>NW_004524631.1:5024447-5098870 GCF_000260255.1 Octodon degus | reverse complement strand
GTGGTACCAGGGATTGAATTCAGGACTTTGTGCTTGCCAAGCAAGCACTTATTCCAATGAGTTATCTCCCCAGGCCCTCTCTCTCTTATGTTTCTGCTCAAGTTTCACACTACTTTTGAGACCTTCTCTGAGCAACAATTCCTTATCACTGCTCCTCCTTTCTTCATTAAATGTTACTTGTTTATTTGTGTAATGTTTGTTTCCCTCCTTCATTCATAATGCCTGGCTCTTACGAAGTGCTCAATTCAAATGGAGGTTTTGTCTTTTTTAAAAAAATGATTTAATATCATGGTAAGCATTTTTTACTGTCTCATGATGGGCATTAAGATTTGGCAATTCTCATTCAGTTTAATTATCTCCCACTAATATTTTTCAAAAGCTTGTATTTTTTCATATCAAGGGAATGTAGCCAATAATATCAGGGCTTCCAGACAGAGAAATGAGACCAAATATCATGTCTTTTACTAACAAGCTGTGTGTCCTTGAGCCATTTAACTTAAATTCTATTACCTTCACTTCTTTCATATCTAACATGAAAATTAAAATTTCAAATTTCAAGGTTGCTGTAAAGATGAGAAATGAAAAAGTTAAAACTCTGGAGCTCGTAGTGAGCCCCACAAATATTCTACATGAGTAGATGGCAAAAGAAAGACCATAAGAGAATCAATACCTCCTTATTTATGCCAGTCATTAGCTAACCATCAGCCCCTGTGAATGAAAAGAGCCTAGTAAAGTCAATAAAATGTGAAGTGAAGCCTAACTCATTTCTACAATATGACCTACTTTCTGCTATTTCTGATTCGCATGAACAACCGAAGTTGCAAGGAGCTGATTCTGCAAAGACTGTTAAAAGCAGCAGAAATTTTCTTTGCTTTTCTTCGTGCTTTTCAGCTTTGCAAGATAAGATAACAGATTTTAGGTTACAAGAATCCTTTGAAAGACCCCTGGCAGTAATCGTATAGTGTGACTTTCAAAATCTGTGCAATGTCAGCGGTGGCTGCCGGTGAGGCTAGGGAGGACCTGAAGGAAAGTGGTTTAATTCCACTCAATTATGCGGCTTCCATTAGGCTTGACTAATGCCCTAAATAGATGACTCTGATCTTAGCATTTGAAGCTTTGTAAAAATACAGTTCTGAAGGATCTTTTCCCTTCCTAGGTCGGATCAGCAGATATGTCTAGACACAGGGTCTGCCGGGAAGGACTGGTTGCACTGTTTCCACTCAGGAAAAAAGTGCTTATTGGATACTGACCTGTAAAACAGGTAAGTGCCACTGAATCAGACAACAAAACGGCTAAAGGAAAAAAAAAATATTTTCAGCTGTTTTAAGTATCTTTGTAAAGATCACTCTCTTTTCTTTTGTGGACTACAGTATTCTTTAACCAATTTAATCTACCTGCTATTGAAGGTAAAAGAAGGAAGGCTCCTTTTCCCAAAGGGCTAAACAAGAATTATCACCAACCAAATTGTCCCTTAATTTTCTTTTCTTTCCATTCTCTTGCTGGCCTGCTAGAGACAGAGTGTATAGATTTTCCTTCAGCTAAGGATGTTAACTTGGGTTGCAGGCAGCAGGGTACTAATAACAAAAGACTTGGCTTTTTGTTTTTATTTAGCTTTTTTATGGCCCAGGAATTCTGCCTTTTAAAATAAAGTGGAGATGGGGACATTTTATTTTTAGGAAATTCTGAACTAGGCAGATGGAGAACATCCTCTTGGGTGAATATTACACATGAATTGCATCTTATATATATTCCTGCTGCATGTTCCAACCCAAATGGAAGTGGTAAATACTGTTCTATCCTACAAACCTACTACCCAAATTATGACCACAATAAAATAATGCATCCAGATATTTATTTCTGGTCTCCAGATCCCTAAGGTACAAGACACACAGAGGCCCTGTCCAAAAAAGAGCAGATACCAAATGAGAGGATGAGACAGACCTACTTGGCCTCCTTGCAAAGGTAGGGACAAAAGACATGGATAGCCTTTCTACAAAATAACCACACACACACACACACACACACACACACACACAGTTACAGCCATGTCAGCTTTGTTTCTGCGACTAAATCTTCAAATTGAACAACATATGCTTTCAAACCATAAAGTGGGGAAAAAAAAAAAAAGGTTTTGTGCTTCTTTTTTTTCCCCCCCTGAAGCCCAACACATGTCCTGAGCCTTTTCAGTTGCAAGCACAAAGGGCTATTAATGAATTCTCACTCCTCTGGTGACCAGTGGACTCCTTCAGGGTGAAGAAAGAGGCCACTGAAACATCCGGCCACCCCGCCACCCACAGTCACTCCCAGGCCCTTTCATAAATGCTCCCATTGGAGCATAGCACAGCCAAGAAAATCTTCTAAATATCAATTGCTGTCATTTCTTAATATTTTCTGTGATGACTTGACTTGCCAAAATGACAGGGCTTATTATTTTTAGCTTCAAGCTTTGGGGAGTTGATCAGTCAAAACAAAGCATTAAAATAGCATCTACTTGGTAAATTGAATTTCTGATGCCTGCATCCTCAAGTCATATCCACTCCAGGCTTAAATAAAACTGCCTTTTATGCATTTTAGAGAATTCAAGAAGAAATTATAAGCATCTATTTCAAGCAGGAGAGATGAAGAATTTCTTTTGTCTCAAGTACACTATTTTGAAGTCAACCCCTAAATGCTGCCTCTGAGAAATGATAAATTCAATGAAATCATTTTAGAACAAATAGAAAGTGAAAATACTCCAATGCTCCACCCAGAATGTGTGAAAATGATTGAGATCCCAGCTCAAGGCAGTACTTTAATAAATAAATCAGTGATAGCTTCATGCCTTATGTCTTTCTGCTGAAAAAAAATAAATTTTTCCTTTGAAAATCTCCTTTATCATAAACATAGGTAATTATGAAAAGTTAGCTCATGGTGATGTAAGCTATAAAACGTATTTTAATTTTTTTATTCCTGTTTTAAGAAGCAACACAAGTATAGGGAATATTGGATGGGGCTTGCTATAAATCTTTACTACCTTTGCAACTTTTTCTTGCATCTAGAAATAATCTAAAATAAAAAGCTTAGTTTTAGAAAAGCAGCAATTGTTTATTACAGAATCACTGGAAAACCACAGAATTGTGAAAATAATTTCATAGCTGTATTTCTCCATGTTACTAAACATTCTTCATAAACATTTTTTAGAGCCACATATCATTATATCATCTAGCTAGACAAAAGATTGTTTAATCATTTTACTATGGAACATTTAATGTGTTTAATTTTAGTTATTGGAGTTGGCTTTACAAACAATACAGTTCTGCTTAAAGTGCTTTTCTATTTCTGATAATTCCTGGGATGGATGAACAGTTTTAGATGCATCAAATCACTTTCTATAAAACTAACCTTTTCTTGAAGAACACAGATGACCCAGCTCTGCCATGTATGATGACCTCTAGGACAGTGCCAATTTAGCTCTTCCCTTCCTGGGAAGAGCCTCAGGACACAGTGTCTGCTGTGAGTCAAGGTTGATGTCACCAGGAAAGGTGAGAACTACATAAATGTCTCCACTAGCCAACCCTCCTGCTGGCCAACCATCTCCCGACTCAGCAGCAGGTAAAGGCCAGGGACACATACCTAAACAAAGCCTAATGAAATCAGAGTAAGAGGAAAGATGAGTAAGACAATTTTACCATGAGTGTGAAGTGTCCCTAGGCTAGGGAATTGAAGACACCTTCCAAAGACATTATGGTGGAAGTTGCGAATTTGGATTCCTGCAAGGCCAGGCAGGTAATTCTAAGGAGAGATATAGCCAGTGCCTTCAGCCCAGAGGGGGCAGCTAGTACTCATTTCCTATCAACTGTCCCCATGGGAATTGGGGCTCAGTGTTGTCAGGCCTTTTTTTTTTTCAGAGAAGCCAGATTTTACATAAAAGTTCTGAAATTATTATATTTGGATTTAAAATTAAAAAGAGACACTGGGGTGTGTTTCTCCCCCATGTACCCACTGTTAGGGTCAAACAAAATGTCTTCAAGAAGGATTTATCTTGGAAGCCATCAAGATGTAGGCATTATGACAGAAACATCAAAGAACATCATCGTACTATTGGCATTTTGGGCAGAATGATTATTCTTTCTGAGGAACTCACCCATACATGATAGATTTCCAGTATTTCTACGCCTCAGACCTAATCAATATTGCTTTAATGTCATTCTGACAAACACAAATGCTCCGCATTTACACATAACTTCTAAAGAAATAATAGTCCTACTCTCAATTGAAGTTTTTCCAGTGTCAACTTAGGCACTATCCAGGAATCTCTGTCTTTACCTTATTGAGAATAATCCAATCAGTGGATCGATCCAGCAATCACCCATCCTTAACTCCAACACTTACCAATCATTCACACACTAGATTCATTCAATTCCAAAAAAACCTAAGACCACATGAGGCTGTGGGGGGAACACCTAAATATAAGCCATAACGTAAACCTCTCACCTGACGTTGGCCCTGTCACTTGGTTCCTGTAAGACCCAGCTCACTCACCTGTAAAATGGAGATAAACAGACACCCTTTATGAGGGTGCCATGGGGTGTAAAGGAGATCGTGAATATGAAAGCATCCTTCCTGGGTCACATGAACAGGTTCCTCTTATGTTAACCCAATGTGCTGCTAGTTAATAACAATTTTATTTCCTCCACCTTTGATGTAAACAGCTCCTGTCCTTGACAGCTGCACCTGGGACAATAAAGTATCAATTGCCTTCAATGCTTCCAGGCAGATTAAAAAAAAAAAAAACTTGAAGAAAATGAAAGTAGAGACAGAGCTAAAATGCAAGCACACAGCACTTTGTCTAGTAAATATTACCTCTGCAAAGGTAGAATGGCAACTACCCTGATAGCGAGAAAGAAGAAAAGACATGGAATTTATGTTCAACCTCACGGCCTGCTGGAAATTCACCCAGAAGATGACTTACAGATAGCCGAACCTCTAAACAAAAATAAAACAGAAACAAATGAACAACAATAACAACAAAATAGCATGGAAAAAATTCTTGGCATGGGGCTTTGGAGGAAAGTGGAGTCGTGACATGATGAGCACCACCTGGAACAGGGTTGCGGCTCCTCATAGGAACTCAGTATGCATGACGAAACTTGGGTTTTGTCCTAATTACCAAATTAGAATGCAGAGTTTTAAGGACTTGAAGAATGGCTGCAGATTTAGTTTTGAGAAAGATTACCCAAGCACCCCCAACACACCCCTCTGTTACTGACCCTGGGGGTGGGGGGCAAGGTCCTGGAAAAGGGGCAATGGGGAGAGGAAGGGAGTGAAGAAAAGGGAGGGTGGGACAAGAAACAGCTTCTGGAAGGACTGTTGGGCGCCAGAGGCTGGTGAGGCCCCAGAGCTGGTTCATAGCCACACTAGGATGTCCAACAATGGCCTTGGACTGCGTGGATCTCAAAAATCTAACCATCAGCACCATGTGGAAGAGCCTTCTAAACACAAACTAGAAGCAAGCTACCTTCCAGCACATTGCTTTTTCTCTCTCTTAAAGATTAACCATCCTTAGGCTGCACCAAAATGACAGGAAGCAGACGGGCGAGGTCCTGAGCAGGCGCTGCTGTCTACTCAGCACACCTGACACCATGGCACTGTTTCTAGGGACGACGGCAAGGTTCTGGGCTTCCAACACTCCAGCAATTTCCTTAGGGAGAAGCAAATTTTGAGAGGAGAATGACTTGAATTAAAATTAAAAGCCCAAACCCTGCATAGCTGATCTTTACTGTATAAGCTTTTTTTTTTTAAAAAAATCATAAACTGCTGCAATCCCTTTGATGACAGAACTTATTATTCTACCAGTGCTCATGAGAGGTCACTGTTATTGGAGTAGCTTTCATAGTCTTTTTAAAGATATGGATAATTAGCAGTATGCCTCTTCTTTGTAAAAGAACAATTCTCCTAAAAGCCAATCACTAACACATTTCAATTAACCTAGCTGATACTGGAAAATCTTTCTCACACAAAATGGTCTGGAACTAAAAGTGATCAGGGAAGGGTCCCATTTTCCTCGTATTTCTTTCCCCAGGGCAAAATACTGGCATACTCTGGATAGGCAATAATAGTTTGTTGAAAAGCTAGACTAAAGAAAACTGCATAGGTTACTTATTAGTTGGAAAACACAATTTCCAAAATGTATTATTTTACATTGAGGCATAACTTATATGTAGTAAGATTCAGCCTTTTTGATTGCACTCTGATGAGCATTGACAAATACATGTAGTCATGAAACCAGAAGCAGAATCAGCCCTTAGAACTCCCTGCTTCCCCTCAGTACTCAAGTCCCTCCACAGTCCCTTGATCTATTTTTCACCCCTATACGTTTGTCTTTTCTAGAATGTAATATTAATGAAATCACAAAGTGTATAGCCTTTTGGATATGGCTTCTCTTACCAAAATGATACTCAGATTCACCCATTTTGTTGTATGTATCGCTAGCTTATTTATCTTTACTACAGAGTAACAATTCTGTTATACACGTATAACAAGATTCACTGTCTTTTGTATTCGATATACACTTAGCCCTTTCCAATTTTTGGCTATAACAACTAAAGCCACTATAAACACAGATAGATAGATAGATAGATAGATAGATAGATAGATAGATGTGTGTTTTCCATCTATAAGTAGACTACAGTATTTGAGAAGCAAATGAATAATTTTAAAAGAAATTATTAAAGATTTTCCAAAGTGACTGTATCATTACATTCTTTTCAGTAACATATGAGTGTTCCATTTGTTTTATATCATGACCAATACTTCATATTTTCTGTCTTTTAATCTTAGTCATTCTCACTACGCATGGTATACCTCAAAGTAATTTTAATTTTAATTTCCTAATAATTATTGAATATGTACTTTTGGGTCATCATAGAAATGCTCTCGTGAATTAATATCTTTTAATGGAAATTAGAAAACTACATTAATTCATTTGGATTTCTGCAATACATCTTGAATAATATCTACAAAGAAACTTATCAACTAATCAAGACTGACAAAACAAACTTTTTTATTCCTCTTTTTTCAAAGAAAATTTCCTAAGATGAATTATATCATTTTTTGCTTCCTGGAAGTTCATAAGCATTTTCTTGCTATCTTAAGGCCCTTGTTTCCCAAATCTTCCTGCTATTACACTTAACAACAGAGCACATCCTCACCTCTCACCATCCAACTGGGTGCCATTCTTTTAAAGTTCAGATATGTGCTTTCAGGTTTGCTGTCTGTCTCTGAGTCCACTACTAACTTGTGTTTATTGTCTCTGCGCTCACCTAAAATGGCCTCCTGCACCACAGCTGCTGTCATATCCTGCCATGCAGCCAATTAGCCACAGTTCCATTTCCATGTAAAAATAAATTTCAATGGCTCTGAGCAAAGGCCTGAAAGTCTCTCCAAAGATCAAGCCAACAGGATCCTTTGCAGTGTTTGATAATGTATATTTTATAGCTCATTTCCTGGTTAGAGCTTTGTTTGAAAGACAGGGGAAGCCAGTCAAGTGTTCTCTGATCCTGTGAGGAGAATCTCTATCAGCACTTCCAGATACACAAGAAAGCTTTTTGGTAACCTATCCATCAACTCTGAGGGCCTCCAGAAGGGTCCAGTGTTTCCAGTTCCAGTTAGAAATGTCACCAAACAAATATGGTCATAATTGGGGACAGCATACTGGGGCAGTAGTAAGGTGAATGCTGTAATATAGTGCCTTAATATAAGTTCCTAGCTTTCCTTTGTTTTCATTTTAATAGAACAACTCCCATTGGAGAGATCTTCATGCTCAGTGAAATTCTGGGGGATGAGAAACACAAGGTCTCCTTCCTCCAACTGGTAACACAGCTCCACCCGCCCAGAAGTACCCATGGCCTTACCTCTCTGAGTCAGATGCTATCTGCAAAATGAGGACAATATAGTAAGGAATGCTCACTTTACTGTATCCTGTGCCAATCAATATGAAGAAGAATGTGATAATGCACTGTAAATATGAGTATAAGAGAGCAGAATTACCTCAAAGGGAAGGAAGCCTAAATTATCGGCTGCCCACAATAATCCTAGGCTGACGTAGAAAATTCCTATGAAGGAAAACACACATACCTCTACCTGGAGTGAAAGGACAAGAACAACGCAGTAATACTAGAGCTAGTCAGTGCCACCTAAGAGGAGGAAGTCGTAGGAAGGATGATGTCACAGGAGCAAAGACTTTGGCTCTGGCCTTGTGCCCACTCTGATAATCAGCCCTGTTCCTGAGCTTCTGCCAGTGCCGTACAGAAGACGATTTTCATTTCTACTTCTTTCCTACACCCAAGTCTACCCTGAACTACACTCAACATCTAGCTTCTCTGAAACAGGAGTTCCAGATGGTTTTGTCCATCCTTATTCCCTGGAAGGTTTTCCTCACTAAAATGTAAGTTTTATGAGGGCAAAATCTAGGTCTGTTTGTTTCAAGAAGTACAGTAGGTCCTTGATGACATCTGTCACGTGGAAGACGAGGTCCTTTGGCTGAAATCCCGGGAGGCTGATGGCCATGGTTCTGCTAGCTGGACTCCTGATATTTATACTCTGCCCTCCCCATCTTAGGCTATTTGAGTAGCCATCTTGGGATACTCCAGAGTTGCCTGGATCCCCTGACCCAAAGCGAAGACCAGAACCCAGCCTGTGGCTATAATTCCCAGACCAGATGCCTTGGAAACCAGGGCAGGGCTTCGGATAGCTTCAGCAAGGTGTGTTTCTTGGCAAAAATCAGCCCCTGGCCCAGTGGCTAGGGCCTCTCAGCCTGCCTCAGTTGGCTCTGTTAATTAGTCTTTGCTTAACTATATCTGGAAATTTTTTTACTAATTATGTACAAAATTATGTAAAGTTTATCAACATATATATTCCAAGATGTTCATTCCTGTAAGAAAGTGAAATAATAAAATTGTTATGATAAAGGTGGTAGTTATACATAATGGGCTTTAAATTTGCCATCAAGGGATGGGGAGATGGCTTGGTAGTCTAAGCACCTGCCTGGCAAGCATAAAGACCTGGGTTCAATCCCTGGTACTGCACGGTGAAATTGCCACAGAACCTGGGACACATCATACAGGCCTCAAACCTACATAACAATAAACCTATGTAACAATTATAGGTGCATGCCTATAATTCCAGCACTGGGGAGGCTGAGACAGAAGGATCAGTAGGAGTCCAAGCTGTGTAACAGGACCCTATACCAAACATAAATAAATAAATAGTTTTAAAAATATAACATAAATAAAGTTGCCATCAAATATTCTAAAGAACACTTGGTGACATAAAAAATATCAAACATTTAAAAAGTTACAAGATGTTGTACATAATATGACCTTAACACAAATTTTAAAGAAAGAGCAATACTCTAGGAAACTGAATTATGGGTGACTAAAAAACTCTGAATTACGGTTTTTCATTTTTATGTTTCTGCATATTCCTAAATTTCTACAGTATGCATTTATTATGTTTATAATACAAAATAAAACAGTAACTGTGTTGTTAGCATGCCCCAAAGCAGACATGACTGTGCCACAACACTTAGCTCAAGCTTCCCAAGCTGTTGGGATCTAAATTACTGGCGCGTGGTTATTGGTAAACCTAATTAAATAAACAGGATGGATACAGTTTGAGTTTTAATTTGTTCCTATTTTGGTCCAAACTAGTAAAGGGACAAATTCTGAAGCAGGGTATGGCTGGACCACACAGCACAAAGCTCTTATCTTCTAGAAAGTCCCATGTCGTGTCTTGTTAATTGTACTTTCTTATGGACTATCTTCATTTCTCCCACAAGGCAACCAGCTACTCCCCAAGGATATTCCTCGAATGCCTCACTCAGAACCTTGTATAGAACAACTGTCGAACCACAGATGCCTATTGAGCAAATTAATTTTCTGAGTGTACAAATTAGTTCCAAAGCAGTCAGCTTCTTCCAAAGTGATCTTGGAAAAGAAATCATCGGGCAAGCCAATGTAAACAATCTACTGTTTGGTAAAGAGGTTTGTTCCTTGTCTCTTTGATCACCACAAAATAAACACCTGTGGTTTTAAAACACACAAACCCATGTACAATTTTGGAAGGAAACAAGCTACCATTCTTTAATGTAGAACAAGATTCCAAAAGAGAAGTGATGTGAGAGGCAGATGGGGACAGCTGAAGTGTCTCTGTCATCCAAGTTATTGAGTTGTCATGTCATTGGTAGAATTCTCTGGATGAATTATTTAGGCTGTGCCATGTTGATTTTTGGGAGCTCATGTAGCTTTCCTTCATCATAACCTCATCCTCAGCTTTTCCCAACCCAAAGTTAGACCCCAGTATTCCCCAGTCACCATGCTCCCCACACAGTAAGCAGCTCTCTGATTAGGTGAGGTGAATGCTGGGGAATACTTGGTCAATGCATTTTCATGATTTCACATATTGGTGTTATAAAAAAAATTAGTCATTTTGGTTTAAAGCAATTTGTAAATGCTTTTCTCTGGAGCAACACATCATCCAAGTACAGCCTAAAGATCTGTTGAGTTTGCTGCCTTTATGGTACCACTCAAACCATTTATGTAGTATGAGTTTTAAACTTTATCGTACACTAGGATCTCTTGGGTGGTAAACAGGAACTATAGGGTCCTGGTTTGAATTTCTGAACAAATTTACAGGGGTTGCCACTCTTGTTCCTGGCACACATTTCAAGAAACACTAGTTCAAAGTGAAATAAAGAACTTGAGGACCCCAGTGACTTAACCAAGATGTGTTTTCTCAAAAGGAATACATGTTCTTCACAGGGTGATGGGAAGGCTTTGCTCCTGACACTCACTCAGAACCCAGTATTCAAGTGCATGCTGTAATTCCAAAATATAAGGACTACTCAAATATAAAAGCAAAGGAAAGGAAAGAACAGAACAGAACAGCGAAAAAAAGTTTCCAACAATAATGGAACATAGCTAACAACTGAAAGAATTCACCAGCGCAAGACCAATCTGAGTGGCATAATAAATAAGGTAGTAGTAGAATATAACCTTAAGTATAAAATACGACATATACATACCCCTATTGACATGACTAAATAAATAAGCTAAAAATCCAAACAATCAAGGCAGGTACTCTGCTACTGAGGAACAGTCTCAGTCCCCATCCCTCAAGGGTGGGCCAGGCACAGGGAATTCCTTCTAAAGAGTACAGAAGGAAAGGAGGTGTGAGTAAATTTATGATGAGAAACCCTGACAAACTATCTCAGCCTGGCAACCAAACCCCACATCAGGATGTCATGTTGGTAGCCCATACTCTCCTTAAGTTGTTAACGGAAAACATTACCTCTGTTATGTTTTTCAAAATTAAAACTGGGTTCGTGAAATCCACATAAAGGATCAACTTTATTTTATCTTTAAAAATGAGGCCTGGGACGTAGCTCAGTAGTAGAGCACTTACCTAGCATGCATGAAGCCCTGGGCTCAATCCCCTGGCACCACCAAAACAGAAAAAAAATAATAATATCAAGGCTCAGTGAGCGGGCACTATCTCTCTGATGGCCACCTGGCCCCTGGAATGAAATGTCCACACACACACACACACACGGATAAGAACAAGGGAGCCCCCCACATTTCCAGGATGGAAGTATCACAGCTATATGATGAACAGTACTAAGCACTCCACAGCATGGGCTTGCCACCCTCTTGAAGGGAAACCTTGGCTCTGTAGCATGGTCACATTATCCTGTGGGCTGACCTTTCATAACTGAGTGTGTCTGTGTGGATGTCATTTACGCTGCATCTAGTTTTTTCCCATTTTTCTCCAAATGTCTCATAGGATTATGTATTTCAAGAATTATAAGGTCTTTATGTCCAGTGGTAATTTTGATTTAATTTCAGACCCAGTATAATGTCATAGCTAAGCAGTCTATTCAAGTTTTTGGCTAGTTTACTCAAAAGGCATAGATGAGTTTAAATGTCTCACTCACTCATTTCAGTAAAACAAAAGAAATACTCTTGCACAAAACCCTGCTCAACAAAGGCATATGTGTTTCAACATGCCTAATTGGAATAGATATCAACATATCAAACATCAAAGCAGAATGTCTCTCCTCTTTCCTTCCCATTACTCACTTCAGTTATTCATTTTTGTCTTTTGCTAGAAATGGCCCCATTTCATTTTTTATCTTCTCCATGTCCATTGCCTCTTAAAAGCAATCTTTCCTGTTAATGCTCAGCTCTTGCCTCTGTTTCCCTTTTTCGTTACATAAGTGTGCTTTAAATTTGGTTTGCACACATGGCTGACACTGACAAAGGTTCTACAATCTGAGGTACAGGATCTCAGGATAAATCCTGAAGGGATTTCACTGACCTTATCAGACCCAGAAGCTACAACTCTTGTTGCCTAGGTCCTGCTTTACCGTAGTCTTAACCATCCAGAAGAAAAGTATAAAAACGAAATATAAGAAGGAAAGCCATGCTGTTATGTTGAGCTGTAGGGAACTCAGGTCAACAATTTCTGACACTGCCAGTGAAGCGGAAGACCCAATACTATTATGGACTGCTGAACTATTTTAGAATATTTTGCTGAGTTTACACACCTATAATATTTAAATGATGGAACTTAACAAAAAAAAATGGGATACAGATGAATGTCCATTTTGTATCTGTGTATTCAAAGTGGTTAGGATAGATATATAGTTACATTTTCTTAATAGAGGGATTTGTTCTAATGGTGTTTGTAAACAGGATATCATGTCCACATCTTGTACAGCAATTAACCACTAGGAAGAATGTATACAATGTGTTAATTATTGAAACTGTCCTACCAATTTGGTTTGAAACTGTCTCATTGCTATTTGTTTCTCAATAAAATTATGGAAAAAATAAATAATATTTTTAATGTAAAAAATAAATTTTGGTTTGCAGTCAGGTTCGTGGAAAGTTATAAACACATGACACTCCATGTGCAGTTCTGGCTACTTCCTTCCAAAGGACATGGTTTGACCCTGAGATTGCCTGCAAACTCCAAAAGTATTCAACAAACAAGCATTTGCATTCTTTACCTGCTGCTGAAGAGTGACAAGAAAATCCTGCTTCTCTGTAGGGGTTTCTGTGAGGACAGCAGTAAGAGGTGAGTGTATGTGTGTTCATTTTCTCTTTTCCCAATACAGCAGTCTTAATGACAGAGACATATGGCCATTCAGACACTGTATACGCTCTTAACTCTCACTCAAGGAAGAAATATCGATGGCCTCATTTCAGCTAAGTGTTATTTGATCAGGTCATGCTTGTGTATTTTGCACAGCTTCGAATTGTCACAACTAAATTTGGTGAACAATGTTTCAAACTATAACCATACTTAGATGGGTGAATTTTTAACCTATCAACACTTGTGTTTTTCTTTTCTCATATCAACCTTAAGACTTTCTTGGCTTTGCCCGGTGTGACAGCACACGACTGTAATCCCAGCACTCTGGAGGCTGAGGCAGGTGAATCACTGAGAGTTTGAGGCCAGCCTGGGCTACATGCCTGAACTACAAAGTGAGACTGTCACAAAAGACGAAGGGCAGACAGAGAGACAGACAGACAGACAGACAGACAGACAGACAGACGCACATTCTCATTTTTTCTTAACTGACTCCTACTTGAGACTACTCTCACTTTAATTACAAATCTGCTAAAATGCCTTATGACTTTTAGGATTGCCAAAATTATGTATTCTGTTTTCTGGAGTGAGACTTATCTAACCGTATATTTACCACACAGTTCTCAGGAGGACCAAGTGAGATTACTACAAGCTACTGTGATTAATAACTCATTTGTACACATGCCATGTACTTTGGCCCAGGCTCCAACAACACCATCCACACTTACCCTAAATTGGTGTTCTCAATCCCTTTATTAGAGATAATGAATTCATTTTATGGCCAGGAACAGATAGTGATTTTCATGGTCTCAACTGATATGAATCAACCCTGTCAGCATCGGGAATATGTCTTAATTGTATACTCATTCTTAAACAAAACTACTGCTTCCATTTGATTTCTTCCCCCTTTCACTTACCCAAATGATTTTCATTCTTACCTCACTCATCAACTTGTCACTTGGGGAAGAGGAGCTATTTCCTTGCTTTGTTTGGGATTCTGGCTGCAAACCAGACACCATTTTCCAAGTAATTAATGAGCCCTGCAATGTCCTGGCTTGTGACCACCAGCCTCTTCCTTTGTTACATGACATCTTGCCTGGAGAAGAACTGAATGCAAAAGCAGGCAGAGGCTGCCACTTAATGAAAAGCAAATTGCTATTTTTAGCTGAAGATACACTAAGTTTTTAAAAAATTATTCTTGACACACACAAGTGGCTGTCTGTAATTTAATCATAGGCTCATGAGAAAGTCTAAGAAACAGTAAACTCTAAGAGGGGTGGGTTTCTAGCAGACTCTCAAGAGACAAGATGGAGCGAACAATCTGATTGGGTGGGAGAACTTAACTTTCACTTACACTCCCATCCCCAAGTTGCTCAGCAAGGAGAGAGAATAACAGGGAACTCAATTTTTGAAGGACAAAAAGAAGTAAAATGATGAAAATGGGTCCTTTTCCCACCTTGTTTTTAGCTTCAAGGGAATTAAGTATTGAGGTTTTCTTCACCCTGGTCATTCATGCATTCAGAAAATAGGCTTTCAGTATTACCAAAATATTTAATATTGTTCTAGTACCAAGGACTGAGTCCCCAGTAAACAGAATCTTCACTATCCACATACAGTCTCATGGAAAAGCACTGGGATGAATGAATGAGTGAGTGAAGAGGCAAGTGATGAGTGCTGTCTTAGTTATTTACTCACTACAGGGACGAAATACCCAACACCAACAAGTTAAAAGTGGAAAGGTTTGTTTTACCTTACAGTTTGTAGAGGTTTCAGTCCATAGTCAGCTGGCTCCAAGGCAGGAGAGAGGCATGACTGAGGGGCATGGCAGAGGAGCAACAGTCCATGGTAGACAGGCAGAAAGCAGCCAGCAGCAAGATTTCCTTTCCCTTTTTATTCAATTCAGGCACTGGTTGGTACCACCCACACCCACAGTGGGCCATCCTGTCATCCATGCCCAGACTACACTAAACCAATTAGTAGACAAATCAGTTATAACACTCATACTCCAGTATCACACACCCATGATCTACAAGTGTATGAGTCTTTGAACAGATACCTAGATATAAGCCACAACACATGGCAAGGACAACAGGGAATTGAAGGTCCAGAGGACAGGCTGTTACATAGTGAAACAGTAGAATAGTAGAAAAGGCTGTGAAATAGTAGAGAAGGCTCGCTCATGAGTAGAGCCTCTCTAATGAGTGAATCAAAGAACAAGGGTGGGTATAGTAGCACAATGTAGGCAAATAAAAGAACAGAAACAAAAACCTCTATTAATTACTCTGAAAGGCTTAATAATCTATGAAGAATTAAGTCACGATAGATAAAAGCCTTCTTTGTTAATTCCCAAAGTATTGATTTTACAATTTTTGAAGAAAGAGCATTAAGAATATGTTATCGGACCTCACCTGCTAGAGATTTAGACCATAATTAAATCTTTTCTGATGAAAAACTGTAACAGTATTCTTTATTTATTCATGTATATATTGAACATGCAATCCACTCACTACCCATTCTTTTGTTTACTGAACATCTAATCTTTGCTAGCATTGTGCTAGCTATTGGGAACACTATAGAGGGCAAAGTAGCCCTGCTCTCATGGAATTAGTCTTATTATTAGATATTATTTAATACAGCCACTATCCTCTGACTTAGGTTCCTAAGAGAATGTGCTAGAGGCTACAAGAGCACAAAACAGAGCCTGCGATCTTCTTGCAGATGAGAAAATGTTTTCTAAGTAAGTGACATGGAGTTTATAAGGGCAGAAGGACATTCTAAGATGTAAGAATAGCCAAAGGTCCCAAGTCGAGAAAGAGCAAATTGGGTTTGCTGTGTTGAAAGAAAATATATGGCTGGATGCTAGAGAATGAAAGGAAGCAGCAATATAACTAAGTTTGGAGAAGAAAGCCGAAGTCAAATCATGCTGGGTCTTGCAGCCTGAGCTTGGTTTTGATCCACAGGAAGCAGCATGCAACACTTTAGGCAAGAGAGAGACATGATCAAATAAGCATTTTAATAGGACTTCACTGGCAGCACAGGGAGAAAGCAGGAGCTGCGGGGATAACATCAGTGGCCAACCCACTGCGAGCACTCAGATAAGAACTGTTCATTGCCAGACTGAACAGTGGCAGTACACGCAGAAAAGAGCAGAGGGAAATGAAGGGTCTTGCAGGCAACAGAGTCAGCTGGGCTTGGTGGAGGATTCAAACATAGATGATACCATGGGTGACTTCTACTTGGTTTCTGGAGTCATCATAATGTTTTGTGTTTATCGGTTCATGTGCTAGAAAAAGTGACCTGAAATCCTAGTTCAGGCATCAAACTCACAGAGCACAGTATCCCTGTTGCCCTGGCCATCGAGCTAGGAGTTGGCAAAGACTGGATCCCTAGCACACAAGTCCTGGCTGTCTGCAGAGCTGGGTGAGCTGACCGTCCACGGAGAATCATCCCTCAACAAAGAATCAGAGAGAAGCCAGCAGGTTACCTTAGACTCAGAATAAAACAGCGCCTGTCTAATGACTTTGCTGCTTCAGTCCCTTTGTGATGCTGCTAAGGTGATCACACCACCAGATACATGAGCAAGCTCGGTGATTCACGAGGATCTTCTTTTCGAGACAACAATGCATTTAGCAAAGATCCTTAAGAAAAGAAAAAAAAAAAAAAAAAAAAAAAAAAGCAGCTCGGGGCTCAGTGGCAGCAGCAGCAATTTGGAAGAACTTCAAGGATGACATTTAGGTTTGGAGGGGGAAGTCAAAAACCAGAGAACTGCTCTCACACAAAAAAAGCTTTTATAGTAGGTTGTCCTAAATAAGACAGTAATGAGGGGACAAACAGGAAAGCATCCTCTTAATACTAAGGACGCCTCAGGAAGTAACTCCTTACAAAGAAGCAGGTGAAGAGAATTTTAGTGACTTCATGAGTGATTCGTTCTTCCTCTTTGCCAAAAATAGCCACACGAGTCTAAATCTTAGGACTCACTAGGTCCCAAGAAGAAGGATGTTTTAGGTGGAACCAAACAGCACTGTATGGATTCTTCTCCCCTCTTCGAAAAGCCCAAAGGACTTTTATTCACCTTAATATCGCTCATGCATGGTGACAACAGGGCTGGCACAGAAACTACCATCTATTTGGTTTTGAAAGTAAGTAAATCCACCATAAATCCAGTTCCTTCCCTTGTGCATAGTTTTTTGTTTTTTGTTTTTTGTTTTTAAAAAGCAAACAGAAGAACAAACAAGCAAAACAGCCTTTCTATATGTTTTGTGTGCCTTGTGCCTGTACTTCCAGGTTGGAAGATGTGTGCAACAGGGGGCGCAGATATACCAGGAGGCCACAGGAAGCCATATAAAAGATGGCAAGCCGACCTTTCTGTAGGAATTGTATTATTTAAAATAACTTTTAAATTGAGGTAACAATGCTATTTCATGGGATAGAGGGAGGAACCCATATGAATGCTAAGGATAAAAACAATTTCAAGCATGTACATTCTTCATGGTTTCCCATCCCTGGGCTACATTAGGCCTCTACCATTTTGTTGAGGATAGAGATGGTTCCAGATCAAACTGTGCCTTAGGCAGTGGACATAGTACCCAGGGCCAACAGCTCCTTGTACAGCCAAAGAAAATGTTCCATTAATTTTTAAATCAAAAGAAAACATTTAACTCTTAAGCCAAAAATCCCAAATTTAATATATAATATCAATAGTTTCTTATTTGGAAGCAGTTACAAAAATCTAAGTTTTCATTAAATTTTTATGGAGGAAGAGGTCCAAAAATGCAAACGTGCCAAGACACAGATGGGAAACGTGGTACTAGGTTGGCCATTCCTCTGCCCTGCTGTGCTGAGAAAGCACAGAACACAGGAAACCGACCTTGCTGAAAAGTATGGTGGTCCAAACACTGCCATGATTTGGTGCAGCAAAGGTAAACCTTTTAGCTTGAAAGGAATGCCATGTGTCTTTAAGCATAGTTGAAAGTAATGACTTTTCTGTTATGTGAGCAATGATTTTCTTTTTGAAAATTTTAGTTAAGTGAAAAACTTAACTTTATGAAAAACCTAGGTAAAAATACTACAGGTTCTGGGGGGAAAATCATGAGGTTTATATCATGAGGCTGTACAAATGCCTAAAGTTTGAGAAATACTGCAATTTGCTAAAACATGCCTCCCAAAAGCTTCCATGAATCAGGGGTTACCTTCATTGCTCAGGATTAATGGTAAGTACCACTAGAGTTCCTACCACTGGGCAAGTGGGAAAATGAGAAATTTTGAGTAGAAGTATGATTACTTAATTCTATTTTAAATCCTATCTATAACATTTTTCAGAATTAATCGTTTACCTTGTTAAAAGAGAAAAAACAGTTGCTGGTTGACACAAAGTACCTCTTTTTACTGGCCCAAGAAATGATCCTACAATTATCTGCCTTCCTTGTCCTACTTTGCATAGACAAGGAAGGCAGATAATTGATAAGGATTCCCCACAAGAATAAGACACTCACACAAACATGAGATGGCAAGGCCATCCCACCAGCTGGGATAATTTTGCAAAGGTCACATAGCCCTGGGGCACAAACTGACTCCTGGCTCCCAAGAGGCAGTGACACACAGGAGATTGTTCACCCTTCCTAACATGCATTTGACAGACTATTGCCAAACTGCCCAGGCTTCCAACAGGACAAGGGAGAATCAGAATAATTTCCTGGCCCAGTATTTCCAATATGACCATAATGATTCCATTTCAGTTATATTTTGGATGTAGAGAAAGATATTTTCCCCCACTAATATTAAAAGCAGTCCATTCTTGCATGGCTGAGCTCGCCACAGCACAGATTCAGGGTTGAGTGAGAAGCACATGGTAGTCTCCAGAATCTTCTAGTAGTATTCTATGGTGTCTTTCTTGTAAGACTTGAGAGGTTTAATTTAGAAAGAATGACTAGAATAAAGCTAGTAGCTGGGTGGCTAAATAGCTCAGCACATTAAAGCACCTGCAAGCAGGCACAGGGGCCAGGGGTTTGATCCCTGGGCCTGCCATGCTGGCCCCACCCCCGGGGTGTGCTGAGACAGCAATTGAGACTGGGCGTGGTGGTGCATGCCTGTATTCCCAGCTTTTTTTTTCTCTCTCTCTCTCTCTTTATTCTATTAAGAAACAAATATCAATGAGACAGTTTCAAAACTGATTAGTAGGATGGTTTCAATAATTAATACATTACACATTGTTATCTTCTTAGTGGTTATCTGTAGTACAAGATGCAGACAGAATATCCTGTCCAAACACTATTAGTACAAATCTTTCTTCTCATTGAATTAAGTGAAAGTAGCTGTATATGTATCTTAACTATTCTGCATATACAGATACAAAGTGGTCCTTCCTTTGTATCGCCTTTTTTGTTTAGTCCTGTAAGAGATGGGTATTCCATTGGTATCTAAATACTATAGGTGCGTGAATTCAACAAAACAATCCAACACAGTCCAATAGTCCACAACAGTAGTGGGTTATCTGCAGAAGTAGTTGACTTGACCCTTTCACAGCTCAGCATATTAATATGGCTTTACTTCATATACCTCATTTTTATACTTTTCTGCTGGATGGTTAAGACCAAGATAAAGCAAGACCTATATAACAAGAAATGTAACTTTTATATCTAATAAGGTCAGTCAAGTACCCTCAGGATTTATCCTGTAACCCTGTACTGCAGTTTGCAGATCCTTTGTCAGCATCAGCCATGTGGATGAGTCACGGCCATTGCTTGACCAATGTGCTCTCTGTGAAAGCCTGAGAGAATGTTTTCTCTCCATGTGACTCTCCTTAGGCACACTCTATGTCATTGATCACTTTGCTCTATGGCCTCATAATCTCCTTGATCAGAAAATTTAGGACACAACTATGTTACATGATGTTACAGTGTAGGTAAATCCCAGCTTTTGGAAGGCAGATCACTATGAGTCCAATCTAGTAGTGAGACCCTGAACACCCTGTTGACCCTTCCCTAAAATACAAAAATAAATAAAGCTGGTAGCCAATACATTATTTGTTGAATCTGAATCTAGGTTAGGAACCAGGATGTTTGATCCAGGATTCTGAGGTACAGTATTGTATTGCCAGAGCTACTTTATAACTAATCAAAACTCCAGAATGAAAGAGTTCCTTAAAACTTCTGAAGAGATTACAGGGCTACATCTGATAACTGCAATTTTCCAACTTTTCATTTTTTTTTTTAATGCTACTCCTTGTTGAAATGCACTAAGGGTTAGATAAACAAACCATTGAAGTTAAATAAGAATTAAAGATTTTCATAGCAAAGTTTAAAGTTCTGTTTTTTTTTTTAAATGAATGTCTAAAGACATTCAATCTTTTCACCAGATTTCAGATAACAGAGTATATTTCATATATAAAAGCTAGCTTACTCTTTTGTTAGTTGTATTTTGTGTCTCGGGGGGGAGTATTTACCATATACCTGAAACTCTTCTAAGTGTATTTCACGTATTCTCATTTCATTCTTATGAGGAAGGAACTATCATTATTCCTATTTTTCAGAGGCGAAAATACAAGTACAGAAAAGTAAGTAAACAGGACCAAACAGCCACTATTTGCGCTCACACTCTGTCCTTCGGGGTGGTTTCAAACTTTATCTGGTGCTGTTATATTGTGAAAGCGCAAAAACTTTGAACCTCCGCTGTTCCTAGAATTCGTTCTTCAGTTTTAGAGAACACAAATTCATCCCAGGTATCTCTCAGCTTGGGAGTTTCATTCTCCTATGTC
The DNA here is from genome assembly GCF_000260255.1 of Octodon degus. Classification (NCBI taxonomy): domain Eukaryota; kingdom Metazoa; phylum Chordata; class Mammalia; order Rodentia; family Octodontidae; genus Octodon; species Octodon degus. Next base: position 5,077,986 of record NW_004524631.1, on the reverse strand, counting down.
ACATGTATTTATAAAAGTAAAAGAAAAAAATTATATGAATGCACGTGGATATAAACTTGGATACATGCATGTATGCATGTGTGAATAAATTTGTTTTCTAGCCTATCACTGTAAAATCTTTTGATATACCTCTCAACCCCTGAGAGAAAACCATTTCAGATATTCTACACAGTTACTCACATAAAGAACTACTCATATGAAAGTTGCATTATGTTCATCCTTCCCATATTTCTGTTAGGTATTTGATTAGATCTGGTCTGCAAGAATAAAATTCAGTTATACTCATGCTCTTATGTTTTCTTTCTTTCTTTCTTTCTTTCTTTCTTTATTTCTTTCTTTTTTTATTTTACTCTGAAATATAACAGCACCAGATAAAGTATGAAACCACCCTGAAGGACAGAGTATAAGACAAAGCTCATGGACTGGGGAGACAGCTCAGCTGTCTCGCAAGTGCAAGGACCGGGGTTCAATCCCTGGTATTGCATGCTCTGCCGGGTTCTGGGATTGCTGTGCCAGCCACGGAAACCAGGCATAGTGGCACTAGCCTATAATCCCACTTCTTCGGAGGCTGAGACAGGAGGATCATTATGAGTCCAAGCTGCATAGTGAGACCCTGTACCAAATAAATAAATAAAAGATTGAAAAAATAGACAATCCTTGTATTAATAAGAGTTTGGAGGAAATTTTCCAATGCACAGTAGCAGCCAAGTGTCTCAAATCCATCTGTACTCCTCACTTAAATGTTATGAAAATCTACATTTTGTGTCCTGGTCGCTGCCAGAACTGAGATGATTTGTGTTCTCCTCTTCACTCATTCAAATGTGTGATTTATCTCTGTGAGACGTGATAAGCCCAGCACTGGGCATCAAAGCTATGCCTTGGCCTCTCTCAGTTCCCAGAAGTACCAACTGTTCATCACAAAGATTACACAGTCTATTGCCAGCACCCTGCCTACCCGGACACTGGATTGATGCCTTCTCTTTGTCTGGGAAAGATATCTCACTAATCAAGCTATCACTAGACCTCAGGGCCAGTGAGATGGCCTAATTTCATGCTTCTCAAATTTAAAAGAACATATTAATCACCTGGGGGATCTTGTTGAAAAGCAGATTCTAATTCAGTAGGTCTGGGAGGCCTGAGATCAAGCATTGCTAACAGTCTCGGGGGTAAGGTACACATTGCTGGGCAGCAGCCACAGGCAGAGCAGCAAGGTCTCCTCTGCAGACCGATGCAAAACTGCTTCAGAGAAAAGCACATGCTTGAATATTTGAAAGATCCCCCTTTAGGTCAAACCCAGAAAAATCCATAATTTTTCCTTATCTTTACATGGCATGAAAAACTAGACAATTCTCAGAAGTATCTATTCACTTTTTAGCCTTTAGATACTACAAAACCACCTCACCCCATGTAGGGAGACTATTTTTCCATACATAATATCAAAGGCATCTCTGCTAAGCCTGAGTCCTCTGTTCTACTGATTTCAGCTACCAAAGAATAAGCAATCAATAATCTGAAATTCTCTAAAATGGCGACTTCTTGGTATAAACATTCAGTGAAGCTTTGCCAACAAGTTATTTTGAATGCAAAGATTGGTCCCACTATGTAAATGAGGAACTGTTGTACTGTACAGTTTAATGAACCAAGTATATGCAAAAAAAATTGAAGAGAAAAGTCTAAGTTGATTAGAAGAAACACTTTAGTGTTCAAGAATGACTTGTGATTAGCATATCAATAGGAATAAACAAACAGTAGTTTAAGACACCTGAGGCCGCTTAAGGACAGAGGCTGTTCAATGAACTTCTTAAACTTCTGTTTATACTCTTAAATTGCTTGGTAAATTCTTGCTTCTAAGGCACTTTAAAAGGTCAAGTTCAGCCCAAGTCTCCTCTCTGAAAATTAATGAGGTTTTAATATACTTAGAAATGCACAAGTGGTGTCAAGGTCACTTGACTGACTCAAGCCAAAGAACTTTCTAGAAGAGCAAGATATTTTGGCTGGTTTATACCTTTAAATCACTTCTCATCTAAAGTGGGAGATTTTAAAGGACATTTATTTCACCACACAGGAAGCATTACTAGGGCATTTGTGAAGCAGCACAATAACTCTTTTCTAACTTTTTTTTCCCCAATAGCTAGAAAAAAAGAAATAAAGGATATAAACAATGCTAAAGAAAAAAATGGTTATGCAGCTTATTTTCTCTTCTTTAAAAGGGATCCCAAGAACTAGAAATAGTAGTTCTCATTAAAACATAACACTTTAATTGAAGGTTAAATCACTGGACACTTGAGTCAAACAGCCCAAGTCACTGATGTTGGAAGGTTATGGGTTCAATCCATGTTGCACCCTTTATTGTCAGGCTGACAAAGCTCCAGTCAAACTTTCCTGGGTTCAGACTTCATCTTTAAAGCAGAGATAATAAACATATACTATACTTCATGATGTTGTGGGACAGAGATCCAGACCCTTGCAGAGGCTTCAAACAATGGGCATATGCACCATGGACATGCTTCAAATAGCTCATTCTACTGTTCCAGAACAGGGCCAACTCTTGGGCATTAAAAAGACACATTAATCACAAGTCGCAGGGGGGAACTGCATCCCCAGGCATATATTAAATATACGAATCACCTATGACTAGGTATGACTCAGGATTAAAATATAGATTGGTATTTAACTGAACTCATCTTGACCTGAATGTTCAAGTTTGGAGAGACAGTTAACATTCTTCCCCAAAGTGACTTTACAAATGGACCATATTCTACCCATTAATTACCAGGTTTGGGGCAGCAGAGATAGCTCAGAGGCATAAGCACCTACCTGGCAAGCACAAGAACCTGAGTTCATCCCCAGACCCACATGCCATGCTGTCTCGCTGTGGGAGCCCAGGCTCGCCATCTCAGCCCCAGATGCAGATCCCCACTTCAAAGGCCCCAGAACCAGGGATAGTGTCACAGGCCTATAATCCCAACACCTAGGAGACTGATCCAGGAAGATCTCTGTAAGTTTGAGACCAGCCTGGGGGCTACAAAAGTGAGTACAAGGCCAGCTAGAACTGCACAGTGAAACCTTGTCTCAAAAAAAAAAAAAAAAAAAAACCAAAAACAAAAAAACAACTCAGGGTTTGGGCTTTTCTCTGAGAGCCCTGCTTCTTCATCTCAGCTTGTTTAAAGTTATTTTTTTTTCTTCTTTCCTTAGTAATAATAGGTAGGAATAGTCCCACTACTTATTCAAATTGATGTTTGATATTTCTTAGAACACTTTGAAATTTTTTTCATAAATACCTTCTATTTACCAAGCCTATCCCAAATGCATATTCATATAAAGTATCATTACTCTAGCAGAATCAGCTTTTAAGGTCGCATCGCTATCCATCTTAGGATACTGTTCCACTAGGAAAAGAACTGCCTTGAACTGCTACCATCATGGGGAAAACACTCAATCCTAGTAAAGCACAGAACTCAGCAAAAACACAAATATATGTGTGTGTGTGTGTGTGTGTGCATGCACACTGCCCCCCCCCTTGTGTAGCCTCCCCCTTCCCATCTGTTAACTATGATATTCAGAGGTAGGCACTTGCACTGCTTCTACTGTATCCAAAAACTGCCTGTGAAGAGGGGATTTTCTTCCTTATGCTTATTATGGAAATAAATATCAGCCACAGAGAACAGTTGATCTCAGAGCTTATAGACTCAAACCGAAATCTGAGCACCTGGGCTGGTACTTCAAGAAAACATGGGCAGAAAACCTCTCAGCTTTAATTAGGACATCAGAGAGCCAGAAAGGGCAGTCATAGCAGGCCTTGGTGGCTCAAGATTCAAAGCATTTGGCTGCCTCGTGTCCGCATCCTTGAGCTCCTGAGAAATAAGATCTGGGGCAAAAGTAAGATCGGAAGTCTATGGATGTTCATGTTCTGAGCAAATGGGTCTCAGAAGCCCAAGTCATCTCCACATTGGATTGTTAGAAATGCAAAGGTATTCTCTGGGGACTGATATACAGTGTGAAGTTTGTGCAGTAATACAGAACACAGGCTGCTGAGGGGGAAGGAACACAAGTGATGACCGGACGTAAAGAGAAACACTGCTAGCGCCTATCTGACATGTTCATCAATTCATGAATTTGAGTGAGTGCTATGTCATGATGCACAGGACTTAAGCCAAAATTTCAAAGAGCTCATTAATCATCAGGTGAACCAGGTATTCATGATTCAATGCTTCTAGACTGGAAAACAGTACTCAAACAAAGAGCTTTCTGTTTTGGACATTGCTATGTTGTTTTGGGTTTTGTCAGCAGACTTGTTTTGTGCGTGTGTATTTATATGTATGTTTTCCTTCATTCTCCACCACACTGGTTTCTTGGCCACACCTTGATAGATGACATATTCACTCAGATGGTTAACTGTAGGTATCAGTCTTGTCCAAGCAAGTTTTTTGTTGATCAACAGATAAACTGGAGCCCCAGAGAGAAGGGCAGCCATGGCTCTTCACGAACTTCTGCTCACCTCAACTTCCCACCCTGCTGCAGACCACAACAGCTGGGGTTTACCCAGAGGGCACCCCATAGATCCTCTTTGGAGTTCTCCCCAAGGGCCACACACCTGTGAGAGGACAGGAGCTGGGTGACAGGGTTCTTGACAGAAGAAGTTTCGAAAGTTCTCAAGTGTCTCTCAAAGTATGTGAGTGGGTACAAAATAGTAGAACAAAGTGTGCTAAACATTTAGGTCACAAAAATTCCTTTTCTTCAGCCCAAATCACCAAAAGGAAGAATCACTAGCTGGAAGAATTTGCCTAATTTCAAAATCTTTTTTCAAAGAATATAGTCAACTCTGCCTCCACCCAAAGGAGACATGCTATCTCCTGTTTTCACAAACTTTAGCTCTTTTGACACATAAACGGTAAGAACAAGATACAGTTGGGCAACTTGTCATTGAAATGTCTGATAATAGTCCTTAAAGGCGGTGTTACCATCCCTGGGTTGTTGGCACTACAAATCTGCAATCTGCAGGAGAAAAATGAATAGTGTTGCCCTTCACAGAAACAGATATAAAGATTCTCTACACAGGTGTTCCTGACTTATACTCATAAGTTATCTAATAATTAGTCTGTATCCTAACATTTAACCAGATGATTTTCAACACCATACCAAGTTCCAGGTAACTAGCCCTCTCTCTGCTTGGAACACAGAAAATGTTCAGATTTTGCACCTGGCAAATATCTGCATTGTCTCCAGAGTAGCAAGATCCATCCATTTGCTACAAAAGTACACAAACTGCAGCTGAGAGAATACATCAATTCAATTCAACAAGCATTTATCAAGCTCCACGTTGACTGCTGAGTCTTTCTGGAAGATACCATGCACCTGGCTAGTGGAGCTGGTTGTTAAGAAGTCTAGAATTATGCTATTCCTTATTCTCTCTCACAAAAAAAACAAATCATGAGAAAAGACACAGCCAGACCCCTTAATGACAGGCACACAAGTATCTCAGATGGGAGAACTTACTAAGTCCAGGGCATGCCAGTTCTTTTTCATAGATGAGCAGGAATTCTCTTCTTATTTTTATAGCTTCCTCATAAAAATGCTGTGTCCTCTAAGAAATCCCTGATTAATTATGTGGACATCCATCACCCTTCAGGACTTGGGAAATAAAGATTAGAAGAACTACTTATTGCAATCAGTTACAGCATCAGTTTTCTCCCACACTTACAACTTTTTAAAAATAAAATAGGGTTTTGCTCAGTTGCCAGGCTGGCATTGAACTACAGTTATAACCGCGCTGTCTCAGCTTCCCAAGTACCTGGATTATAGGCACACAGCATTCTCTCTGGCTTGCTCTATATTTCAAGTTCAAACGTATTAGGGAGCTCTTTAAAATGAATTCTAAACATTCAATGGAAGAGCCAGGGAAAACCAATCCTTGAAAACATTGAAGATTTTTTTTTCTTACCTGAATTTCCCCCTGGGAAACTTCTGAGTGGAAGGTAATAAGCTACTTAGCCAAAGATCAGCTGGCTCCACCCTAAGCCATTTATGAGCTCTCAGATCTGAGTCTCCTCATCATTCAAACATGGAAAATTATACCTTCTCCATCTTTTGGGTCATCATGATGGTCAAATTAAGTAACAAAGATGAACATTGTATGGCAACCATTCATCATTACAGCGATGGTTGACTCTATATTCTCAAAGATACAATAGAGAGAAGAGCCTACGAAAATCCATCTCTTGTCACCAAAAGTGAGAGTCTTTAAAAATTCAGATGAAGTGTGGCCTCTTGTGTTTAGGCATAAGAGGTTGTACACAATGTCCATGAAACCATTTTTAGAACAAAAGGGAATTTTTTTTTTATCCTATGCTCTTCCATCACCTTGCATAATAAAAGGACATAGTATTACTTAAGTTACCAAGTATTTAGCTACTGTAGGTTACTAAATGCTATAGTTAGTACCAATCTCTTTGATTAATACACAAAAAGTGTTGAGATTAAGTAAAACCTATTCATAATCCACGGAGACAGGGAATTCTAAAATCAGCAAACATTAGAATGATATATTTTTTCAAAGTCAATCAGTATTTTTAACTTCCTGCTTTGTCCTGATACCAGAGGAAGAGTGAAGTAATGTCCCTGGCCTCAGGAAGCACAAGATTAAAGTGGGAGATGCCAGAGAGTGTACCAGGGAACAGAGGTCAGTGAATGCCAGAGGTGCAAGAAAAACCATCACAATCTGCCTGAGGATCTGATTCCTGCACCAAGTGTTAACAACAGAGGGCCACTTGTCAAAAGGAGGAAGTGGAAAGTGTATAATAACAACAAACAAAATCTGTATGCTTTGTGTACAAGTGGAAAAGAACGTTCTACCCTTGAAGTGTAGTAGGAGAAAGGATGGGCCAGAGACAGACCAGAGGGGGAAGTACATCACATCACAGGAGTATGGGGCTAGAGGTACAGAGCTGTGCTCCTTGGAGGGTCACAGCCCACCTAAGCATAAGGCCATTCTGCCAATAAATGAGGCCAGCAGAGAATCTGAAATAGAGCGGTGTATTGGTGAACAGTCGGCTACACCAGGTAGGCACCAACTGTCTTTCATCCAGGCCCTTCGGCTTTGGTATGTAATACTGGAGCTTCTGTGGAGAAGGACATTTTGCTACTAAAACAGAAAATGGATGATACATTAAAGGTAAACAGGAAAATCTGATTTATATAATTTTAATAAAAATAATCACAGCCTAGAACATGTTAATACAGATAACTTTCACAATACTCTTAGGCAATGCAAAATGCTTGCAACATTTTGGGGTGACTCCTCCTTCAGAAGGGTCATTTTATTTCGTTACAAAGAATGTAGGAAAATCAAGGGCTTTAGGTGGTTTTAGACCTGTGAACATTCTGGAGCCGTGCTGGAGTGGGCCTTCAGCCACCTGAGGATAACATGGGCTGGGGACCTGCCACTGGGAGGAGCCCAATATAAAGACAGGCAGGTATGTGGACCACTCCAGGCTGGCTAGAGATTAAGCAGTGTGAGACACTGTCCAGGAAACTACCACCTTCGCTGTAACTTTACCTGGAATAGGCTTTTTTAAGACAGGCCAAGAACAGGGTATGAGGAGTTAGTATTTAGCGGGATCAGGGTTTCAGTTGGGGAAGATGAAAATGCTGTGGACATGAATGGTGGAGATGGCTGTGCAACAAAGCATGTGTACGTAACGCATATGAAAAGTTAGTTGTTGGTGTTTTTCGGGGTGGGGGATGGTATTTGAGACAGGGCCTCACTGTACAGTTCAGGCTGCCCCTGAACTCACTATGTAACCCAGGCTGACCTCGAACTTGTCTGAGCCTCCCAGTACTGGGAATACAGGCATGCACCACCACACCTGGGTGAAAAGTTCATTTTTACAGGATGTGTACCTACAATAAGAGAGAGAAAGAAATTAGAGGTACAGTGAAAAAGTAGTAAGATCTCCAGAAAGATCAATTTAGCAAGCAGTTGCTTCCTCAAATGTGATGCACAGATCAAAAGTAAATTTCTGCAGCAATGAGATAGAGAAGTGTCAACTCCAACATGCCACTGGCCTGTCAAAACGATGTCCTAGTGGGTCCTATTATGCAATTAAGGGCAAGTTTCCTAGATCAACAAAGCATTTTCCTCCTAAAGGAGATTGAATTCTTCACATAATTTAGTTCTTAACAGTTCCATGCAGTACACAAAGATGATGTGGTTAATATTATAATTACTATAATAGTAGCTCCTTTGCATTTCTCAGTGAAACTGCTATCCTTTTCTTCATTGCAGATGAAAACCAAGTAAACACAGGTCTGTGCATTGCCTTATAAAGTGGACCGAGATCTGAAACTACACATAAAACTAGACTTCAGCAGCAGAGATAAAAGAGCCCTGTCTGAAGCCAAAGCCAGGCTTCCCTCCCCATCTCAGACCTGACCACCTAGAAAAGCTCTTACTGAGTTGGAAGAAGGTACTGTGTTTGTCTACCAAATGGAAGACATTGCTGTTTGCAGATGTAAAATATCCAAGTGAATTTGAGAAGATTACATTGGGGGTAAAACTTCAAAGATAAGAAATTCAGTTTCAATGCCCCAAATGATTGGTTATTCTTTTTAAAAGTGTTTCTGATGTTTTCCATATACAAGACAGTTAAAACTCTAAAATTCTGGGCTCTTTAATCCTGGCAGGATTTTGTTTTACAGGTTACAAACAACCCCAGAATAATGGTAATTACATAGTAACTATTGATCGTTTAATTATTTGAAAGTGCCTTATAATCACCAAGTCATTAAGGTATTATAAGATCTAAAAACTACAAGTCATGTGGGTGTTGTACATCAGGCTATCTGACAGTTCACTCATTGATATGAGAGAGAATGCAACTTTTTGAACTGAAATAATCTAAACACTTCAAAATCAAAAGTGAGTATACAAGTGGGAGTCCACGCCTGGCTCTGACAGAAAACCTCCTCAGCTTTTCACCTGATATGAGAAAGCACATATCATCATACACTGGGGCAAAACCCTGCCCACACCTTGTGGAGCTGAATCAAAGACTGAGTGGTATGAAATGCTTAGATGTCCATAATTCTCAGGGTACAGCTGCTCAAAGAGATGCTACCAGGCCAAACAGGTATCTTAGGAATGTTTTTAGGGATCTATCATAAATCATTTTGCTAATGATTTCGAATATTTCTATCAAGAAATTGTAGGTGGAAAGGCACAAGCCAGAAATGGATTCATGGAAGCAGTTTATAGGATCATGCAGAGTAGTGCTTTACTTAGCACTAAAAGATAGACTATCTACAAAGAACTTGAGACCATTCCTGTCCAACATGTACTCATGGTTGGTTATAGCCTAATAATTCAAAGCTGCACTTAATGCAATTAATCTAAAGATCATTATAGCTTTGCTTTGCCTAGCTTAAATGTCCTTAAGAAAATTACTTTAGGCTGCATTTGGGCAAAAGCATCTAATACAGAGTTTATTGTATAATAAAGTGTTCAAATTTCTTGAATGCTGTCCTGAAAATAAAGTTTAATGGTTACATGGTTTTTTTTTCAAACCACCATAAAATCAAAAAACAAAACATCATAAACCATCTGTAGATCAAATCAAGTCCTAGAAAACCTAAATGACTTGCTTAAGCACACCTAGTTCATGAACTGCAGGACCAAGGTCCAAGTCAGAAGGAGCCACCAGCCCAACGTCTGTCCAGTAGACGTTGGCGGTCCAGTGTCCGTTGTCCTGCTGGCTTCCTATCCCTGCTTCAACTTCTGTCACTGACTCAACCTGGCAGGCAACCACAGTTGAAGCCTGATCTTTTTTCCCATGGCCTCAGAGGATTAGCTGTGCGCTATACAGTCCTGCTGTGGGGCCTGCAGCAGGAAAGGGACTAAAGGGATTCATTTATACCTCGCACTCTCCAAAGATTTGAGGACAGAGGTACAGCACATGCATATCTATAAACCCTGCCCTGAAGGTGGAGCCAAGCAGATATTAGATGCTCATTATGAAGATTCATGTTGAATAAATAAATGAGTAAATACAAACAAAACCCCAGGATGGATAAGAGTGGTTAAGTTTCATCCCTAAAGGCAAAGGCATCCCAAAGAGCATTTATACCACCTGAAAGGCCATACTTTAGCCAGTGGCATTCAATCCTGCCACCATCTGAGAAACTTGTGGGGGAAAAAAACAAAATCCTTACTCAGCTGTACAGCAGACCAACTAAACCCTAACTCTACACTAGGACTCAGATAATTATAGTTCTTCTATTATCCTGGAGATTTCTATGAACAGTGAAGACTAAAAAATCACAAGTAGCAATGAAAAATTCTTCACAGTCTCCCAAAACAAGTTTCAGTAGCAACTCTGAGGTCCAGCCACCCAGCAAAGGAAGCAATCCTTGCATGTGGCACCTGGCACACAGGCACTCATGAAGGTCTTCTACCCTCATAGGGCAGTCATCTAATTCATTCTACCCGCAAATCATAGCACACAGTGACACAGTCCTCCACTATGCAAACACAAGCACCTGTGAGGAAGGGAAACAGGCCTCTATGAGGACGAAAAGCTCATCAGGCCAACACACACAAAGGTAACTGTCTCACTTACCTATTGAAGAACAGGGCTGGAATTACTACCTACCATTCTGGCCAACTGCAAAGAATGTGCACTCTGAGATTAGGTAATAATCTTAAAGCCTCAGCTATAGTTGCATGAATCCATGACTAAGGACAATGCTTTGCATGTACTGTAGCATCTTAGAGATATTTTGTAAATAAATGTCTGTTTGACAGTAAAACAGCCACAGTTTTGGCACTCCTAGGAAAACAGTGCTTGGATGTATTGCTAATCATTCTTAAATTAAATGAAACCAACTAGTAGTCTTGACCATATCATAACTTTTTTTTAAATAAACTTGCATCTCTAGATACAACAAAACTCTTTCAGAAAATATCAACATACCAGATCTGGCCCAACAGCCTGGTTTATAAGAAAAGGGGAAAGACAACACTGTAGCCATGTTTTACACAAACTACCCTGGACCCAAAGGGAAGGAAAGACAGGGAGGTTGCAACAACAACGGTGGGCTGTACAGTGTTATTGTCACTCCCAGAAGGTACAGTGACATAAGTCACCTTGATATCTGTGTTCTGTGGAATAGTTCAAGGGGCACTAATATGATCCACTTAGGGGAAGGAAAGAGGATTCCAAGTTAAATAAATTAGGAAAATACTGGCGGAAACAAAGCAATACAAATGTCAATATTGCCTCTCTTCAAGAAGGAGGACTGAACAGCCAGCATACTATAGAGATGCCTGCACATCCATGCTAATTTCAGGCCAATTCACAATAGCTTCTGTAAACTGTGGGACATAGATATAAATTCACTCAGCCATTAAGAAAAATGAAATCATGTCATTTGGAGGGAAATGGGTGGAATGGATGGAGAGCACCATGTGAAGTGAACTAAACCAGACTCAAAAAGACATACATCATGTTCATATGCAGAATCAAGAGGCTATTAGAGAATTAGCCTTATTAGAGGCTAATAAAAGTAAAAGGGGGGCTATTAAAGAAGAAGAAGGGAACGAGTGGGAGAAGGCAGGGGGAGGGGGATAACAAGGGTGAAAATGATCTAAGTATGTTAGATGCAGGATGAAACTTCCCAAGTAAAACCAGTAGTCTGTATACGTAATAAGAAGTAGGGAAGAATGGCAAGATTGCAAGCACTCTAATTTTTTAACATTTTGGTCACAGGGCTTCTGATGGAGTTTTGCTGAACATATTTAAGAAATGTGACAACCTAGCTAAAAGATGCTACTAAGGCAAAAGACAGGGAGAGGCAAAGCCAGAGAGATTCCACTCCATCTAAAAGCCTCAGTTTTCCTAAAGACACCAGCACAAACAATACAAGTGGTATGAGAATGAATCGATAACTGCAGTTGGGCTGCTGGGAGGGATAACTGCCTGGATCTCTGCCTGTGTGTTAACACAGCACGGAGATCCTGAGGATGAAGGCAAGGGAGCAACACAAGAGTCCACTCACTCTCTCAAGCACTGGGTCACCTGCCTTGTAATGAACAGCAGCAGCAATAGTCAAAACCTACCCATACACAGTGGTTTGACAAAGTGTTTAACAAAGTCTTGTCATAGCCATTAATCCACCTCAAACTCATAGTAGCTTGATATATCAGAAAATATATTTTAATTATCATTTTAAAGGAGGGAACAATGGAAGCCCTAAGTGGGTGTAGGGCCAACTCAGAACTAAGGAAAGTAAAGGAAGAACATAAACCCTAAAATAGGTCCTCCTCTCTTACGTGATATTCATTCTCCACTAGACTCTTTCATTAATGTCACCATAAAGGCTACGTACTTAAGAGTTTTCAATACCTAAAAAGGAAATACTGTTGAGTCCTCCCAAATTTGTAAGCTACACAATTATTCAAAAACTACTCTTACTCTACCAAAGTTTCAGAATCCTGGAGGCAATGCTTATTTCCTCTAATCAATCTTCTCCTTACAGAATATTGAGGAATTGTCTTTTTTAAATGCTCAAGACAAACTATAATACCTAAATGTCAATCACATCATCCAACGTCACACAATACTGAGGTTTGGATTTCATACAAACAGTGCTATTCTGAGCACACACAGAAGCTGAAAAATCAGATGGAAAAGAAGCTAAAGCACAAAGATGTGTCTCTGTCAGCTCATTCTTCATTCATCTATGTTTCAGATCATAAAATGTTCTACAAAATGAAGATCAAGAAAGAACACAATGCCAGTGTTTGAGAAGAAGAAAAGACTGTTGAGTGTCCCCCGTGCATCAGTCTCCAGGCTGATGGTTTCCACACATTTGTACTTCACGCTTGAGCTTTCATAACCATCACTGAGCTTTTATAACAACCCTACTATTAAGAATGGATGAAAATATTCAGACTTGGACACTACTGATTATCTTCACACCACTAGAACGATGTACACCTGGACTGAGAATTCAGCTTAGTATATGCCTCCAAAGGCCTTTCTGTTTATAAATATGCTAAATTATATTCCCAGATATAGTGCAAACATTGAAGATTCAAATGTTTTCCCAAATCTCTATGCTGTAGCCACTCAAGATCTAATTCTTTCTGGACAGTATTAATTGCTCTGCCCCCCTATTCTGTAATATCTATCTCTGATTATATTCAGTTTTAAAGTTTTGCCATATTGTCTTATCCTTTAAAAATGATTCTCAACTAGGGGTAGTTATGTCCTTGGAGGTCACCTGGAAGTTTCTAGAAACATTCCAATTATCACATTTTTACCGAGGTTTATTAGGTTAAAGGCTAAAGATGCTGGTAGCATTCACCACGTATACACAAAGAGTTATTTACCCCAAGGTCTTAATACTGCAGACTGAGGTTTAGAAATCTTGCCTCAGGGTGATAATGTGATTTTATAAATGGGCATTCTCCCAATAAAACAGGACCTTAACCATCAGGCAAAATAATTAAGACAAATGATACCAAAAAGAAAAATTAGCTGTGAATATGCTGAGTCCTAATTAGATAATCTGGCTGCATACTTCTCATGAGTAGGAGCCACTTGGATTAGCTCCGCATTATTCTCACACAAAGCACAGGGCTGTTTTTCACTAGCACTCAACAAATGTGAATGAATATATTCTTTACATTTGAACACTTAAAATAAAAAAGTGCAATTATTATCTAAGGAACACAACATTCACCCATACTAACTCCTTGCCAAACAAGAAGTGAATAGTGTAATACATGATTCATTACAAAAGACTATGAAAAGCTACACTGCACCCTGGATAATGTCATAGAATTGTCTGTCTATAAAGATTGTTAATAAGCTCACTATTAAAATGCTTTATAGATTTTTTAATAAAAGATTAAGGGACCATTATATACAGATTTGAGGAAATCTCATGCAATAAGCTCCTGTCACTCTATACTAGGACACTTTTGACAGTACTGACTCTCAAGGGTTGAGGTAAATGATTCAGCAACAAGCTTCACCTGTGATCACAAGTCAAAAACACTGTTAAGTTAGATCTCTGAATAAGACAACACTGGATGGTAACTCATCTTGGGTCAAGATGTTTACATTTTTTGTCTTTGTCCGTTTATGCAAGTTTGGCTTAGCGTGGAAATACTAAAGCAAATGATTACAAAAAGGCTTACACTTCACTTTCCCTCAAGTGACCTTACAGCAGGGTAGGAGGCAGTCCTCTTCACAGGGTTTCTTGGGGTGTGGCCCCAGGGCTTTGAAGTCAGAATGAACCCACACACTTAGTAAAGATCCATACAAGTGGGCCATATCGTAGCTATGTTAAATTAAACATCAGGGGTTGTGGCCTAGAGAATTAAGTTTCAAATATTTTTCCCAAATACTTATTTTATATACCGAAATTTGAGGACCTCGGCCAGGTGATCAAACCCCACAAAATTGTTTTGACTCATTTTGTCAATGTATGGCATCCACAGTGTCAATTCTTTTAATGAAAAGTCCATTCCCACTGTAAATAGCAAGTAGAGTGCTTGACTTCTTACTTTTGTGCAAATCTGTTTTACTGTGATTAAGCAGACTAATATTCCATGGGAAAAGCTGAGAAAATTGGAAACAAATACAGACAGAACTATCAACAAAAACAGAGCACAACCCTGGCCTCAAAATTGTGCCACACTGGGGGACACAGTGATGAACAGGGTAGATTATATCTCTGATCTTATTCTCCCTATTTATGTATTTGAGCTACTTAATATATACATAAGCAAAGAAGTAAGATAATCCAGAAAGGAGACACAAGGGTGAAAGCGGGCTCCCTGAAAGAAGTGTTGATTAGAGACCTGAAAGAAGAGGAGCCAATACTGAAAGGACAGACATGTTCAAGGTACAAGGAACTGTAGCTACAAGGCCCCTGCAGTGAGAACAAGCTCTTGTGAAATTATGCTTGAATTATACAATATACATTAAAGATTTTGTGAAACACAGAACAACTGACAGATGCCTATGATTCCAGCTACTCGGGAGGCTGAGGCAAGACAACTTTAAGTCTGAGGCCAGCCTGAAAAATTAGTGAGGCTGTCAAAATGAGGCTAGATCATAGTTCCATGACAGAGTACTTGTGTAGCATAAGCAAGGCCCTGGGTTTAATCAATCCTCAGGAATGGTAACTTGGGTTGGGGGAAGAGGACTACTGAGAAGTATAAGATTTTAGTAAACACATGATTGGGGTCATTTCAAGGATAGAATCAGGGATAATAAAGAGCCTCCAGTCTATTTTATATGAAAAATAAATTAAGCAACTGAGGCTATAATGCCTGGAGAAAAGGAGACACAAATACATATTTGGGGCAACAACAGAAAAGTCTTCAAATATCTGAAGGACTGTGCTCTTGTGAAGTTTTTAATTCTAAATAGTTCTATGGGAAGAAAATGGGATTGAAATACTAAATATTGGGAAAAAATATAATTTCACCTTAATGAAGATTCTAAGGAGTTGCAGGAAAATGAACTGAGTTACACATGAAGTGATGGAACTTCACTAGAAGTGATCAAAGATACACCAAGTTGGCAGAAAAATGACCACACGGATGGCCTATGAGGACCTTTGTGACCACCTGAAAATATACACACAGTCATGTTGCATCTCCATTTGTCGAACACCATAACCACTAAGATGCACTCTATAACTTTAATGAGGATTTTAAACACACATGAGGAATACAGAGGAATCCATCACATTCCCGGTTCACATTGTCAGCCCGGAAAAATATGTTTCCATGTCTGTAATAACAACCCATATTTCAAAATGACAATTGTGAAACAGGATAAAGCAATATTCACTACAAGTACATGGCTAATTTGAAGTGGCATTTGAAGGTAACCACTGACCAATTATTTAGACTTATTAACATACTAACTCTAGTTTCCCAAGAAAGTGTCCAGACTGCATTAGGTCCCTAATGGGTAGTATGCTGATAAACAGACAAGTCTTTTAGCAAACGAGTCTGTGGCTTTGCGTTGGTCTGATCTTAAATGGGAGCCGTGGCACAAGAAGGTAGATTACCCATTAAAAATCCTAATAGAGAAAAAGTATCCTTTTTTGGCCGGGAGCAGTACTGGGAATTGAACTCGGGATGTTGTGCTTACGAGACCCAGCCCTGAAAAGGTATTCTTTATTACTTACCTATTCTTTCCAGTAAATAAAGATAAACAAACCAAGCAATACTAAATTTCTACTTGATTGCTCAGGACCGAAATGATAGATAAGCATATCTAGCCTACCAAGAACAGGTGCTATAAGCTGAACTTGGAGTCAGACCAGAGACAACTTTGAAAAGCAGAACACTATTTAAGTAATGCTATATAAATGGCCCTTACATAAAATACTTATATTTCTTATCCAGCTGTATCTAGCTCACTTGCAAACATACTATAGGACCACTGTCTCACTATCTGCATATATTCTTTATTTATTAGAAGTACATTTCTTAGAAATTATTTGAAAATAAAAATTTATGACTCTTAGAAGGCAACTCATTTAAAAAGTTATGATCACATTTTCCACTAAATGAAGGTTACATCCATCCAGTTATTCATAAAATTCTACTTTACATTTGGAAAGCCAGGAATACCCGATGATGAATTTAAAAAAAAAAAAAAAAAAAAAAAACCCTTAAAACAAAGATCTTTTCTGCAAAATAATCCCTTCCTAAGGCTAGGCATAAACTTCTATTTATGTTCACAGTATTTTAAAAGCATATGTACTCTGTAAAAATCACAAAATGAAGGAAAACAAATCACTTCCTGCTTTAATTTTCTTTTGGTTCACTTTTAAGTTGTTTTAAACATTATGAGCTTTAACCCTTTCCCACAGGTGGATCAGGAGTGCCCAGGAGCCACAGGCATCTCAATTGCATAGAAACCAAACCCTTAACGAGTGGGTGTCACAGTCTATTGCTAAGTCCCCAAAGCAGAGAATCACTGCAATGGCCACAGAACAACAAACAGGTCTCTTAAAAGGGACTAAGCCTCTTGTCCCAAAGTCCAATGCATTCACCACGTCCATGCGCTGCAATGGACATTTCCTTCCCCTTGGCATGGAAGGTGAAAAATGTATTAAACACTCTTTAAAATAATATTCAATCTAGCCACTAAATATCTTCCTTTTCTTAAAAATATATGAGATCTCTTGGCATGCGTCTCCTCTTCTATAAGATGAGACAAAATCAGGAGTAATTACTTTTCCCCAGACATTCTAATCCTTAGTAGAATGCCTTTGCTAGCTCGTCCTGCAAGTGTCCAGTTATTCCTCTCAGATTAATGAACCAAGCTGAGAACTGTCTCTTAAATGGGACTTCTGCGTGTGGAAAGCCTGCTCCAGTGCAGTGGTCCTAAGAAGAAGCACCAACAAACCAAAAGCCAGCTACAGAGTTGCTCTTCCATTTTGACAAGAAATCAGAAGTAACTGTGTACCTGAATCAGGGCTTAATTCCTTAGCCACACTACTTCGCAAGTTCAATCCAATTTGTCAAAATGCAATAACACAATCTTCCAACCTAATTATCTTTATTGAAAGTATTTAAAAGCATTTGCTGAAACACATTTCTGTCTGTGTCAGACAGGATCAACGTCAAGCGAATAGCTCAGTAGATTACATTCAAACTGTAAAGGGCTGACATCTTAGGAAATGACATTTTTGCAAGGGCCAAATTCTCCCTGGAGTGGACATCAGAGGGTGTATGCCACTAAAGAAAGGCCCAGCGGTGTGTATCCACTGATAACTGTGCTTTAAAAATCAGACTCTTAAAAACACCTTATACACATACTTTAGGCATGCTGCAAAATTGGAACCATTAGAATCTAGATGACTTTTACAATAATTTTAATCAACTGAGAGAAGTTTGGGGATCAGAGAAGAAATCTTTTAAAACAGAACAGTGAGATCGTTTGTAATGGAAATATCATCCATGTCACTACCACTCAGGGAAACAATGGTTATGTCCCAAAGAAAAAAAATCAAAAGAAACTGCTGCTTTGTTCTGAAGGCATTTCACTAGCTCATACACCAAAACTCCAAAAATTGTAGTCCAAAACAGTCCATTTCCATTTCTTTGGTAATCAACAGAGAAATCAGGATACATTAAAGAAGAAAAGAAAAGAAAACCTATTTTTTTGTCATTTATCCAAGGAAAACTTTTTTATTCTTTTTCCCAGTACTCGGGATTGAACCCAGGTCATTCTCTGAGATTATCTCAGTTTTTAAGAACCTGAAAAGTCCTGAGTTTGATCCCCAGTTTAAAAAAGATATCATTTTTCCTGTTGTTTTCGGTCTGTTTGTTTAGAAATAAGGTTTTACCATGCCACTAAATTGCCCAGGCTTGGTTGAAATTTGTAGCCATCCTGGCTCAGAGCACTGGGATTATGACATGCTTTACCACCACGACACCCAGTAGGGAAAACATACTTTTAAAGTTCTTTTGGGTTGGGCTGGGGAGATAGCTCAGCAATATAAGCACCTGGAGCCTGGGCGTGGTGGTGCGTGCCTTTAAGCCCAGTGCTTGGAAGGCTGAAAACAGGAGGATCACTCTGAGTCAGATCTGTGTAAGGAGACCCAGTAGACCCTGTACTAAAATACATTTGAAAAAAACACTGCTTGGCAAGCATAACGTCCTGAGTTCGCTCCCCAGTACCAAAAAATAAATAAATAAAAATAATAATAATAAAAGTTCTTTTGAATGAACTTGTGAACAAAAATTAGTAAAACAGCAGGAAAATCAACTCAAGTTTAACTTTTAACTATTTACTACCTCATAAAATTCATACTGCTACTGTGTCTTTGCTTTGTGAGTGAAGTACCAGTTTTTTTTTTTTTTTACTAATACTGTTCACTAAACTCAATGTGTTCTAAGCCAGCAATAAATCTTTTTCAGCTAGGATAATTTAATAGCTTAAATTTATAAAGTAAATGGCATGCTTTACTCCTTCAAAAAGAAGCTTTCACAGTGCTGGAAGTAAAGGAAACTGAGTACTCCAGGAGTTTCAGATGTGCAGTGTCAAAATCCATGCCTCAGATACAAACACTGCAATAGGTTATGCCAATGCAGGAGGTGCCTGGGCCCTGGGCTCTGCTGCAGGCAATGTGCTTGTAGGTAGTGATGTACAGTCTCTTCACAAGCATGTTATTTTATTTAAAATCTATTGCAACCCAGGACAACCCGCTTGGGCCCCCCTTCTGTCCCTCTCTAGGACAGGAACTTTCTTTCCCTCAGTACCCTCAATGAATAATCTGCTCTTAAAAAAAAAAATAAAAACTATCATGAAGCACTTATGAGCCAGTGTGAACAGCACTGTGTTCAGCACTCATCAACTGAAACCACATATAAGCCATGTTCAAAGGTCGGCCAAATAGCTGAGCGGGGTGCACTGAGACTGAGACTGAGACTGGGCGTGGTGGTACACGTCTGTAATCCTAGCTCTTGGGAGGCTGAACAGAGGCAGATCACTACAAGTCCTAACTACGTAGTGAGACCCTGTTAGACCCCGTATTAAAATACTAAATAAATAAATAAATAAATAAATAAATATAAATAAGCCACGTTTAAACCAAACTAAACTCAAACTTGATGGACTTACCTTATAAACCTGTCCATATGTTCCATTTCCAACAAGTTCCACCAATTCAAAGATCCCTGCAGGGTCCTAAAAGAAAATAAACAATAAAAGTTCAAAGCAATACTCCAGACATTGTCTTTCTCAAAGGCAAGTTTTTTTTTTTTTTTAACATAAACAAGTAACTCTACTTAGGAGGCTCGTATGTTAATATTAAATGTTATCAAAATTTTTAAAATACAATTCAGTCATAGCTGTGAAATTAGTCAGATGCTATATTGTTTCCATTTTACATTGCTATGAAATGGTTTTATATCAGAAAAAAGAAAATGTTTCTTCACTTAAAAGGATGGAACATACTTCTCGCCATCAGATGGAAACAGGTTCATGGGACTTCGAGATGTAACAAGAAACTCCCCGTCTTGAGGAGATTCTGCTGCAGTAGGGCATCTGCCTTGTCTACCTCTGGGCTGCTCAGTGGTGAGCACGAGTGGAGAGGGTGTTCCTGGACTGAGGGCAATTCACCCTGAGGAAGTCACCAGTTTCTATACGATCAGCACCACTCTGTCTGCCATGATGCCTTTCCTTGGATGCCCTCCCCTCTCTGTAATGCTGCCCTCTGGAGTTGTACTTTGGCAGTACCTTCAGCATAAATGAATGCTTTAGAACAAAACTAAACAGGAGGATTATGCAAGTTCACCCAACAGGCGTCTACAAACTCTTATAGTCGGTTAAAAGTTACCATGCTCAGTAAATGTCCAGTAATCACAGCTTTTATTACTGAATTCAAATCTTAATCAATTGAAATTAAACAAAAGTCTATAAAATGCAGTAGAAACTGACTTTTATCCCTACTGATCCCTAACTGGAAGGTCATTGCTTCCATGAAGACATAAATCAAGGAGTCACAAACTGGAACGCCTACAAAGGCCAGGTACACAGGGTAAGTGAGTGAAGCACTCAAGCTGAGGACCTGGGCCAAGCTGAAGAGGTCATGCTTCCTTTAGGAGGGCCTTGGGGGTAGACAGAGGAAGCACGTGCTTACTTAGAAGGGCCCAAGTGCCCTGTCAACATAGGAGCACAATCTTGCCAGTTCTAGTTATTTAAAATTAATATTCTGTTTACTGTGAGATCTGCATTTTAAATGATAGGAACTTAATTTAAAAAATATGTTGAGAAAGCTGGGTGTAGTGGTGCATACCTGCAATCCCAGACTTTGGGAGCCTGAGAGAGGAGGATTGCAATTTTGAACCCAACCAGGGCAACTTGGTGAGACCCATCTCAAAGTAAAAATTTAAAAATGGCTGGGAATGCAGCTCTGTGGGAAGGCCCTGGGTTCAATCCCTAGGACTATAAAAGAAAAACTACTACGAGACAAAAATGACTTCAAACCTTAGCCTATCTGTAGCACACACATACATGTGTGCACCATGGTATATTATTATAGGGTGCTTGAAAGGCAGGAGGGCAAAACCTGAGCTTTAGATTCAGGCAGACTTGAATCAAACAGTTTTTTCCTGACTGGCTGTGCAGTGCCAGGAGAGCAACATGCCTGAACCTGTAAGCTGGGGATGCCTTCTGCCTTGCAAAGTTCTTGTAAAGAATAGTGAGAATCTAGTACAAAGCCTTGCACAGAGTAAACAATCTCTTGCTAGGTAATAGCAGTCATTTAAACCGAGGACTTACACACTACCAGTAGCATTCAAACAGGGGACAAGCTGTTTTGGTGAAATAACCACAGTGCCGTCCATGTGGAAGCATGCAAAA
Organism: Octodon degus; assembly: GCF_000260255.1. NCBI lineage: Eukaryota > Metazoa > Chordata > Mammalia > Rodentia > Octodontidae > Octodon > Octodon degus. Next base: position 5,056,585 of record NW_004524631.1, on the reverse strand, counting down.
ATGTTTGATGTTACAAGAGTTCTCTAAAGACAGTCTTCAGAAACTGAGACTTGAGAAAAAACCCATGGCTAAATCCCCTTGAAGAGTCCAAATGAAAAACAAAACAAACACCAGAGTAAGTGTGTAGTCACTAAGAGACTGCAGTTGGCATTACCCAACTGGATTAAGAAACCACACTCCAGCCTTGTGTCCTGAAGAACCAAGACATGCAGGAGTCCCACCTGTCTTGGCAGGTGTAGACAACATGGACTGAGAAAGGACCAGACCTGAGTCTGTGACCCACAGCCAAAACCAACACCCACAGCTGCAAGACACCACACACTGTCAAGGCCACTTGGGAAGAAAGAAATTTGTCGCCTTAAACTACTAGGCTATGAGAGCAGCAGGTTTTGTTACCCATGGATTAGACAAGAATGAGGAAAAGAAATAACCACCCATCCATGGTGGCAGCTGCTGTTTGTTTCTAAGCTGCGCTTCCAGTCGTTTGTTTGCTCAATGGTGTTTCTGCAACAGATTTGAAGACAAATTCTATATTTGCCTGAAATATCTCAATTGTGTTTGAAGCATTCATTTTTCTTGACTAGAAAAAAAATGGGAAAGAAAGGAGATGCAGTATGATAACCTGTGGCTGCCTTAAGGAGCCGGGTAATCAGTCAGGGTGCGAAGGTAGAGAGCTGAAGCGGGTTCACAACAGCCATCAGCTCATCCTCCCAGGGCCTCTCAACCTCCTGGACCCTTCTTGGGGATGGCTTCACAGCAAGGGCCCAGGAGGATCTGAGCAGCTGACTTCTGCTGCTTTTTCTTCTCTCCCTATAAAGTCTATTAACGGGCATCCTATCCAGCCAATTAGAATCAAGAAGGTTCCATAAAGGATATTGAGTTTCAGATGCTGAGAAAGAGAAGGGTTCTTTGCCAGATACATCCAAAGGGGTCCCCATTCAAAGTGCTTAGAAACAAAGGGCTCGGCATCCCACTGGTAACTGGAGACCACCACATCTACATCGCAGGCACACACTAGAAATAGTCACATCATATGTGTTCCCTCTTATGGTTTAGATCTAGAATGCGTTCCAAAATTCTCATGTGTGTAGCAGGCGACAGAATCACAAGGGCAATGCATGTGCTATTTGGAGATGGGGCCTGACTGGAAGAGATGGGGACCTGGTGCCCTGACCTGGAAGGGTGCATCTCTCTCCCTGCTCCTCCCCAATCTCTGCCTCCCCACTGCTATGGTTGAGCACCTTTTCCTCCATTACACCTCTCTGCCATCTTATTTCGACCCTGGATCCAGAGAACCATGCACTGAAACCCTGAAGCAAAATAAACCTCTCTTCCTCTAAATTGTAGGTGTTATGTGTTTTGCCTCAGTGATGAGGAAAATGCCTAAAACAGATGCCCAAGGAATAAATTCTAAGCATCTTACAGATCAAGCAGAAGGCTTTTACAGCAGTAAGACTTGGAATCCAGTCCCATCAGGAAATAAAGGAAGAACTGGACTAAGCAGAAGGAAAAGCTGAACTGTGGCCTGGTAGAAACAAAACTTCCTCTGATTATACAGAATCTCTTTCCCCCAATTTTCCAGTTACTGAGATGACTTGGAGCCTGGAGAGCTGGATGTTTGTGAATATTCCTTGACACAATACATGCCACAGTTAGTTACATTCTCAGAGAACAGTCACTCAACATGAACAAGCTCAACATCCAGCTTTTCTCCCCCTCTGCAGCAGGACCTCTAAAATAATTTTCCCAAGGGTGGCCCGGGACTGTTCTTCTTATACGTAAAGTCTCTTCTCTGTTCTGTCCCATTTTTCCCTCTGAGGCACTTACACTGCTGAGTACCACTGTGTTGAGACTCCATCTCCTCCATCTTCTACCACACCTTTCAGGCTCTCACTCTGATTCTCTTCCTCCTGGCGACTCCCTCAAGGTTTGCTTCTTCATGCGTCCATCCTTGACTGCCACTTTCCTCATTTTGTTCACTGTGCGCCAGCAGTCTTATCTCCATATCCATCCACCTACTCCCTTCACAGAAGGCTCCCCATCTCTTTCCAGAACTATCTCCTTTCATCAGTTTTTTCTTTCTTTCAACCTTGATACTGCACTCATCTTTCTAAAGCAGACAGCCTAATTATGACACTCCTGGATTTAAGGTCCTCTACAATGTTGCTCAAATTGAAAGTCAATGTCCTGGCAGTCCTCTTTTTCTGGGAAACACCAAATGCCAGTGCAGCGGAAGGGGCCAGAGGCCCCCGGTGGCCCAGGCATGGGAGGCTGTGGTGGCTTCCGCTGAGGCTTCAGCAGTGGTAATGGTCTTCGGGGCCACGGGGTCGTGGCGGTAAGGCTGACGACAAACAATGGATTCCTGTCACCAAGCTGGGCTGGCTGGTCAAAGACATGAAGGTCAAGTCCCTGGAGGAAATTTACCTTTTTACCTTACCCATCAAGGATTCCAAGATTATTGACATTTTCCTGGGCACATCCCTCAAGGATGAAGTTCTGAAGATCATGCCTGTGCAGCAGCAGACTCGTGCTGGCCAGCGGACCAGGTTCAAGGCATTTGGCACCACTGGGGACTACAACGGTCATGTTGGCCTGGGTGTAAAGTGTTCCCAGGAAGTAGCCACTGCCATTTGTGGGGCCATTATCCTGGCCAGGCTCTCCATTGTGCCCGTGAGGAGAGGATACTGAGGAAACAAGATTGGTGAAGCCCCACACTGTTCCTTGCAAAGTGACGGGCCACTGTGGCTCTGTGTTGGTGCATCTGATCCCTGCCCCCACAGACACTGGCATCATCTCAGCCCCTGTGCCCAAGAAGCTGCTACCGATGGCTGGTACTGATGACTGCTACACCTCTGCTAGGGGTGGCACTGCTACTTTGGGCAACTTTGATAAGGCCACCTTTGATGCCATCTTCAAGACCTACAGCTATCTGACCTCTGACCTTTGGAAAGAGACTGTGTTCACCTAATCTCTCTATCAGGAATTCACCGACCATCTTGTGAAAACCCACACCAGAGTCTCTGTCCACAGGACACAAGCTCCAGCAGTAGCTACAGCATAAAGGGTTTTTACACAAGAAAAATAAAATGAATTGTCTTAAAAAAAAAAAAAAAAGGTCCTGGCACTTAGGCTCAATCTTTGTTCCCAGCCCCATGTTTCATCATGCTGGGCTCCATCTAAGATGATAGGCTCCTAAAGTGCCCATCATCTCCCTGACATACAGCCCAAGGTTCTGGCTGACAGGTTCTTGATGCCTACTGGCCAAGACCCTTCCTTCTTCTGTCCATCCTCTAACAGACAGGTTCATCCTCAAAAGCCCAGGGAAGCCTTTCTAGGTCAGTGTCACCAGCTTCCTGCAGCCCATTGCACATTCTCTGTGATAACTGCTTTCACATAGTGCTATTCCTGTGCATGTTTCCTCCCTTGATGAATCACAAAAGCCCTGGAGGCAGAGACTGTAATCTTTATCTTAGTATTTCCCAGCACCAAGCACCATGTCCAACGTGTAAGTGCCAGACATAATTACTAACCAAATAAGGTTGGTGGTATTCCATTCCCAGTTCTCTATGATACCTAAAGAGAACACATCACATCTCTTACACACACACACACACACACACACACACACACACACACACCAGAATGCAGAGCCAAAGCCTTAACACATTTATGCCATTTCTTTACGAGCCACATAAGCTATTCCACCCCCAACACCAGTCCCAAACACACAATACTGTCACACATAAAATTCCCTATTGTATCCCTAGCTCTAAAACCACTCATAAATAAAAGGAAAAAAAAAAAACGAAACAAAGCTTTTTTAAATAAGGAGGGGAAGAGGGGTTGAAGGGAGGGAAAGAGAATGGGAAAAAAAAAAAAGAATAAGTTGTATCATGTACAGGTACAAATTCCCTGGTGAATGTCATCATCATGTATATCGAAAATGTAACAATAAAATTAATTTTAAAGTCTAAAAACACACTGTACACTGATATGTGACACACCTCATGCATAGTAGACTACTGGCTGTCAGGACGTGGCTGGGCGCAGTGTTGCAGAGACAGGCTGTTAGGCCTAATAATCATGTTATAGAAACAGGAAAGCAAAGAGACAAGAGTCAGCTTAATTCTCCTGCTCGTGTTTGCTTAGCTGCTCTTAAAGCCAGGATGGGCAGCATGGAAGAAGGTTACATACTCCAAGGAGAAAAGAGCAAATCATTGACATTTACCAAAGTCAGCAATCCCTGTTGGCTACACATGCCTTTATTCAGATCTTAACCTTTGCTGGGAGATGGAGAAGACAATTTAATTCTAAGACAGAGTAGTTTACATTATTTCATAATGAAATATAACTACATATCAAAAGCTAGGCTGTTCCCTAAATTAAAATGTTACTTTTCAGCAAATGCTGGGAGGCAAATTGGATTATTTATTATAATGAAATCACCATAATAGCTCACATTTCCTATGCACGTATGTGCCAGGGATTATTCTAAACATTCTTCTATGAGTAGTTTATTTGATTGTCACAACTCTGTCAAATGATTGCCATTGCTGCCTTTGTTTTACAAGTGAAGAAACTGAGGCACAGAGAAATGACACATGTGGTCACAGTCCCATCACTGAGCAGTGGCAGAGCTGAGACGCATCACAGCTAGTTAGATTCCATGCACTGAGCTCTTAACCAATACATTGTCAGCTCCATGAAATCAGAATTCTCAAAGCTTGATTTATTACCTAGTAGTTCTCCAGTGTTGGTTGAGTTTTGAAACTGCTCAGAGCCGGCTCTTATCGAGGCCAGGGAGATAGTTTAGTGGTCTAAGTACCTGCCTGGTAAGCACAAGTACCTGAGTTCGATCTCCAGCCCTGCACCTTGCTGACCATTGAGACCTGGTGTGGAGGTGTGGGCCTGTAAGCCCAATGCTGGAGAGCCTGAGACAGGAAAGAGGATCACTGTGAGTCTGAGCTGTGTAGTAAGACCCTGTATCACATAAATAAATAAATAAATCTATCTATCTATCTTGAATATAAAAAAATGAAGATACTGTCATTTCTCTCCAGGAATGTTGTTAGGATTGTGAAAGTATCTAGTTCTCTCAAGCCTGATACATAATAAAACTTCAATAAATTTTCATCTCCTTTCTTTCTTTTTTCCCTTTGAACAGTAGTTAATAAACAATGAATGCACCACAAGAAAATCCAGTCTGCATCTCATAGATTTCCAACTAACAAGCCAATAAACCTAACAAACCAGCAAAAGAAAATCTATTACCTTTCAACCAATAATATCACCACAGGCTTAACAAATGGGGTCAGGCCTTTATGGACAAACAGATGTTTCTTCAGAAATGATTGGGACAGTAGGGAAGACATGAGGAATTCTGGGCTCCTAGGATGTTGGAATAAATTCTCTATTCCATTGGCTGATGAAATTTGGGCAGGACTGTCGGGTTGAGATTTAAAATCTAGGGAGTAAGTGATACTTTAACTCTTGCAGGTCCCCTATATAACCTAGATTTGTCAGAGAACTAAATAAGATCTTGGGACTAAATCCTAAAGATTAAAAACAGCAAACTTAAATCTATACCAAGGATGATACTTGCTCAGTCTCACAAAAGAAGCTACCTATTCTTTCCTGACCACTGAAACCTGGTGTGGTGGTGCATGCCTGTAAGCCCAGTGCTGGATGGAGAGGCTGAGACAGGAAGGAGGATCACTGTGCTGCTACCCCTCACTCTTCTTTAAGAATTCAGTTAACAGAGATAAGGAGGGATCTTGAGCAATAGCCCAACTCTAAACTGTCCTCCAAAGCACCTCTTGAAGACACAATCCTTCAATGAGAGAATCTTTTACTTGTGGCCACCAGACCTTTGGCAGGCAGGATGAAAGAGACTCCTGCAGAACAGAAAGCATTTATGCAGCTTCTGGTCCCCTGGTGTGACTGCCTCCCCACCGGATTCCCTACTGACTTATGCCAATCCACTGTGTTTACTCAAAACTTACGGGCCTGAAAAAGACCAAAATGTTACTTCTCTTCGAACCATATTTAGCAGATGCATTGTTCAGCTTCAGCCTTAACTGACAAGCATATGCTTACCAAGGGAAAACAGAACAAAGAAAACAGGAACAGTGGAACTCTCCATATTTATCTTGAGCCTTCAGGCTTTTTTCAACACCATGGCTTTTTCTAAAGTCAGTCCTGCCCTAGGAAGCACTATGCTGACTCAGCATTCCCCCCCTCACACACACACACACACACACACACACACACACCACCACCACCACCACCACCACCACCACTACCTACCCTCCCACCCCCAGATACACCTAGTCAAGCCACAGTCCTCAACAGCCCTATCTCACTGACTGTCCCTTCTTGTACTACAGTGGAGGAGAATAATTTGAGGAGTCATAGGTCTTCCCTTACCCAATAGCATTCATTTAATCCCTGCTATTTACCCAGCAGCCTCCATAGCTACCTGTTGTGTGTTACATCCCATCCAAAGTCAAAAGCAAATGTGGTCTCTGCCTCATGCTGCCATTCTAAGGAGGGAAACAGACATAGGCAACCACATGTAGACTCATTACATTATCAGAATAAGGCCAGCGAGAGAGCTCAGTGGACTAAATCACCTGCTTAGGCAGAGCACAGAGACCAGGCTTTGATCCCCAGTATGCCATACAGGCCCCACCCCTGGAGCACGCTATCATGGCAACTGAGACTGGGCATGGTGACACGCACCTATAATCCCAGCACTTGGGAGACTGAAAACAGGAGGATCACTACGAGTCTGATCTGTATAGTGAGATCCTATAGATCCTGTCTGTACTAAATACATTTAAAAGGAAAATTATCAGGAGGACAGGTGACATACAGAAAAAGACATCCAAGAGTATATGTATCTAAGAGATTAAAAATATACCCCTGGAACTTATTGTCATTAACATACTGGCCCAACTCATGTATCTCATGTGGAGCCGATAATTCAAGTAAAAAAATGTAAAATTAAATGGCAATAAATGGAGATAATGTTGGTTTTTCTTCCTTGTTAGTACAAGACAATTAAACTACACAGACCTATCAGACAAGTGATCCCAAACAACTAAGATTCAAGTTTGGATTCTATTTGCTGCTAGTCTCTCTGACCTCTCGCATTCTGGTTTTCTCATCTATAACACAGGACAGCTCTACTTGCCCTGTCTTCCCTGCAAGATTCCATGCTGCACGTGAGCATGCTGCGCAACTCCCCAGCTCCCACTGTCAAGCATAGTCTTTTGGGAAGGGCAGCCCTAAATGCAGCTGACGTCAGGACACCATCTCCCCCAGGACAGCTGCACCTAGCATGCTCTTGGGGTCTGGATGACCAGTGAGTCCCTGGCAGGGCCAGTGCACAGCTTCAGCCAAGCTCCAGGAACGCCATCCTCAATGCTGGTAGCTTCCAGTTTGGCTCAGCTCTCAGAACAAGAGACGGGAGTCTCTTTACCTCCTGCCTGGGTTCTTGTCTGTTTGGTTCCACCTGCTACTGTGCAGCAGGTGGTGGTGAAACAGCTTTCCAAGCACTCTGCCAGAGCTCACTGGCTTTCCTCACAGCTCTGAAGCTCAAACCTGTCTTCTCAATGGCAGCCTTTAGAATTGGATTTGAAATCTCACTTCACAGATTAATAGCTGCAATACTTTAAGCTATATAACAAGCTATACTAGATATTACCACTATCATTGGGCTAGGCAATGGCCTAAGTGCTGTGTATAGATCTTCACACTCAATCTTGAGAGCAACCTGGGAAATAGATATGATTAACCCCAATTTTCAGATGATGAAACTAAGGCTTCAAGGAATTAAGTAACTTGCCCAAGGTCAGACTGCAAGTGATGGAGGAAAACAGCCAAAAGCAGTCTATAAAGTGAAGATAAAAATGTCTCCCCTAGAATATTTGTTCTGAGGATCAAAAACAACATATAGAAGTCAGTTAGCACAATGCTCGGCAGCTCCTAATAAAAAGTGGTCCTATTACTATAGCCACCAGTACTATCAAAAGCCGCCCAAGCAACTAACTGTGTTGGTCAGTGTACAGCCAGGATTCAAATCTGTATTTTCAATCCAAGTCCACATTTACACATTTCCTTACAAACATCCAGTTAATGTAAAGTGACAGAGACAGTGAGGGCCTGGCAGCTTAACAATGGAGCTAGAAGAGAGGTACTGACAAGAAGCCAGGAGCCACAACCAGTCACGTGGCCAGAGACAGTTCACTGTACTGGAGTTTGTTCTGGACCCCCTTCCTCCCATCCGAGCCTGGAGTTCTCCAGAGAAGGAAATGAAGGGGGCTCCCAGATTTCTGTCTGAAGCTAGTTTATTACTTTTTGTACTCTGGCATCATCTAGGATGAGCATGAATTATTTTGTATACAATTGACAATGACAGCTAAGACCACAGATTCTATGGCCTAAGAGTGTGATTCAAATCTCAGCTTCATTGTTTTATTATCTAAGGGAACTTAAGCACATTATTTAAAAACCTCTCTGTGCTTCAGTCTCCTTAATTGTAAAAGGGATTATAGTAATAGTCGTTCATAGAGTTATTTGAGAAGATAATATGTGTAAAACATATGAAGTAATAGCTGGCATACTCTAAGTTCTAAGAGAAAGTTGTTTGATAAAATTGTTATCCAAGAAGGAATAACTTCTATTGTTCTGTGCAGTATCCCTAGTACCTGGGTCATGACAGGAACACTGTAGAGAGCTAGTGAATGTTAAGTCCCCACATCTCCATTTGGCTATCCACAAACACATGCAGTAAGATTTCTGACACTTAGAGCAGACTCAGTCAGCTGTATCTCCAGTCAAGGCTCAGAGTAAGATCAAATCACAGATTTTCTGCTGTACATATTTACGTGGCTTATCCAAAGTCCTAGAGGTAGAGTCCTCCGAGTTTTTCAACTTCTACCTTTTCCTGCTATTCTGTGCCATTTAGTAAGTCAAAGAGATCTCACCACCTCTCAGTAAGTTGGAAGGGGAAGGAGGAAAGGGACTGAAGAATAAGGAAGGCAGTTGAGAGTTCTAGGTCCTTGGACTGAGGAATAAATTTAATTCATGCCTAGCCCTGATATAATAATATTTATCATACATGGATGATGTAATATCATTCTGACAGTCTATTAGGTAAGTCACGCATAAATACAAGCACAGGAGATACGCGAAATTTCTCAAAAAAAATTTTCAGCTCATAGATCTTAAATATCCATACTTGTTGGGTTTTTTTTTGCGGAACCAGGGATTGAACTCAGGCACTTGCGCTTGCCACGGAAGCGCTTATTCCACTGAGCCATCTCCCCGGACCCCAAATATCCATACTTGTAATTAACTCATTTCTAAATTATTTCCTTACTGATGAAAACATGATATTTAACAAAGAATTGTCAGCTAGTTTTCACTGAAAAAATAGGTATATATAATTAAAACCATAAAACTAAAAGAATAGCCCATAAAGTACCAATAACACTAAATGGAATGATTTTTATGATTTTGATGCACAGCTATTTTAATTCTTTGTCAATTTTTTAATCATTTATTTATTTACTGGTACAGGATTTCACTATGCAGCTCAGACTCACAGTAACCTTCCTGTCTCAGCGTCCCCAGAGCTGGGATTACAAGCCTATACCACCACATCCAGTTTTGGGGGCTGGTGCGGCACACCCAGGGTTCTGGGGTTGGCACAGCATGCAGTACCAGGGATCAAACTTGGGTCCTTGTGTTTGCCAGGTAGGTGCTTAGACCACCAAGCTATCTCTACAGCCCCATTCTTTGTCAAGTATTGAGATCGACTAGGCTAACTAGCCTTTTCACTTGAAGTTCTGGAGCCACACCTACAAACCCACTCATGGGACATGTGGAATGCACAACTCCACATTTGATGCTTGGGTTCAGAGTTTATTTTCCAGCACACCTATAGTCACTGGAACAAATAGCAACTCCATGAAACACATTAAGAAAATTCTTCAGGATAGTAAGGCAGAAGGCAAATTTTGGAAAAGAACAGCTATCTGCATTTTCTGGAATTTTCTTCAACTCTTTTACAGTCTTTGCAAAGCCACACACACAAGCGGCTCTCAGAGTCACTGGACACACAGAGGTCCCACGTCAGTTCTTTCCCTCATCAAAATGTTGCAGCAATGACACAGCTATTTAGCAAAACATATCACACAGTTTACAGAGATATGGATCCCTCCAGACCTGTCAGGACAGGGTGACTTTCCAGTATTTCCAGCAACGCCAGGCCCAAATGATGGGAACCAGACTAACGAAGATTTTGGCATTTTGCCTTTTCAAAGATGCTTAGATGAAGAAAAAAAGATAGCAATTGAAGCAGATGGACTTTAAAGACAAGAACTGATTACCTAAATAATTAAGAAAGGTTAGGAAACCATCCAAGGTTCCATTTTGGAAAGAAGAGCTTTAATAGGGCCATTCCCCTAAAGCCATGCATTTACCACCTGCTAACAACAGACCTACCAAATGTACACGTGAAAGCATTTACACCAGTTCTTCCCACATTACATGTCACAGTGCTGTTAAAAGCAAAACTGGTGAAAGAGACCAAACTTCATCTATGCGGTAAAGGATGCAGCCACCCTCTTCCGGCTGCCTGTCTCTTCACAGCAAGTAAGAGTTGTACAGATTGGAGGAGGCAGGGCCAATGTCTTTTGGCCCCATATCCTTCTCTCTTGAGTCTTTAAAGAGAAAGCCTACTTGTTTGGCTTGTCTGTTGCTCTTTCACCAACTAGAGAAGGGTACGGTGGCCCAGAGCCAAATGGGAACAGCCAAGTGCCCATCAACAGCTACCTGGGACAAGGGCTTGTCATCTGGCAGACAGACACAAGCCAATCCCAGGCCACTGCTTGGTGTCACCACTAGCAGCACAGATGGTTGGTTAATTCTGATTCTGACAGATTGTTGATTACAGGGCCTCATTTGCATCTGATCTGTTTTTCTCCACAAGTCTTCTGTCCCTGTGACTAGGGTAGCACGAAGAAGATAGAAATTGGTTAGCTGGTTTTGAAGACAGTTGGTTTTTGGAATAGGAGCTTTATATTCTCTGATCAAGGATCTACAGGCTTTTTGGCCAACTCAAGGAGCCAGAGCTAAATTTCCCTCTGTCCATCCAGATTTCCACGGGCATTGGGTTTCTGTTGTCAGATGAGTTTGGGAACACTGGATTAAATGCATGAACAGGTTAGGGGTTTCTTTACAGCAGGGCTTCTCAGAATTATTAATGTGTCAATGTATCTTATAAATCTCCAGAGATAGCAAAACTTTCTACATTTCCCTGTCTGGCCACAGCACATGCTTGTAAAGCAACTCTGTATCTCCTCTGAGCCCTGGTGTTCTGCAGAGCACAGATTAGAAAATGCTAGTGGATGGAACAATCTTTCCCTTGTCATTCTCACTTAGCCAAAATTTACATCTTAACTTAAAAAGTCACAGGGATGCTCACCACCATCCGTCTTTCCTCCCCTTGCTCCTTAGTAATAAAAATCTCAATTCTATTTGAGAGACAATGTACATAGCTCAACAACTACATATCACAGCTCCAGTGACACTAGGAGTGAATATGGTTTATACCAGAATAAAGTTCTGGCCAGTGACAAGTAAGCAGAACTATTATGCAGGACTTTTAAAAGGGCTGCTAAAACGAAACCCAGTTAGCTGGAAGAAAGGCTCTTTTGTCCTCTTCCTTCTTTCTAGCTGCCTGAAATGTAGATGTGATGGCTGCAACCCTCCTCTTACTCCTGGCCCTCAGGTGAATTGAAGATAACAGGAGCCTTAATAGCAGAACCACAAAATTATTCTAAGTCTCTGACCATGGAACTACCCTGCCACCAATGGCTTGCTTCTGTCAGGACTTCCTTATGCTGAGACAGAGATAAATTTCTATTTTCCTTAGCTCACTAATATTTTAGGTTTTCTGTTAGATGCAGCTGAATTCTAACTGATGTCCTTTGCAATGTGACTTTCAGCTAGTTCTATTTATCCACACTTAATAGTCTTTCTTAATGTGCTCTTCTTCATCAGCCTTTTGGTCTTGGTAGAGAGGGTAGTCCTTACAGCAGTTCAAACAATATAGCATTTTCTTTCCTGTGGTTCCGCAATGGTGTTTTGCTGCTGTTCTTAAAGTCTGTTCTAAGCACATGGCCAGTGAGAAGTGAATGGGAGTGACATGGGATGGGATATATGATTGCCAACTCAAATGACTGTGAGTACTATGGATTCATACGTGTACCGGACACCTCCATTAGTCTGGGGAGCTGATGAATAAGTGTCCTCTCCTGACCACACAGGGCACATGGCATGGTCAAGAAATCACCTTAAGTTGTATGAATTCTCTAAGACCGTGTATCTCCATAGCACATTGTAGGCTATTCTGACTGACTGCTGGAACGGACCAAAGCATGGCATAGTAATAGCTACACTGTGCAAGGCTTTCATGATTTTTGAAACTATACCATAGTTGACCTGTTTCACACTGGATAGCTCCTATACACAGACATTATACAGGGCATTTTGCAAAAAAATATTTTATTTCATCTCTGCATAGATCCTATAAGGTTATGGACCAATGCTAAAAAGCCCCACCTCCGTACTTTTTCTAACATGCAGCATGTGAAGGCAACCATGGAAAACCCTCACATAGCTGCTAGCAACACAAGAGTTCTAATAATAAATACATTTTTACCAAGAGAGAAAAATAGTTTTCAAATGGCACCTGTTGTTATGTGACTGACCATACCCTACATGGTCTAAGCCGGAGCATGCTGGGACTTGTAGTTCTCCACTCATCAAGGACAGTGGATCTCTAGGTCTCCTTACTGCTCATTTGAAGGCCTTTGAACTCAAAACCTGCATTTTGAGGCACTGTCAAGGTAACCTAGAAGCTGAGAATAACTAATTGGGCAACACTCTCTGACTGCTGGCATGAACAGTTATAATCTCAGCATCACCTTGGCAACCTCGCTGGAATGCTGGTTATTCACACAAAGAAAACCAGTCTCCATTCAGACCAAGATTGCATTTTGTCTCTCTTCCACTTTTCCTGTTACAAATTGCTACTGAAGGAACAATGCTTCTTTTAAGAATGCTCATTACTAGTCAGTGGAAAAATAAGTCTTTTCTTAGCCTGAAAAAATTTGGAAACAGGGAAGAATTAATATGTCCATTATTACCCCAAGCACAGGGACTACAGAGACAGGATCTATCCACACAACAGTAAAGACCATCGTGGAGGAATTCCATGGCCTAGAGCTGGGTTACAGAGTTCTGTGGATATGTCAGCAGCACAGTGCAGGTGATAGGTCATTAACAACCACACAGATGACAGTGACTCTAGCGACACTCCTTCCCTGGACACCTGCAATGCGCTATCACAGACCCCCTCCTCTGAATCTTCCAGCGGCTCCTCTGTTTCCTCTACCCTACCACCCAAACTCAGTCCACCAGTAAAATGTCAGCAAATCTCCCCGAGCATTCTCTACAGCCTCGCTACTCCCAGTTATCCACACCCTTACATTCTTGTGCTCTACAGTCTTGTTCTCTTTTTGTTACTCCTTTTCAGAAAGCCCTTTGATCCTGTTTTGTCAAAATCTTCCCCATTCTGTGAGATTCAAAAATCACATTCCATACCCAACTCCTCCATGAGAGTAAATTCCACAAAAAGCACTCCCCAGAGACAGACTTCACAGTGTCTGTTCTGCTGCCCTTGAAGACCACTCACCAGGGAGCAAGATCAGGGTTTGAATGGAGTTCACTGCTTTCAGGGATGTAACCATTGAAAAATGACTGACCCCCTCCACCTATGGACAGGACACTACTCAAAGTGAGGTCGTGCCCAACAGCATGTGAAGAGCAGATGAACCTTAGAGGAAACAGAGAATGGATCCCTCCACAACTCCTATGTTGGAATTAATATTCTAACAAGAACCTCCATGATTCAAATGCATATTAACAATCCAAAAATATTGATGACATTTACCTAACAGAGGTATGGTAAGAATGTATGAAAAATACCCAGCATGGAGTTGAATACACAAGGACCTTCACTAAATGAGGAAACTATTTACTCTCCTTCAGGTAAATGTAAGATAAATTAACTGCTTGGTGCTACTGGGGATTCAGATGTTATGGTATGGAGGACTACTAATTAGTACTAATAAATTAAAACACATGAAACATAAATGAAGAGAAGTGAAAGGGCTGTGTTTTAGAAGAGCATATGCCTGAAACTGATTTCATCATTCATAATTTTCCTGACATTGAGTAAATTCATTTAAGTCCTCCAGTCTTAGGTTTCTTTTTTCTTTTCTATTTTTTTTTTTTTTTTTCAGTACAGGGATTGAACTCAGGACCTTGCACTTGCCAGGCAGGTGCTTATTCAACTGAGCTATCTCCCTGGGCCAGGTTTCTTTTACTTAAAGTAGAAACAAGAACACCACAAGCTTGACTACCTCTTAGAGCTGTGCTGAAATTCAAATGAAATAAAAGGATGAAAGAATTTTATCAAGTACATAGCAATGATTAAGTCAGTTTTTATCAGTTAGTATGAGAATAAAATGTGCCCATCACAAAGCGAGCTCACACTCGAATATGTCATCCTTGAAGGATGCATAAGAAGTTGGCACACATTTGCACTATGGAACCAGTAGCCTACCCTACTTCAAGATTTCAGGATGGGGCCTTAATGGAAGGAAGGAAGACAGCTGAGGGGCCACTGGTTCTGCCTGCTCTACTACCCGGCATGGTCCCTAAATGGCTGAAGGTTACCACTGCTTTGAAAATGCTGGGGAAGGGGGCAGACAGAAATGCCAGTGTGAGTGCCAGGGGAAAAGGACCCACAGCAGACCTGGGTCCTACCAGCACTGACGCTGAAGAGAAAGCCACGAGGAGAACCTCAGGACCGCTGGGGCAGGAGCCGAGGCTGTATGCAGGTGTGGGACACTCACTCCGCTGAGGAGGATGGAGGGCATATTTGCTGGACAAGCTGCTGTAGCTCATGTCTCAGAGTCCTGGTCCGGATAGTAGAAGGAATAGCAACAGGAATGCCATTCTAACAGCCACCCAGGCAGAACACAGAGTAAGCCTGCAGGAATTGACACAGACCCAAACCAGTCAAGAGATGCTGAATGGAAACAGTGGGATCAGGCTGGACTCTGAAATACAACAAGGATCCAGATGAACAAAAAAGAGAGCAGGTGAGGGATAAACTTGCCTTTTGCCTGATATTATTTTAACAAGATATATTAATTGACATACTACGTCTGTTAAACATGATAGATACTCCCAAGCATATCACTTAGAGGACAGTACCTTCATTGCTCAAACTTTAGAGTCTTTAGAGAAATGGTGAGACTGTAGTTCATAAAACAAATGGGATTTCAAGTGTTGAACAAGCATGGCTATGACAACATCAGACACAGGTTAAAGATGATGAAGTCATTCATTTTTTAAAACAAAACTCTGTGCTTGAAGCCTCGCTTCTCCCAGCAACAAGTCTATAAATTACATTGCTAAAATGAGTCCTTGGCATTCATGTTCTCCACTCTGTGTTTCCTTTTCCTGACTCCCAACCAAGGCAGACCTGGGATCTCCTCTTCTAACACTCCTGGCAACGTGCACAGTGCCCAGGCCACAGAGGGCACGGAATGAATGTTGGCGGAGTAAAGAAATAGTGTTAACAAAAACAAGAAGAAGACATACATAAGCTGTTCATCAGTTTTTCATCAGTGAATTAAAGGGATGAGTTGGGAAGATAGGAGCATACATTCCTCCGATAGCACCATAAATTCTGTGAAGCTGCATTCAAACACAGTGCACCTTCTCGCAATACCTACTTTCCACGAGGATTTTTTGGTGTGTGGTTTTAAAAATACATTGAGCAAGAGGATGCTGGTACCAACTTTAAAAATAAAGCAGAAAGATATTAATAAATTTGAGGCTGCCAGTGAAGCCTTCTCAGTCGGGACACCAGCAATTCTAAAGTTTCTAACTTCCTCTCCTTCATTAACAGGGATGTTTCAGCAAATATGTTCACAAGAATGAAATGTTCTCATTTCACTAATATTTATTCACAGTGTTATTCTAAGATTAGAGTCAGACATCAGCTTAATTTTGCAGTGTCCACTCAGAATAGGCTTCAAGAAAAAGTAGCATTTTTAAAGATAACAGAAAAATATATTTTATTTTTATTTTTGTTACCAGGGATCAAACTCAGGACCCTGTGCTTGCCAGCCAGGTGTTTAAGTCACTGAGCTATCTCCTTGGCCCCAAAATACTTACTTTAAAAATTACCTTCATCCAATCACTTGCTCATTGCAACTAGACTTTTCTATGAAAAATCTGTGTTTGTCACTAAATCTATTACATAGGTCCTCTGGCAAACCACTGTATAATTCTTAAAGATCTGTTACTGCCTAAACTTAAAGGAAAATAAAATCTTTTCAAATTAAGTCTTGCTTTCCACCATATGAAATAGTCCCTGCCCCTCACAATTTTCTGGATTTGTGAGGTTATTCTGCGAGGCAAATAACAGGAACATCCTATTTCCTGATTGGAGAGATGCTCACATTGGTGTTGAATAAATAAGCAAAACATGTCTGACCATCAATGCTATTGTCATTGGATTAAGAAAGCCCTAGCAGATTTGTAGAGCACATTCCTGGGTGTGTCTAGGTGGGTCACAGGGGTGTGGCCTTGGGTACTATATCTGTTCCTCTCTTGTGCTGTTCCCTCATTCTCTTCCTGGCTTCCGTGAACTCAGAAGCTTTGCTCTGTCCTACCCTTTCTGCCATAATGTTCCTGATTACAGCCAACTGACAATGGACTGAATTCCCCTAAACCTTTCGTTTTTAAGTTGCAGGTATTAGGTGTTGTGTCTTAGGTACAGGAAAGACGCTAATTTATATTTACTCTGTGCAGTATGCAGGACATATCTCACAATTAAAAGGCTTAAAAAATAATTTGGTCCATAAGAGGACCATTTCAGTTTGGAATGAGGAAATCGAACCAATCCAATGATTAAAATGTTATTTCCCTGTCTAGATGTGACTCAAAGCTAGGTAACAATGGGCTTACTTAAAATTCAGGAGGTAAGGGTCTTTTTTACAGTGGAAAAATTCTCACCCTCATTACTGAAGTACACTGAGTATTTTGCTACACTATTCAGACAATGCTGTGTATACAATCTTTGCAGATACTGTGTCTGCTACATTAAGATGCAAATGTTCGTCAATGGCTATGTAACTAAAACTAGCTATACCACATCTCCAAAACCAGATGCCAACTCTCACATCTTCCACGCTGGTTCCTAATCTTTAGCCATAGTTTGGTCAAGCCTCCTTCTCAGATGTTCTTCTCAGTCACTACATTCAAATGTCTGTCTGAGATAAGAAACTTGAGGAGTGTATGGCTAGAGGCACGGAGACAGAAGACAAAAGTAGGACTTTAATGCAGCTGATTTAAGTCAAATACTAAATGAACAATGACAACAGTGAAAAATTTAAATACTGTTAAACTTGCCTTTTGAGGACAGCCATGTGACTCACTCCAGAGCTACCTGTGAGATTCAAGCCACAAAGAGTGACTCCCATGAGATTTCTCCTTCCCAGTGTCACTGAGGGATGGTGGGTGATTCTAAGTTCTTAGCAGGAGAAAAGCACAGGAGAAATGGCTCAGGGCCTTCCAACTTAGGTTCCAGCAATACTGAAGCAATGACTGGGAAATTAAAGTAATGTGGTTGGGTGGTAAAAGTGGGGCAGGTCGGGTGGTAAGAGTGGGGCAGGTCTTCCCAACAATTTTTTTTTTAACCAGTGAAAAGCAAGTTCTTTTTCTTTTACTTTTACCATCTCTAGGAATAATAAAAATAATTCAACAGACTGTGTGCACTTGGCATTTTGCCTGTACCCTTTGTACTTCATACAGATGCTGAGTAGACACAGAGCTACCACTGCCCTCAGACTCTGGCTTCTGGTACTTTCTTATTTTTCCTGACCAGAAAGCCAAATCTTCCATTCTTCCTAGCAGAGATGTATCATATTTTACCTTGCTAGAGAAAACCAACAGATTTCATTTTACCAAAGCTATCACTGCTGAGGGGCCTGGCTTAAAATTTCCTTTTATAATATAAATAACTTTCTTCACACCCACCTGAACTAGAGGCTCTCTTCCTGAAAACACGCAGGCTCTTAGAGGTAATCAAAGTACACTTAAAAATGTAGGCATTTACACATTTTTTAAATTAAATACACAAAGGTGAAAGGGTGTTGGCATAGTATAAGTCATTTCAGTTCAAAGAGTAGGCCTGGCCACTTCCTAAGGGTGTGGCTGACAAAGCTATTTTACTTTGTTGTTTCTCAAATGTCCTAAGAATGATATTCTTCTCCCACATATGGTGACTTCTGTTCCACTTCAGTTCACACATGTACACCCTTCCACACACACTACCACTCTGGTCTTTTACTATTTTCAATTAGTCTCTTCACAAGCAATTTCTTTACAAGCTGCTTTCCATCTTCAAATTTAACTAAGTATCATCTCCACAACAATAGTCAGCTTCTTGTCATTATAACAAAATATCTGACAATCAACTTAAAAGGAATGATGGCTTCTTTGGGTTCAGTTTCCATCCTTGATCCCTTGTCATTGTTGCTTTGGGCCTGTGGTGGTACAGGGTACCATGGTGGCAGGAGCACATAGTGGAGGGAGACCATTTACCTCATGATGGCCAGCAAGCAGGAAGAGCAGACTGGTGTCCTAACATTCCCTTCAAGGGCATCCTTCTAACTTTATCCACAAGGCCCTACCTCCCAAAGGCTCTACCATCTTCCAGTAGCTTCACAGGCTGGCAAGCAAGCATTTAACACATGGCCTCCAGTGGACACTTCAGATTTGAAATATATATGTACTAAGCCCTTCCTAGGATCTGCTTTCCTCTCCCCAAGAAAGCTTAGCTGTTTCTCCTCTGTGTTCTCTTAGGGTCTTGAGCGGGGGGTACCGGGAATTGAACTCAGGAACTTGTATTTGCCACGCAGGTTCTTAAGCTGCTAAGCTATCTCCTTGGCTTCTCATAGTTTTTATTCTAGAAAATGATTACTATCATATATTGTAATCAAGTTCTTCAATGGCCTATTTCCCCTCTAGACTGGCTAAGCCACTCAAACTATCTAGCATTTCTGAAGCATATTGGTGTCTTTCACTTTTAACAGACTGAAAACAATAGTTTTTCCAGAAATATTAATGACTGAATCAACCATAATAGTGTTCATTACTACGTGCTAAAGCACTTATGTTCAATATTGCGAATCTTGACAAGGTGGACAGTGGCATTTTTTTATTTAAAAAAAGTATTTATTTATTTATTTATTTATTTATTTGGCACAGGGTCTCACTATGAAGCTTGGATTTGTAGTGATCCTCCTGTCTCAGCCTCCCCAGCGCTGGGATTATAGGCATGCGCTCCCATTCCTGGTTTCAGTGGCTGGCACGCAGTACTGGGGTGAACAGTTGCATTTTAATCTTAAAGATGAAAAAACTAAAGCCCTAATGAAGTAAACAAATGATTACTGTCAGGTTTTGACCAACTTCCTATCTGCACACAAGGGATTGAACATAACACTCAGTACTTACTAAGTTTTAAAAAACTCATCTTTCTGTTTCTTTTCAAACAACACTGACAATACGACTTGTGTAACGGAAGTCTTGGGCACTAGGCACATGAGGTCCACTTGGCACCACATAGCACTACAACTTAGTGAATTTATAACAAGAAGCTAATTTCACCAAATTCTGCTTTTAGGACTTGTGAACAGTTTTTTTTTTTTTCTTTCAGTCTTACATTAATCATTTCCAAATCATTTCTTGAATTCCTGCTCTTTATCAGCTCTGGACTATGGCCCAGGGATCCCCAGATGAGCGTGTCATAGTGCCAGTCCTGCAGAGCAGTCCCTGGGAAGTGCCGGCATTCATTTGTGGAGTGGCTGCTACAGGGACCTCTGAGTGCCTCCAAGCACAGATTCTTAATGCACAGATGTTCCATGTCCATTAAGCCTGCCATTAGGGGATCTATGAATCATTTAACACAACACAGAGCAACCTGTTCTGGGTCATATATATGGCCACAGAACATTCTTTTAGGAAAACAATGCCCTCCATTAGCCAACACTCATGTGACAACTGAAGAGCCACCCACAGATTCATACCAAAGGCGTTGGTCAGGGTTCCTGGTGAAGTAGTAACATGGCTGCCACTCGGAAAGGCAATGAGCCTCCAGTCAGAAAAGCCATTGGTTTTGGAGACTTTAAGAACAAACACTCCCTCAACCTCCCTCCAAAGCAGCCCTTTGTTTCCTCCGCCACATCACATCCATTCTGAGGCTGGCATCCTGGGGTGTCGCTGTACATCACCCTAGTGGGCATCATTTAAAAACAGCACAGCGGGTAATGCCAGCACACTGAATGATCACCCAGAAGCTGTGTGCCAGGAGGTCCCAGCTACCAGAGCTCCCATGAACCTTTGGATGCAAGGCAGCTCCAGCATGTCTAGTTTTCAGGCAACACGAGAGCTGACTCTTCACTTTTGTGGCACTGACTGACCAAAGAGAAGTGATGTCTAATAAGTGATGTTTCCTTCTGCCCCAGAACCCAAGCACACAATCAGCCACAGACAAGCGATCCTGAGAAATTACTCTCAGCACTTCTGTTGAGCTATTAAAATGCCACCTAACCAAGTATGTTCTTGTTAGACCTCTACTCAGTGTTAATAACTGCCACACCATCTTTGAGAACAGCACAAATAAGGCCAAAAGTGGATAATAAATAATAATGGTGCAAGATTGCAGCCTCCATTTATGCCTTTTGTCACGGTAACTGCCATTGATCTCTTCTAGGCTTTCTCTCCCCATCACTCCTGGTGGACTGAGCAATTATTGTTTATCAACTCCTCTGAAGAGCCCCTATTTCACGGGTCTCCCACATAGCCACTCAATTAACAGAACCAAATGCCTTGGTTAAGTTCATAGAAGCTGCCAGCCAAATGCCATGCTATACTTGGCATTTGTTTCCAGAGGAAGAGAATGATGTTCATGACCCCCTTTTCTTCTCTTTGTTTCCTTCTTCTTCGCCCTCTTCTGCTCCTTCTCCTTTTTTTACTGCAGACTGAACCTAGCCTTCCCACTGAGCTGGGGAGCTTTTATTTATTTTTGGGCAGTGGAAGCAGGGCCTTACTAAGTCTCCCAGGTTGGACTTGAACTTCAGATCCTCCTGCCTCAGGCTCCAATATTACTGGGATTACAGGTATGAGCCACTATGCTCAACTGCAACTTTGACTTCCAAGTGGAAGTCCAAGCCCACAGAGCTGCTTCCTTGCTTGGCACAGAGGATGTGTATTAACCTCACACCCATCTTCCATGGGATGACTGTGCTGGCTTGTTTTGCTCTGAGGCTGAAGCTATATTCTACCCAGGATTTCTTAACTTGCACCCACTGATACCTGCCTATGTCCTGAAACGAGATTCCATACTGTGTGTGTGTGTGTGTGTGTGTGTGTGTGTGTGTGTGTGTGTGTTTAAGGGAATAAAATCCAAACACTGATTATCTGAAAAGCCTCTAATATCTAGAATGTTAGTAAAGCCTTTAGCAGTTTTCAACACAAGTTGGACTGGTGGTATATTCAGCTCCAAAACTTAGAGGGGTTACCTACCTGAGTACCAGATAGCCTGAGAACAGGGTTAGGAGCTGCTCGCTTCATATCGAATAACTTCCTAGCACTTGGATTGCCGTTTGTGAGACTCATCTACAACATCAGCATGCTTGGGATGACTTGAGTTTCACCTACACTGTCAGGCTTCAGAGCAGAAGCTATTTTTATCTGTCTTCTACTCTGTGTGTGTGTGTGTGTGTGTGTGTGTGTGCGTGTGTGTGTGTACAAGGGTGTTTACATGAAAAGAGATCAGAATTTGCCACTGCAAAACATGCTACTTTGGCATAAGAATTATTTTGAGCAGAAGGCAACAGAGAAACAACAGATGTAGATAAAGCTTCCGACCTCCTCCCTATCTGGCTAACGGCAGGGCATAAATTTCCTCTACGAAGTTATTTCCGCTCCTTCTCCCATCCCAAGAAGCAGAGCGCGCTCTCATCACTGGAGATGGCACTGGCCTGTATCTGTATAAATAACCCTCAGCACAATAACCCCAACCTTCTATTAGTCTTGCTTATAGTTTCAGCTTCTCATAATTTACCGCCCCCAGAAGCCTCAAGCCCTTATCGTTTCTTCTTGTCACATCTCTATAATTTATTGCTTTTTGCTCACCCCTGTAATCTTAGCACTGTGGGAGGGTAAAAAATGAAGTTCACAAGTTCAAGTTGAGCCCGGACAACTTAGTGACTTCAATGATAATACTTCAATTCCAAATACTATTAAACATTTTTTATTGCTTTTTTGCTCAGGTGCTATAGAAGCTCCAAATGTTCACCATTTCCTTGGGTCATAACTCCCACGAATTTACCTTAATACTTAGGGAATTAACTTTGCTCTTTTTCTCTTAATATTAATCTATCTTTTCCATTTAATACTTTACCAAAATGCAGGTAGTAAGCACAAGATGGCAGATAAGGTTTGTTCTCACATGTAGTGTACACAATAACTATAATCAATCAGTGTGAAACAACCTTCCATTTTTGCAAGTGCCTATTTCTGATGTCTGTCACAGACATGTTTAGGACAATCTGATGGTAACTATAAAGAATGCCATAAGTTGTAGGGGTAATAAGACTTAAAAGTACAAACGAAGAAAAGATCTTGCTAAGACCTGAAAAGAAAACAGCTTGATGACCCCAAAATCTCTCTACTTAACTTTCCAACAAACAAGGTAAAACTTCCTTTCAAGTACTCATAAAATCATCTAATTCATGAAAGAAAAATTAAATAATGACTCAGGGTAACTCGGGCCAGTGGGTTTTTGTTTTTTGTTTGTTTTTTTTTTTTTTCTTCAGAACTGGGGATTGAACTCAGGACCTTGCGCTTGTCAGGGAAGTGCTTATTCCACTGAGCCATCTCCCCAGCCCCCATTCTGTCCAGTCTTCCAACACAAAGATCAATGGGACATAAGGCCCCCAACCCCATGGGCTTAGGTTCTAGAAAAACAAATAAAACCCACAAAAAAATCCCCAAAAAACAAAAAGCAGGCACGCTCAGATACAGACCCCTCATCAAATTCCTGGGAGACTGCTTCTTAGTTTTCAACTCTCATGACGCAGAGAATATACCTACTGCTCAATTAAAAAAAAAAAAATGATTTAGCCAAGCTTCACATAGAAAAAATATAATAATGACTCTGAAATTTAAAACATTTTAAGTAAAACTTGATGCAAGAGAAAGATTTTAAGATACATTTCAGCTATAATTAGTGAAAGATCAGAATGATGTTGAGATGATTTTGCAAAACACAGGAATAAATGAACACAGGCCTGTGGTCTAAAGTGCTGGCTTTCAACATCAGGGTCCCAAGTCTGGCCCCTAAAACATTTTCCTTGGTTCTAGATGACCCAAAGGTAGTTTCTTTTTTCTCTGAGCTTCCAAAACAATCCTTCACCATCAGAAAGCTGGGGATGAGCACTTTACATCCTAGCAAAAGAGCTGATTCAGAGCTACCTTCCATATGTTTTAGGCACCCTTTTAGAAAACTAATCATGCCTTTGGAGTAGACATTAGCATTTTCCCCACTCAATCAAAAGGGGAATCTGCCCCAGGTAACTTTTCAAGCAGAGTGTCTGGTTTTTCAGTGGAAAGTAAAGTAGCACCCAAAAATGAACAAATGAAGTCTTGGAAGCTCAGAGAAAAAAGAAACTACCTTCAGGTCATCTAGAACCAAGGAAAATGTTATTTTAGGAGCCAGACTTAGAGCCCTGATGTTGAAAGACAAAATCTGGACAGGCTCAAGGTGCCAGAATAGCTCAACAAAACGGCTACAATCAGGCGAGAAAGTTCTAGGATTGGTAGAGAAACAGACTGCTAGAGAGCTGGGTATTTCCAGGAAGCTCATTTGGTCAGTGTCTAAACTGGTAGCTGTGAGAGAGGAGAGAAGAGGTATCAACAAGACCAGACAGAAGTTTGGGACAGAAATCCATATCTGCAGCTATGATAAAAAGCATCCCTCCTAAGAGAAAGGCAGCTTGAAGTCATGAGCGTGCAGTAGTCCTCAGCAAGTGAAAATGGCACAGCTCTGATCTGCCCAAAGACCATGAGCCCCAATCCTCACTCCTTGTTAAGAAGATTCAAGTTGCATATACAAGGATCCTTTCAATGTATACTTTTGCCTCCAAGAAAGACAATTTTCAACCATTTTTCTGGGCTTTGGAATAACCCTCCAAGTTTATCCAAAGGAAAAGTGTTCCACAACTCTTCTGTCACATTTCCTAACAGGAGCAGAGGGCCTTTCTCTGACATGGTGCGGCATGACCACGTAAGACACTTTTAGGAACCACCACAACAGAGGCCACTTTACCAGTGTATCTAAGGACAGGCAGCATTTTCTACTACCTCCTGCAACCCTTCTCTCCAAGCTCAGTGCACTCTGTCAGGTTGCACAAGTACAAACACATGGAGAATGCAAAGAATGTATCTGAGATTGGCAGCGCTTGTGGTGTGCCGCCTGCAGACATGCCTCCAAATGGAGAGGGCTGAAGCAAAACAGCCACAGAAGCAAATGCAATCTCGAGGTCAACGTGGATCCAGCTGTCCTTGTCTCTTGGACATTCCTGGCTGGAATCCTGCTGAGCAAATCCAGGGGAAGAGCAGACAAGACCCAGGGAGGTCCAAGAAATGCCCTGTTGCTGCAAAGGAGAGCAGTTCATCAAAACCTTAAGCTAAGCTCACAAACGCCAATTTGCCTCCAGGAGTTGACCTCTACATTATGCACCAGGATTTCTTTTCATTCATGTGATGAACTTATCATGGATTTTAAATCCCACTTTTAAAGCACACAATGAGCTCACTGGCAGCAGGTGGGTCCCCAAAGGTATCTTACTTTATTTGGCCTAAAGTGTATGTAAAATCATGTTACTTTCCCACAGAATGGCTTCTTCATTCAGACA
The DNA here is from genome assembly GCF_000260255.1 of Octodon degus. Taxonomy (NCBI): domain Eukaryota; kingdom Metazoa; phylum Chordata; class Mammalia; order Rodentia; family Octodontidae; genus Octodon; species Octodon degus. Next base: position 5,031,449 of record NW_004524631.1, on the reverse strand, counting down.
TTTCTCAAGTCTACTTTCCCCAAAAGTTTGTCTACCAAGAGTAGCTGTTACACCCATAAAACTGACAGACAGGTACTCTAGAAAACAATCAGTGGTTTCTTTAGAAATATGTTAAACTAAAGGAACTCATACAACCCAGAAACTAAACACAATGTTCACTACTGAGTATTTACAACCTTCCAAATCTAGACAGGACAGTGAGAGAAAGGATTTATTCACTCATTCTTCTGACTTATTAGGAATTTACATCAAACCTAAAATGCAACTTTTTCCATATTTTATTATTTCTAGAATTTAGATACATCTGAACTTTAATATACTGGTTTTCATAATTTGGTAAGTAAAATTGACTGCAAACAATTATACAGGTCTATTTCCAGAATCATGTCCTTATACAGAAGGATCACATGACCTTTCCCCTGTTTAAAATAGGAAATGAATTTCCTGTGCCTAGCAGTAAACATGGAATAAGATGCTCTTCACAACAGGTGTCAGGCCTACGTTACGTAAAATCTCTTTCTCCGATACCTCACAGTGCCCCAAGATTAAAGTAAATGCCCATGTTTTGGGGTCTCACAGCCTCTGGTGCTTTATTATTACATTATGACACTTTCATCTCTCCCAACAGACCACAATCTCCACAAAGGCATGCTTTGCATGTTTCTGAAGCAAAGCCACAGCACCACTGAGCTCTGTGAAGCCAGAGATGGGAACATAAGTAACGAGAGAATGGAAGCACAGATCCCAGAACATTCCCTCAGTGCAGAGATACCTGACATCTGGAGGTCATTAAGACCCAGGTAAGACATCATCTCTTCTGCTTACTGTAGGTCTCAGAACCCTCCTACTAGAAAAATGGGAATTCTGGGCTGATGCTAAGCTCCCTTCAGCTCTACAGTTCTGCTATTTATGCTCCAGTAAAAACAACCTGCTGTTCTAACCACTGGGCATTGATCAAGTACTGCCTTCCTCTATGATGCACCTTTTAGAAAACAGACTCTTAAATGGACAAAGCCATCTAGTGCTGAAGGTTTTTGAGGTGTGTGTATTGGTGGGAAAGGCGGGCACTTATCTACAACTCCAAGGAAAATATATCATTTGAAAACACATCCAATGTAATTTTATATTTAGAAAAGTAATACTCTGCATTACAAACTAAACAATGCAAAGACTGACAAAGTAGTTGTGGCTGACAGAAAAAGAGAAGAGTGTGACTCTCACCTGGGGGAAAGGCATGATATTTTCCAGAGGCTCATCAAAGGACAACGTGGTTTGAGAAGCCCATGAAACACTAACATGATAAGAACTAACATGGCACCCTTGTTACGATCACAGACTCAAGAACTAGGTATGCACAGGTTGAAATTTCAGTTCGCTCCCTTACTAACTCTCCAAACTTCAGTCTGTCTTCAGTGAAACAAGGATTATAAAACATCTCACAAGGTCACTATAGAAACTAAAGATTACATATACAGTTCCTCTAAAGGTGCCTCACGGGTCCAGCGTGATAGCTCAGTGGACGAAAGCACCCGCTTAGGCAGGCTTAGGCACACTCAGGGACTGCAGTTCCATCCCTTCGCACTGTGTGCCACACCAGCCCAGCCCCCCGAGCAGGTTAAGCTGGCCACAGAGTCCAGGTGCGGTGGCACACACCTGTAATCCCAGCACTGGGGAGGCTGAAAACAAGAGGATCACCATGAATCTGAGCTGCAAAGTGAGACCCTATAACAACAAAAACAATTTTAAAAAAAAGAAAAGAAAAAGAAACAAAGGGGGAAAAATAGTACCTAGAATTTAACAGACATCAAATAAATGGTCCCAATTATGATAACTATTATTAACCCTTCTCTCTTCAAGCCAGGGCCACATTCCATGTCCTGTTACTTTGTACAGCACACTCCACATACACTTAAGTCTCAAGAAAGAGCGGGAAATGACCATGTCTGGTGACAATAATGAATGGCAAGGAGATTAAGCAATTAAGCTTCCATGAAATGGCATCTGCTTTTTGTAAAAAAAAAAAACAAAAAAAACATACAAACATATATTGAAAAATAATTTTCCATGAGTCATCAGCTTTTGTGTGTCTCTGAGACCATGTGATTTACAAAATGTATCACAGACACCACAGTGCTTACGGCACGCAGGTCCATTTAAAATAAAATAGTAAATTAAACACAGCCAGCCACTCAGCTTTGAAAGAGAACATTACCACTCTGAAATCATCTACACGACCCTCTTTGGTGTGCCCGTGGCTCACATTCCACAGAAATGGTCTGAATTTTGTGTCTGATGTTTATTACTCCTTACTTTTCTAAAAAGTAGCTTTGTTGAGATATAACTTACAAGCCACACAGTCACCCGGTTGAGCTACACAATTCAATGCTTTCCAGTAAGGTATTCACAAAGATGCCTAACCAGCACTGCAATCAACTTTAGACCATGTCAAGCCTCAAAAAGAAACCTCATGTCTTACAGCTGCCAACCTCAAGCCCTAATCCCTTCCACCCCAACCCCTAAGCAACAACTAATCTGTATTTTGTATTTCTAGACTTCCCAATTCTGGGCTCCTCATCTGAATACAGTCACACAGTATGTGATCTTTTGTAACTGGCTTCTTTCATTTAGTATAACGCTGTCAACGTTCATTCAAGCAGTGGCACGAATCAGTACTTTACTCCTTTCGCAGTAAAAGTAATATTCTATTGTTTTAAGATACAAAACTTTATTTATATTCTTCAATTGATAGAATTTGAGTTTTCTTCACCTTTTGGCTATTATGAACGATCCTCTTGAATATCTGTGTATAACTTTTTGTGTGGGCATAAGTTTTTACTTCTCTAAAACCCTTAGGAATGGAATTGCCCAGTCAGGAACTAACTCTGTTTCACCTTTTAAGGAACTAGATTCACCAGCTTTTCTACTAATTTTCAGAAGAGAAAAATATGGAGGCATACTAATGAACCTACGAGTACCACACCAATCCAGCCAAGCAAGGGCGGATCCTCAAAGCCAATGCAAAGGCTTGGATCAATACTTGTGCCTCAGTTATTCACCTGTGTGCAGGCACCATCTTGTCAGGGCTAAAATTTGCAAGCTGTTAAAGAAAGCTAGTAACAAGAACAAGTTGAGTCAACTCTAAGAATGTTTTCTTACTTGCTGGCTTTATTTATTTATTTATTTATTTATTTATTTATGTACAGTACTGAGGATCCAACCCAGGGCCCATACATGCTAAGCAAGCACTCTACCACAGCATACCATTTGGAAGCATTTTCTTCAGACTCAGTTCATGATGTCTGTGGATTATTCTTTTAATGATGAAACTGCCGGAGATGGAGTATAAGAATGGACCGAACTTGCAAAGCTACACAAGTTACAGGGTCTGTTTCTTCATACCAATGGTTTCCAGCAGGAGCTTCACTGGAGCCCTGAAGTGCACCATCTGGAAAATCTCTCCACACTCATGAATCACTGCAGGGCTGACATGGCAGTCTCTAGAGCCTTCGATACAAGAGTGCAAAGGGCATGTGTCTCTGAATTTCTTACTCAGTGCCTACCTTGTTCTCCATGAGCCACTGCATTCCTCTTTTATCAGTCACGTACAGATTGATGGACAGAGTGAGGTGACCAACCAAGGAATACATCCCTTACCTCTACATTCGCTTTGTTGAAGGGGTGAGGCTGCTACAGAAATGCCTCTAAATTTTAATATGGTATTTTTGAGTGCCTTTGACTTACATTATACAGTTGCTTAGAGCTAGGGGTAGGCTCTGGGAAGCTGGAATCCTAAATTCACAGTGGTGATAGACATGCGGACATGCTGGCTTCTCATCCACCCATGTGAACTACAAAGCTGTCCTGATCCTGAAGAATCATTAGTTAAAAAAAGAGGAGAAAATAAATAAAGTGGTGCTTGCAAAATGACAATTTACCAAAAAATTACATTTATATATGGAGCATAAAGCTATCACTCATGTATCTAAAAGAAAAAATACATATACAAAGACCTGAATAAGTATCTAACATCTAAGTATGTTCAGATAATCCAAATATAGTAGGTATTAGAATGTAGTTTATCAATGAAATTATTTCTCTTATACAACATAGATACCTTTTGTTCTTTTCTGCTTAGTTCTATGGCCTAGATTTACGTTTATCAGAACAAATAAAAACAAGCCAAAAAAAAAAAAAATAGAAAAGCAAACTGCTGTCTAGAAGCCCCTTGAGAATCTCAACATGTTTTTTTAAACACATGCTGAAAAACTCTTAAACTTTAGATATGAAGTGATATGTAATGAATAGAAAATGCTTGAGAGAAAAATACTACAGACTTGTGATATGTGGAGGTTTAATTTATGTTGGTCAAAACATAATCTTCCCATTTACTGATTCTTTTCACACCAGTCACAGTAAATAGCACAGCACTTTCAGAGATACCAAAATAACTGATGTTTTACTATTAGCACTTTTCAAATCATTTCTCTTAGGCTGTCACCTTTTGCCAACCCAAAACAGACTTCCTAACAGCAAGTTTCCACTCTGTAGCTCCAACACTGAAATATTTTCCCCAAAGTGTGAAACGGGTCAGTCTGGAGAGCTAATAGCATCGATTGTCATTCAGGGAGGAATTGCTTATTGCATGACTGTTGGGATGGCAAAGCAGGACCCCAGCTTGGTTGGGAAGCAGTTTAAGGACATGGATCTTCTACCTCCACCACCACGTATAATAGAGGGACTAATTGTCCTCAGGAAGCTGGCAAAACGATTCACACTTCTGGGCGTGGCCCACACAGCCCTCCACAATGTGCACACTATACAACTTTCCAGCTCAGCTCCTATCAGCCTTTCACCACGTTCACCATCAGTTATGCGCACTTTGGCACACTGAAGTAAATGGACCAACCTGTCCTGAGCATAGTAGGGGCTCACGCCCGAACACTAACGGGGTGGCAGCTCTGTCACCTGAAGTGGCACAGAGGCTGGAAACACAGTCAAGGGAACGTGCTCATGGCCTTCCCCTGACACACGTCCTGTAACCACATGATGGCTTTGTGCTGGCTGTTCTTTCTCCCTGGAACATCTTCCTTTCTCTACAATGAAAACATTTCTTGTTCTTCAAAAATTCATCTCAGGCACCATCTCTGCAGCACAGCTATTTGTGCCCTCTGCAGACCCAAGACCTGTATTCCCAAGACCTGGAGACTCCTCTGAGCTTCCCTACTGCTTCTTACCCCAGTGTGTCCCCTGTCTGTCTCCAATGCTGCAAGGAATCCCCCTGAGGGCTTATTACTTTCCCATCTCTGAAGGTAAGTGATGTGCCTGGCAAACCCTAGAAGCTTCACTGTTGCTTTCTAAAATACTTAGAACTTCTTCAAAGCACTCAAAGAACTGAGAAAATTCAGAACCAGCCTCTAGCAAGTGGAGAATTATTCTCAAGTACATGTGCTCAATTTCACCTGTGGCAAGCCTTCCCAATTATGAATTTCTAAAGTTATGCTAGGTAGTCCCCTTCTGAAATCCAAGACATAGTCTGTAAGATCTCTGGTAGATACAGACAGCAGCAGGCAAAATCCCTCAGGCCCATAGGCTCTCTCTCTTATGGAGGATGGCTTAGTTGGAGGCCAATCAATCACAAGGATGCTGGTCTTACTCTTAAGCCCAGGAACATTCAACTTCTAAAAATATGTCCTAAAGAAATAATCAGCAATGCACAAGCAATTATGTTCAGGGTTATTAAATGTAGCATTATTTATTCATAAGAGCACAAATTGGAAACTGTCTAAATGTTCAACAGCAGAGGATTACTTAAATAAATTATGAATAGCTCCATGATAGAATGCTAGGCAACCATGAAAAACGTCATGCTGATAACAATTTTTCATGACAGACTAGAAATCATTACCAAACAAAACAAAACCAAACATATTTATATCATATTTATATAAATGAATGTTTGCATAAATAAGAAGACAGGAAGGAGATACGTTTACATGTTTAGTGGTAGCTAGATCTTGAGTCACAGAATAGAAGGGAATGACAAAATTTATTTTATTTTCCATTCTTTCTCAGTACTTTCCAAGTTTTCTATACCAAGTATGCTTCACTTTAGTATGGAAGGGAGGAGAAAAGGAATGAGAATCAACCAAGCAAAGTGCAGTAAAGAACTCAAATTGCTGAGGTTTCCTGCTCAGGGCTGCATACAGATGTTTACCTGGAATACAGGAACCAGGGGCAGTCAGTCTTAGGATCCAGCAGCAACAAAAGCTTCCCAGAAATACACTCAGAAAGGGATCTCTTATTTGACCTACCTCCGTCTAGGAGCTCTACCATTTTTCCACAAGGTGACATCTATAGACTCCTAGATCTCGCATTTTAGAAAAATTTCCCCAGAAAGGTATTGCCCAACAATATTATTCTATATGTTCCCTTCAGTAAGTAAAGTAAAATTCTATTTTATTTTTAAATTGCAGGAAAACATTATTTTAAGAAACATTTAAAGGGCCGATGAGATAGCTCAGCAGACTAAGCACAGGCATAGGCAAGAACAGAGGGTTACATCCCTGGCCTCACTCCCTGGGCGTGCTGTGCAGGCCACAGAGATCTGCCATGGTGGTGCATGCCTACAATCCTAGTGCTGGGGAGGCTGAAAACATGAGAATCACTATAAGTCTGAGCTGTGTAGTGAGACCTTATACCAAATACATTTTTAAAAAAGAAAAAAGAAACACATAAAGGATGGAGAAGACTGAGCTGGAGAACCAGGAAGAGACAGTACCACAAAAGGCAGGAAAAGGCCAGGGAGATAGCTCAGTGGTCTAAGTGTCTACCTGTCAAGTGCAAGGGCCAGGGTTCAATCCTCAGTACCACCTGCGATTATAGCCCAGAACTCCAACGGCCCCATGCCACCCAGTAATCCCAGCACTGGGGAGGCTGAGACAGGAGGATCAGTAACAGTCTCAGCTGCACGGCAAAACTCTGTACCAAATAAATAAATAAATA
>NW_004524631.1:5019488-5023662 GCF_000260255.1 Octodon degus | reverse complement strand
AAGGCCTTCACACATGTAAGAGAAGAAGACTTGCCTGGAACTTGTTCAAAGTACAATCTTCTCTCACCTGCAAGGTGAGGTCATGAAGAAGAAAAAAGCCAGAGGGGCACGTATAGGGAGCGATGAGGTCTGAAAATACTCTCTGGGTGCCATTTTTAACAGGACAGAGGTGCACGGCCACTTTGTGCAAAATCCAAGAGTGCCAGGGTAGCTTGCTGAGTGACTGTGCCGCAGCAGTGCTCAGCAATGCAGAAAGCAAGGGAGAAGCAGATGGCTAAAGGAATCTGCATGTGGGAGTTTCATGGGAACTGGCATGAAAGAGCAAGGAAATAATTTAATATCAACCCCGTAGGGCTATTGGAAGAACTAAGAAATGCATTTAAACATAGCCCAGTGTCTGATACAAAACATGAGCTCAATAAACGCGAGCTGTTATTGTCATTGCTGCAACTGCTGTTGTTATATATTTCTAGAACCAAGCGAAATGATCACATCTGTTTCTTAGGGACCTATAAAATAGAAGCCAGCAGTCACTCCTCGATTAGCAGAAGAAATTCTCAAGCTATGTAGGGGGCCAAAGCCCACCAAGAGATACGAATGACTATATATTTCTATAGGTTCCCATTAACTTACTTATGAATAACTAGTGCTGAGCATTCTTGTGATAAGAACGAAAGATAACTGGTACCATTCCTACTATAAATACGGTAGAAAAAAAGGACTAAAATAAAATGAATGGAAAATAACGTTCTCTTGAGAAAGCTCATGTGAGGCTGTTTTAGGGTAAGGCATTATGCGGCTGTGTTCCATTATTGCTCCCCCCACCACTGCATTCAAAAGGGATTTGTGGAGGTTGGCAATGACACAAGCAGAATAAGATTAAGAACAGAAAGTAGGACAATCACTCTAAAAACAACTAAAGGGTAGAGGTAAAATATATTTGGTGCCCAAAGGACATGAATGGGCATGCAAATAGGTTCCTTTCACTATGCTAGTAGTGGGTCTCCTCTTTGGCTGTGAACCACCTAGCAATGAACAGAAAGAAAGAAAAAGGATGGGTGGCCTAACTCATTGCTTCCAGAACCAATACCAGACAAAACGCTGGTATTGCTATGACTGATGCTTTATGAAAAAAATTATCCTCCAAATACTGAGTATATATGAGATATGAGAATGAAACAAGCAACATTGTCTAAAACACCCACCATCCCTTCAGCAAAGCTTAATCAGGACTAAAATATACTCTTCTTTGTCTCCAAAAAAAAATACCTTACTTTTTTATAGAGGAGGCAAGGTACCAGCATCAAAGAATAGCTCTCTTGGAATCAGAATTTTTTCTATGTTGTTTATTAGTCTTTTGTTGTTGTTGTTGTTCCATAGTAGGCAGAATCATTTTGCAATATTTCCAACACAAATAAATTAATTTTCCCATTCTAGGGAAGAAATAAATTCATATACATTATCTATATTATTACTGGTATAACGTATAGCTTTAAACATAGAATTATCAGCTAAAATTATCAAAAAAATCATGAGCACATGTAAAAATAAGGTGTAAGTGAAGAGAACGAAGATGGAATCTAGAAAATGTACATCCATGCAAAGAGTCAACAGGTGCTGCTGAAAAGACAGAGAATCCCAGAGACACAGGTCCAGAGCTCAGGTGGGCCAGGCTGGGGCCAAGCACATCTCCGAAGAGAGGACTCCCAGCAATAAGACAAACACCTCTGCAGCTAATCACATTAGAAGAGCTCGGCCCACACCCAAGCAAGTGTGCCAAGGAACAGACAGACAGAGGAGACTCTCAAACAGACAGGAGCCTCTATGACAGACCAGACTGGAGACTGAATAAACAGATGCAGCTGCTTGCCCAGGGAAATGTGGACACATAACAGAAGTAATAAAAATGACTCCTACGGAGGCAGAGGAGAATGGGTAGACTAATAAAGCAAAGGCCAGTCTTTCTTAAGTAGTGTGTGTACCTTTTATGGTGTTCAAATCTATAACCATTTGAATGTAGCACCTATTCAAACACACATAGCAGTAAAGTAAACTGTAAGAATAATAAAAGGATGCTGTTTATGATCAACAGCCATAGCGCAGCGGCTTCACTTGTTCTCGCAGCGACAGCTGCTGACGTCCACTTTGCGCTCTGTACTGCACACCTCCACACAGAATCAAAGGCAAAGAGGTCACGAGATGAGGCTGCAGCCTGGAAAAGGAAATCAGTCAAGAGAGGAGTGGGAAAAGCATTTTCAATTTATCAAGACATGAAGTACAGCCACTTGTCTTTCATAAAAGTAGCACAGGTTCCATGCTGTAGTACGACCTGTGTAAATATATGGAAATCAAACATAATAACAAGTTTCAGATTTGTTTGTTGTTGTTGTTTTAGTTTGTTGTGCTGGGAATCAGTCTTAGTTATATCTTAGATATAATATTAAAAGTTCACAAGTCGAAAAAGAGGGCTTATTTTAGTTGACAGTTTCAGTCAGCAGGCTCAGCAGCAGATGCTGCACAGTGGAGAAGCTTAGACCAGAGGAAAGCTGCATACGCCAGAGTGGCCGAGCAGCAGAGAGAACAGGAAGAAGCCAGGGAGGAGAGGCACACCTTCGATGACCCAGCTCTTCAAACCAGGCCTGGCCTTCTATCAGCACATCCATCTATGAGGACAGCGCCCCATGAGCTCATCGTCTTCCAAACAGATGAGGATTGAAGGACGCATTTCAGGTCTAAGCCAGAAAAATGCTCTGCAACTGAGCTACACACCCAATGAGCGAGGCCCTTTGCGAAAGAGCAGGGCAATTTTCTTAAGTCACCCTGTCCTATGAATTTCAAAGTGTTTAGGATGCCTGGCCCATCAGTGCCACTATGACCCCAATCATTGTGTCAATCAAAATTATACTTCTCCCCACATTTATGAAATCCAGACTGAGAACCACTGTATGGAATAAATAAAAAGAATAAAAATTAACATTTGTCAACTTGTCTGCCTATCAGAGCAGCTAATTTGTATCAGTTCATTAGTTTAATGAATCTTTATAACACATCCGTTAAGAAATCAGGAGCAATCTGATCTTACAAATGTTTAACTGTTACTAAAGATATTCTGCACTGTGAGGTTTTTCAAAAAAAAAAATTGGAAACTGAGCAAAGGAAAATCTTAAGAATCCAGAATCCCTGCCAGCCTTCAAGCCTCGTGCTTCACAACTGCAGAGTGTGCCCTTTAATAATTTGGAAAACTTATGTATATTCTCTCATTGATTATGCTAATTAATACTCTTGAAAATCCTCTAAGCTTGGCAAAGAAAATATCATTTTCACCATCTCCAAAGTCAGGAATCTAGGGCTTTAAGTTAGTTAAGCAACTTTACCAAGCTCATAACTGACAGAACTTGGAGAAGAATCCAAAACTTTGGGTGCCAGTCAGGCAGTTTCTCAACTCAGGGAAAATATTCACTCCACAGAGGGTTTCCTCTTTGCCAGACATACGGCACATCAGCTCAATCCAAATCTCTAACCCAATAATTATAAATTTGAAACCCAGCCTCTTCTTTTTAAATCAGTAGGTCAGACATAAGAGCCTTCAGAATTTGGAAATTGATGAAGCTAATGGAGTGCTTTATACAGATTGGCTTATTTGAACCTGTTAATACATCTATAAAGGTAGGTACAATCATTATCCCATTTTACTGAAGAGGAAATAGAGGCTGATAACAGGGGAAACGATGAGCTACTTAAGGTCACACACTAAGAGTAGGAGTTTGAATGCAGACAGTCTAACTCACTAGAGGAAAATTTTGATAGATATGATTAAAATACAAATCATGAGAAAAACTGGTGGCACAATGCTTTATATAAACAATGCAATTCTCTATAAGTGATATTTAAACCAGCCTCTCTCCTGTAACTTTGTTGTTTTGTGAAAGTCACCTCACAATACAAGAACACGCATGTACATAACCCTGTATCAAAGAAACCAGAATTTAAATTACTTAGGTTGCAGGGATTTAATAAGGTATTCATGTTCTACTCCAATAACAGTATCTCTGTGGAAACAAAGCAAATACAAAGTAATCAGATAAGGCTTTGGGGTATTTTAATTGCATGACTTGAAGGATTTAAACTTTTTCTACCATTAGTTTAATGACTTTGTATCTTAAAAAAATAAGGA
>NW_004524631.1:4960348-5016163 GCF_000260255.1 Octodon degus | reverse complement strand
TGATATGATGTTTTCAGATCTTCTGGGAAAATTCCCAGTAGAAGAATAGCTGGTTTAAAGGGGATTTCCAGTCCAACTTTTCTAAGGAGTCTCCATACTGATTTCCATAATGGTTGCACCAGTCTACATTCCCACAAGCAGCGGAAAAGGGTTACTTTTAGGGGAGTAAGAATTTAAAGGATAGCTTTTAATGAAAGTATTTATCTAAATCCTCAGAATCGTAACTCTACAGAGTTAAGAATGGAATAGGCCAGAGAAGATACAACCATTAGTAAAGTTTTATGCAGCCTATACTCTTAACAACTTACAGTCAATCTACAATATAAGTTAATAACTTCATTTGGACCACAAACACATAATTGAGTTAGGTACCTGTTATCGATGACCAAAAAAGAACTAGAAGAAAATTAGCAACTTCTACTGACCACTGGCTCGTGGGCTGTTCCTACTGCTAACAGATAGTAATCACAGAACTTTGTGGTTGCTTCACTCCATCTTCTAAGGCAGTGCAAATCTGATGCCATTCTATGGCACACTGCAGGTGCTGCCTGACAGGCCCCTTGAGCTAGAGCAACCCAAAGTCTGGGAATGAGAACAGCCCAGACCTCTGGGCTCAAGAAGCAGAGCACTCCACATGCTGAGACCAAACACAGGTTTAGAAACTCTAGCACAGAATTCACAAATTCACTGGCCAGATAAAGGTTATGCCCCCATTTTGCACACAGCAAACAGAAATAGTGGCATCCAGAAATGTGGTATTCCTCAAATCACTGAATCAGAATTTTTAAAATAATTTTATTGAGAAACAAATAGCAAAGAGATAGTTTCAAAACCTATTATTAGCACAGTTTCAATAATTAATACATTGCATATTGTTGTCTTAGTGGTTATTCATTGTACAAGATGCAGACATGATATCCTGTACTGAATCAGTATTGAATGGCAATGATCTGGTAATTTCCTGTCAAAGATCCTATTGGAGTCCAAGGATACTATATGAAGGAAAACAGAAAACAGTAGGAGCAGAGAAGCCCTCCAAGTCACGCTTGGTGCAGAACACAAAACTGGGGAAAAAAGAAGAGGGCTTTCCCCACGACAGCACAGCTAATGGCGCTCATGAAAGACCACACACGTGTAGAAGAGCCCACAGGCCCAGAGAGGGGACAGGAAAGCTTCAGAGGTGACAAATGCCACGCCAGGCAGTGAAAGCTGTTCACAAGGTGGGGATGGGGACAGACAGCGCCAACAAAGGCCAGGAGAGGGGCAGGTTCACGGTAATCCAGACAGGAAGCCGAGCAGCTGGGAGCCCAGGTAGACTTTCTGCTGAGAGAGTGACTCCGCTGTTGAAGTTAGTCAACAGCATGGGCACTGAGGATCCACACACAAAAGGCTGTTGGGAAACAGATGCTCTGAGACAAAGAGCAAAACTGTGGCAGAGCTAGAGCCTGGGCCCGGTCACAGGCCTGCCAGTGCGTCTGGACTGGGGAACAAGGACACCCTGTTCTCAAGTAGCACTCGTGCGGCCTGGGCCTCCAGCTCTCTCCGCTTGGATCAGATGAAGCCTTGGAAATAACTGTAATGGTCTTCAGGGTCTCATTACAGATTGGATTTTATAGTGATCCCCCTGTTTTCAGTCTCCCAACTACTGGGATTACACTCGAGCGCCATCACGCCCAATCTCAGTCGCTGTCTCCCCGCCCCCCGCCCTGGCAAACTGGAGAATCGAACCCCAGCCTCTGTGCTGTGCTCTGCTAAAGCAGGTGCTTTAATCCACTGAGCTATCTGGCCAGCCCATCTGTAAATTTTTTGAAGATAAATTAATGTTCAAAATTTTTACTTTGACCAACTCTATATGCTAATATCTGTAATCTGAGCAACCAAACTGAGGACAGCAATGTGCAATATAATGTGTATAGTCTCTAACGTTTTAGCTATTATTATTATACTCTCTTTAAGATAAAGTAAAAAATAAAAATGATGAGAAAAAAGGTTTATTGAAAGGAAAAGTTAATGCTTAACTGAATCAGTATTGAATCAACCTTGCATACCTATATCTGGTAATCTGAGCAACAAATTTGATGAAAATATGTATAACAACCGTTGTTAATTGTCTGTTCTTGTCTTGAAATTCTGTACCATTTGTATTGTTTTATGTTGCTTTGTCTTTGTTCTTGTTGTTTATTTTTAGAATAAAAGAAAAAAATAATGCTGGGGAAAAAAAAAAAAAAAAAAAAAGAAGAAGAAGAGGGCTTTCCAGAAGGGGCAAGAGTTAAAAAGGCCAAGAGGACCCTAAAGGAAACTGAGGACTGAGGACTGAGGAATAGGAATCTCCACTGGTGTTCAGTGAGTGAGAGAAGAAAAGGAAAAGGAAGAGGAAATGGCAAGCTGAAGAACGTGGAGAAAAGAAGCAAAAGTACCTGGAAAGTTTCCCTGATGATGATCAGTAGGAGAAAGGGGGAAGGCCGAGCTGGGGGGTGATGACAACACTGGCAGGAATACACAGAGAAAGCATGCATCTATCTCTAAGACCTGCAATGATTCCAGCACTTCATACACATTCCAGATATCTGCTCCAAGCTCAGAAACCCCTTTATTTATAAAACAAAGTGTATTTCTTCTCAACTGAAGTGTATTGAGGTTGCAGGACAGTATTTTCACTGGGTTCATAGCAGTACAAACAGCCACTAATTTATGCTTCCTGTGTTCTAAGTTGGCAAAAGCAGAGAAGGCCAGCCCTGACCCTGTACCCACCTCTCCAAGTGGCCAAGGGACAAATATCCATTGGTGCAACAAAAAGAACTTCTCTCTCCATTTCCCAGGGGAACAGAGGCATCCAGAAGTGGAATGCTTTTAAATTTAATGTAACAAGGATTTTAAGGTTTCTGCTACATGCTAGAATTCTCCAAGCTTAGTCAATGACATGCCAGCCTCTTCTGGCATGAAACGTACATGAGAATCTTGGAGGTAGGGGAGTGCCCAAGTATCTGATCAGGCTCATTCTAGTATGACAAGAATCATTTAACAATCCAGGAAGATAGGAGTTCGGGTGCTTCATGGCTGACTCCCATTCCCAATCTCTTACCTGATCACAGGTTTGAGTCAGCTTTCATAACTCAAAACAAATACTCTGAGGGACAACATTCTGATAAAATAATATCATGAAGAGCTAAAGATAAAAGGAATATAAAATGGTGGCCATAACAAGATGTAATTTCCATAAAAATCATTTTTGTTAGTGTCTTCTAAAAAAGATAAACATAGCATCTCTCCTATTATGTTTATAATCTGTACTTTGCATAAATTCTATATATTGAGTAAATAGAGAAGGAGAGAAAAGTCTATGTAGAGAACTAAACTAATGCTTTTTACCCCATAGAGTTTGGAAAACTGTACAGAAATGGATCAACTACTCATGGAAGCAACTTTATTTTTATGAAGAAAAAAGACAATGGCGCTCATTCAGTCACAAAGAAAAGACGTGACAAGTGTTAGCTGATTTGTCCAGGAGGGTCCCTTTGACGACAACTGGATGAAAGCTTATCACTCCATTCTTCCACAAAGCCCTCTTAGGCAGGGTCATAGGGCTGAAATCCGCTGTTTTCGTGGAACAGAGGACACAAGAAGGCCTGTAGACCTGGATAAAGTTAAGTCACCAGCGCTCATAGCTGCCTCAGAAGTATCACTTCATCTCCCTGAGCCTCAGTTCCTCCAGTGGTAGATTGAGAATGATTACAACTATACCCACCCCAGTGGGTTGTTGTGACACCTAATGAAATGACATGTTGAAGAATTTGGTACCCACATGTATCTGCCCTCTTCTCATGTCCCCTCCAACTGAACTGCCAGCTAGCAGCACAGAAACCTGTCTCCAGCAATCACTGTCCTCGAGGGAATATTGCGACTGGCCCTAGTTGGTCCTCTTTGCTATCAACTGCACTTTACAGAACAAGAATCAAGAGCATCTCTTGGGCAGGTTCCTATTACCCCACATGTTTACTGCTAAATGTTGATATATTTAACATTTAGAAGGCAATGGGGGCTAAACCAGGTGTCACAGTTATTCTGCTTTTCATTACATTCATGTAACTACTGCTTTTATTTCTATGCTCATGCCCTGGGATGAAATCTGAGAAAACTAGAACCTGAAATCCTACCTATATACATTAGCAGTAAACAATTTAGTATTTGCTTATCCTTCAGTCAGAGCTCTCAAAAGTACTGTCTATTTGTAAAACAGATAGTAGGCTAACAAAAAAACAAGATCAAGAACAAAAAGCTCTATGGGTTCTTATCAGAGGTGAACCTCCTCAAAACTAGCAACACACCCACCATACAGAAGGAGCTTAATATATGATGTAAGCCAACTGGAAAACATGACTTCAATCTTCCACTGCCCATTAATGAAGAGAAAAGGCCAAAAACTAAAAGTAAAGATGTTAGGAAGAGAGTATGCAATGTGTTAATTATTGGAACTGTCCTACCAATTTGATTTGAAACTGTCTCATTGCTATGTTTCTCAATAAAGTTATGGAAAAAAATAAAAGTAAAGAAGAGTTTCTATTAATTGATTGCTGAAAAGATCATGTGTAGACTACAATGGTCCCCCATACAAGGTTTCCTTTTCTGTGGTTTCAGTTAGCTGCAGTCAAATGCCTCCAAGAATATTAAATGGAAATTTGCAGAAATCAAGGGTCTTCAATAACTTTTGCTTCTGTAAACAAATTGTTTGACATATTATTTGTTGTTACTTACCTTTTACTATACCTAATTTATAAGTGAAAGCTTTTCACAGATATGTAAAGGATAAAAACAATACTATACTTACAAGGATTGGTACCATTCAAGGTCTCAAACATCCACTGGGCCTGGGACTGTATCCCATGAATAAAGGGGAACTGCTGAACAGGTACACGTGGTTTCCAACTGCAAACTACTTTCACAGAATCAAAAGAAGCCTCTGTGGTTACCCCATTGCTTGTATAATTGTAAAGGTAGTGAGCGTGATGGCTGAGATGAAGTCTGGAGTAGGACCGCAGCCTGCCTCCTCGGGCACCATACACAGATACACAAGGCAAGCGTCAGAGGCGCACCAGCGTACCTCATCATTCTGAATCATCTCATTCAGGATACCAAACATTAAGTAATCGAGACCAAATATTCTGGATTTTTCTCTCTCTCCATGTTTATATCACACGTCATCATTTTATTCCTAGCCTAATTATGATGCTCTCCCTTTTGGCCAACTTAATGAATTCCTCCTACCTATCTAACCCAGTGTTTCTTGTAGCCTGTGTAGCACTAGCTTTGCATGGCTATTATGTCAGAGAAATGGAAATTTATTATATTTTTGTACAGACAAAGCAACATTAAATAAATAGCAGTTGGAAATTAGATGATAAGTGAAAGTTTTTTGGTCCTCTAGGAATCTTTTTAAAAGCCTCATCATATAAAGAGGTGCCAGCACCTGGGTATAAAACAGAAATACAGAATTTGAGAAGTCTGTACCTATCTAACATCTTTCAGTTTTCAACTGCAGAAAACAACCCACATCTAAAATTTAGTGGTTAATACAACAACTGCATTATCATTCATGATTTTAAGGGATCTGACTTTGCAGCTGAAGCTGGATCACCTGAAGGTTTTCCAGTCACATGCCTGACACCTTCCTGAGATGTCTAGTTGACATTTTTCTCCATACAATATTTTCAGGCAAGTCTCTTGGTTCCCAGAGTGGAAACATCATTTGTTTGGCAGCCGGCTTCTCCAAGAGTACAGAAATGACAGGTGAAAACGCTTCCTGACATTAGACCCAAACTGGTAGATTCACTTCTGTCACATTTCAAATATCCATGCAGTCACAGATCACTCAGGTGCAAAGGGAAAGAGGTATAGACCCTCCTCTCAAGAGGAAAATAGAACTTGAAGCCAGCATGAAATGCCAAGACAGCGCAGGACTCTCTGCATGCAGAGATGCATCGTTCTCTGTACCTCTACATCATTCTCTGCAGAAAGGGTAAGACAAAGTAGAGAGAGTCCCTGTGGATCAGATCTGTGCACATGGAGATGCCCGTGCTTCTCTAACATCAGGATCTCAATGTTGGGACAGGAAGGAAGCACAAGTCAACTCCTGCTAGTTAGGTACATAAGGCATTTATCATTTACCCACCAATCTCCAAGATTGGGGAAATTATTAGGAAAAAATGAAATAAAAGGGTTGGTTTTGATTTTTGGTAATGATCAAATTTATAATTTATTAAGTGTTTTGTATTGATTTCTGTGTAAAAAGTTTTATTAGCATTTCTATAAAGATGTAATAAGTCCAACTTCAAATTTGAGCACTGGAAGACTTTATTTTCATTTGATTATATTGCTCTTCCAAGTGGAAATGTGTTGGGAGC
Source organism: Octodon degus (assembly GCF_000260255.1). Classification (NCBI taxonomy): domain Eukaryota; kingdom Metazoa; phylum Chordata; class Mammalia; order Rodentia; family Octodontidae; genus Octodon; species Octodon degus. The sequence continues at coordinate 5,009,765 of NW_004524631.1, read as the reverse complement.
TGCTAAAGCTCAAATTTAATCCTATGTGAAAAGACAAGATGGGCCTCATTGCCTAAAGCAGTCAAGCTATCTCAGTCTAAAAAAAAAAAAAAAACTGCCTAGACATTGTGGACTATTAGTCACTAAACAACCTTGTGCCTTACAACTTTGTAAAAGTTTAAATAAAGGCCCTTAGTATCGTTTGGGTGGTCATTTGGCTGACCAGACAGATGAGCCATCACCCACCCCAGCTCTTGTCTTCTCATCTATCTTTTCCTCATTCCTGCCACCGTTTTCTCCCACCGAGAGACCAACAGATCCCTACAGAAATGAATGGCTAATTATGCAGTACTGGACATAGAGATATTCAGAGCTTTAGCATTCCTGTTGTGAATATTCATTTAGATGAGCAAGATAACTTCACATTATTTAAAATTAGAACTAGAAATCAGTATTACTTTTACTAGAGAATATATCTGCATATAAAACTGCTCATTAAAGATAGGCAAGGAAGCAGTCACTCCTGGAAAGACCAACTTAGTAATTACATGAAACTTATCCCCACCAGCAACTTAATGAGTATCTCTGGTGTTCGAGGCCCTGGGAGGAACACATGAAAAACAAGGTGAGATGTTTCTCATTCTAGGTAACTATTTAACACTACAGGAGTTGGTTCTCTCGACTCTTTCTTTTCCTGGTAAGTACAAACTGCCATGTGGCCTTTTGCCTTGGCTATCTGATTTCACAAAAGTTTATTATAAACCATCTGAGTGACTTCTCCACCTGAGTCTGTCCTTTGCCCCACAAGGTCAAAATAAAGTTCACTAATCCGCTCCCTTCTGAGAAGAGGTAGTCCCTCCCTGGTGGAAACAAGCCAAGAAAGACAGCCAGGAAGACATCAATTGTTGTTTTTTTTTTTTTTTTTTTTTTTTTACCCATCCTTAGTATACAACGTCCCACCCAGAGCTTCAGCTTCAGATCACTGCTGGCGGACAGAGACAGGAAGAAGGCAAACAGCATTGACATGGAAACTGGGTTAAGAAAAATCCCAGGGAAAAAAATAGACAGCTAATTAGTTTTCAAATTAATATGCACAAACTGAAATGAAGTTTCAAAGGCGTCCCTCTTTTCCTTGCACCACAATTTAAGCCTTTTTCTGAGGACCAGCACATTACTGCCAACAAAAGGACACAGTCATAGAAAATAATAAAACAGCCATAAAGAACTATTATTTGAACTTTTATAATATGTCAGCTGGGTGCTATGACTATCTTCATTTTGTAGATGAGGAAAATGAGACACAAAGATATTTCATGAATGGCACCTACTAAGAATCACAGTTGGCTCAACAATCATATATACACACTCTCAAATTCCACATGAAGTACAGAAGGAGTGGGGCTTTTCTGAATAACTAAAGTGGGTATCTAATGCCAGCTCCATCAATTACAATGCTAGTTATATGCTTCATTTGCTAAACTTTTCTGAGAATCAGTTTCCTGCCAGCAAAATAGGGACAATACCACCTAATTCTTACAGTGGTTCTCACCTTTCAGAGAGTCCATAGTAATTTTTTTAAATAAATGGTAGCTATTTTTGTTATGCAGATCAAAAGAAACACAGCTAAGTTAACAGAAATAAACAACAAAACAGAGAGACACCTAGAAGTATCAGGAATATACATAGCGCATCCTCAGACCTGAGGAAAAATCTGGAAGGACCCACCTCCTAATCCCCTACCCTCAAGCCTTGACTCCTCTAGCACAGACTGGATTTATTTTGGGAGAGTTTGTATATCTTACACTCATGACTCAAGCAATCAATGTATTTTTTCCCTCTTACCTAGATATATGCAAATATATAATAATATGCAAATCACTTGGCTTATAGCCAATCTTTTCCAAATCTAACAGGTTGACTAAAATGAGTCAGAAACACAGTTCTATTTAAATCATCAACTAGTTTTAGAGCCATCTAATGATCTTCAATGCTAATGAGATTAAATGCAGTCTCTTGGGTCTGGCCTTTCTCTACAAGTAGTTTTGAAGGTTCTACTCTAATCCTATCACTCCACCCTTCTTCCTACCACCACCATCACCACCATGACTCATAAGTAATTTTCTTTCCACAAAGACATCTCCTAAACCATGAAGATACACACCTTGCTCACTGCCAGCTGGGGATCTCTGCACAAACCAGGTCTCCTAAGCACCCAACCCTGACTCACTTCTCCACTCAAATCCTACGCATTCTCAAGGCCCTGCTTAAAATGTCATCTCCTCCAAGAAAATTCTCACAACCAATCTGGCCCCAAATAATGCATTCTCTTCTTCCTCTAAATTCCTATACCTATACAACATTTTCTTTTCAATTGCATCTACACTTAGTTTGCCATTACTATGCAGTCTTTCTTAGAGAAAAATATTCTATCCTCAGTGATACTATGTGCAACTTGAAAACACATGGCCAAAGGGTAGGTTTATAGCCAGGAAGAACCCTAGCTCTGCCATTGTCTAGCAATATAATCTTGAGTAAGCTACTTAATCTGTCTAAATAACATTTCCTCCTCCACAAAATGGGAAAATTACTGTAACTACCTTATATGGTTTAGGAAGGGGCTAAGTGGCAAATTATGTCAGCTATACATATTGCATATATATATATATATATATATATATATATATTTTCTACTCACCACAGCATCAACTATTTAATTTATCTAACTACCCATCTATCTACCAGTCTACTTATCCATCCATCTTTCCATGTATTTGTATTATAGACTCGATGCATCTTAGTCATTGCCTAATTTAGTTGCTCCAATTCTTAATTTTCATTTCCCCATTATGCACAAAGCATTCCTAGTTTATTAATCTGGCATTGAAACTCAAGAAGATTCCCTAGGTAGGGTTTCACACAGCATACTGATTTCCAGGTGCCTGAAATGGGAGTGAAAACTGGTCATTTCCTTAGGCTTAAAGAACATCTGAATAATTCATTAGGTCCTTTAAGGTGCATTGATCAGATTCTGCCTTTTCAAGGAGCATGTTACTTGAAGTAACTATTTGTCATTACACTTTCAAATGAAAAGTGGATAATAGACTGTCTCTGTTTAGCAAAACTGTAATAAAGGTCTAAATGACAGTAATACCTTAGGCTCCTACACGCTGCCACAGTTTATCAAGCACATTCATATCCATCATGCCATTCCACCTTGCAGCAGCCCCATCAGATACCCAGAGGGCTTATCTCACTAAGTGGGAATGCTCAAGCTCAACAAGTTTCAGATTTCCTATACTCCAATTCATTGGGACAGGTCTCTCAACTCCCATTTCACTGCTCCTTTTAAGGCATCTCTCGATTTAAGACTATTTGCACATTTCTGCAAAATGACCCAAACCACAAAGAGTGTAACCTACTACTAATTTATATTCTGGCTAACGTACTTGTATTATCATCTTGGCAATGTAAGGTATACACAAATTGCATTTAATTTAGTTTTATACCACTTGATACTGAGTACAGACTTTAGTTGAAAGTCTTTTTCCCTAGCCATTTTCAGTCTTGAGTACACAGCTCCAGCCTCCTGGAAGTCCCTGTCATTGTAGTCAGTATAGACTTCATCTGACTACTCCTCCTATGTCTAGTTTTCTACCAGGCTGCCCTCCACCCCTTACTGCCCACCAGCTGCATGGCTCTTGCCCATATACATGAAGTTATGTACTATCTCATAGGGCTGGTCTTAATGCATAGCCTGCTTCCATACCTCATTCACCTGCTTGTATAAACACCAACCTGCTCAGAAATACATCAGCCTACTGTATCGCATTAACAAGCACACACATACATTCTGTAACCCCTTTCCCAGCTGCTTCATCATAGCAGTAGTCATCACTACTTGACATCTTACTAATGTTTGATCTTTCTGTTTATAACCGTTCTCTTCCAGTGAGATATAAGCTTCACAAGGGCAAGGCTTTGTGTTGTTGCCCACCATGTTACCAACTCTTAGAATAGTGCCAGATTTCAATAAATACCTAAAGGAAGGAGTGTAGCATGCAAAATTCCCTGTTTAAAGTCTTTACTTCTTCCCACCTCAAAAGATTCTTATACATGAAACTGAAAGACAAAAAAATAAATCTTACAACTAGAACAAATGCAAACAAAATTTAATGTGTGGACAGGACACAGAACAAATGGATAAAGTCCCCAAGACACAAGAAACCATAAATGACTCCAACTGTTCCAATGGATTACACACAGCATTGAAGGTAAAATTATTTTTAAAAAATTTAATGACCAATCCCACTTTTCACACCCAAGAGGCTTTGCATTGCCTGAGGCAATCCCATCATGTGCCTCAGGGTAAGTGGGAAACCAACTGATCATGACATAAGCTTTGGATAGAAGGCCTGATTTAGTCCTTGGACTTTCACATGTGTGACAGTAACTTGGCAATCATCTAGTGAAAGAAGTCTACCTCACATTCTGTGCCCCTAATCTCATGCAAGAGCTACTCAACATCATGTCACATGCTTGGCAAAAATATCCAATCTAGCTGTAACTGTGAGAAACTCCTCACATATCCAGAATGTAGGACATTTTACAGGACAACTGGACTTTTTCTTCAAAAATGTTAAAGTAAGAAATAACAGATGACCAGAGTACTTTTCTAGATTTAAAGGAGAAATAGATTAAATCAGATCCTGGATCACAGGGGGGGAAGGGCTATAAAGATTAGAAACTGGAAAGGTTAGATCTAGACTGTATGCTTTACAAAACTATCATTAGCTACACCTATCATTAGCTACATCCAATTTCTCATCATTGCTCCCAAAAAGTAATCATCATGAACTTTCCATACATGTCACATCCTCTAGTTACATACATCTTGTCACAGCATGATCTATATTGTGAGTTCATCAGGTTAGTCTGCACAGGGTAACTTCAATACTAATTGAAAGAGACAGGGTTTCTAAGTCTTTATCATTATGAAGACCAAATTCCTAAGACTAATTTTTGTACTTATTTATTCTCTCTTCTCTCTCTGCCTCGTTCTCTGCAATAACATTTAGCAAAGTTCTCATTAAATATTACTTTAGTCACTAAATTACAAATTGCTTGACAGTAGAGATGATACCTGGCTAATCTCTGCATTTGTAAGATACTAACAAAGGCTTAAATACAGTGTGTAACTCATGAGTAGTTGTGGGACTTTAAAATTACTGTAATAGAGACCAAATAAAAAGTATTTATTTGCTTGAATTTTCAAATGACCTGAATGCTACAAAATGCTACAAAATGGAAGAATTAACACTTTTTCAGATTTTAATTTCCACTGAATTGCCTCTTAATCATTTCATGAAAATTCTAAAAAATTACACTATTCTTTATATATGGTCCCATATATATATAAAGAGAGAGAGAGAGAGAGAGAGAGAGAGAGAGAGTGAGCGAGAGCGCACAAGTTCAAATCAGGCCATTGTTTTCACACATAAAAAATACAGTAAGAGACTTGTTGAGTCATAATCATACCATACTTTGGATTGAGATGGCATTAAGAGTACTCAACAACAGCTTCTTGCCTCCCTCTACTAACAAAGCCTATTTTACCAAGTAGCAAATCAGCCCCTCTTCCTGTCCACACCACCTGTGTCTTCACTGACCCTGTTCAATGGAAATTTTTATGGTCCCTTATTTCTTAAGTATTTATTAAATTGACTCAAATAGTTTAAAAGTTATTAAAATTTTAGAAAAATTTAGAAATCATTTTCTGATTTTCAGCTCACACTTTTTTATTTATTTATTTATTATTTTTTTATTTATTTATTTATTTGATACCGGGCCTTGCTATGCAGTTCAAACTCACAACGATACTACTGTCTCAGCCTCCCCAGTGCTGGGATTACAGATGTGCTCTACCACACCTGGTTTGGGGGCCAGCACAGAGCGCCCAGGGTTGAGCATGTAGTAGCAGGGATCAAACCCAGGTCTTTGAGCTTTCCAGGCAGGTGCTTAGGCCACCAAGCTATCAGCCCACATTTGGCTTTTTAATTTTCACTTCCATTTGTAAATCTTGACATTTGTAAACGTCTCAAATTGCCAGATTCAGAAGCATTCCCATTCTACATAATGAAATCAGATTGCTCAGTGAACTTTAACAATGATGAACAACCTTTCCTGGTGGTCCCCAAGAACACCCCTTGGTTGAGGTTTCATCTCACCACCTTCCTATGAGTAAAGTGCTTTGAAAGGCAAGCCTTCTCTCAGGCATATCCTAAAGAAGCACCATGACCTAGTTTCCACTGTCACTCCAGATAGATTTCAGCCAGCTGCAAACAATATAAGAAGCATATTTACTTGGGAAATTGAGCTGTGCTTCTGAGAGAGGCTAATTTCTGAGAGGCTACACCACAGAAAACACTGCCTGGGAGAAAAAGAGATCACACATTTGGTCTAGGACCCATCACCACCAAGCAGCACCATCCTAGGAAGGACCTGGTTTCTTCATCTTTAAAATAAAGTGGTTGGACCGGTGAGATAGGGGTCTAAGTGCCTGCTTAGGCAAGCATAGGGACTGGGGCTTGATTCCTGGTACTGCATGCTATGCTGGCCCCACCCTCAGGCACGCTGGTTCAGCCACCCAGACAGGGCGTGGTGGCACACACCTGTAATCCCAGCACTGGGGAGGCTGAAAACTGGAGGATCACTATGAGTCTGAGCTGCACAGCGAGACCTGTACCAAATATATATATTTTAAAAAATGATTAAAAAAATAATGAAGCAGTTGGAGACGGGCATGATAGCATATGCCTGTAATCCCAGGACTTGAAGCTAAGACAGGACAATCGTAAATTCAAGGTCAGCCTGAACTACACAGTGAAACTGCTAGTTTAACAAAATAAAATAAAGCATAAGCCCTTAGACAATTATTCTGTACATCTCTACCCCAGTGTATTCTGGGCACTCTGTCGACTTCCCAAGGGCCTCACAGAACTTAAGAGATGAAGGACTGGGGGTACTGCACAGTGGAAGACTACATCTTACCATACTCCGGAATTAGGTTTCAATCCTCAACAATGAAAAAATGAACTGAAGAGATTAAAATATGACCAAAACCATAGAAAAACAAAATTCTACTTCTTTGTCTATATCCCCAAAATAAAAGTATGTATCTATACAAAGAGTTGGGCACGACTATTTGTAACAGCATTACTTATAATAGCCAAAATGTGGGAATAATTGGAATGTCTATCAACTGATGAATGACCCAAAAAAATCACCATCTCAATAAAATTAAATAATATAAAACGATAAAAAGTTAGGAAATACTAACAAATGGGTGAACTTTGAAAATATCATGCTAAATGCTAAAAGCTAGTCACAAAATCCATACATTATATTATTTCACTCATATGAAATGTCCAGAACAAGGCTATCTAGAGAAATAAAAAAGTAAGTTAGTGGCTTGCTTAGGGTGAATGTGAACAGGAAGACGAGATGAAGGGAGGGTGATAACTAAATGCTTATCAATTGATGAACAGGCAAAAAAAAATGTAGTATATCCATTGACATAATATCATATTAATCAATCATAAACTGAAATGAAATATTGAAATGTGGTATGCATTAGTTTTCTAGGGCTGCCATAACAAAATATCACACATTGAGTGATGGCCTAAACAACAGATCTTCATTGTCTAGTACGTGAGAAGACTAGAAGTCCAGGTAAAGATTTAGTAAGGTGAGGCCTCCAGGTGACCACCCTGCTCCTGTGTCCTCATGTGACAGGGACAAAACAAGCTCTCTAGCATCTCTTCCTCTAAAGACACTAATCCTACCAGATTAGGGCCCTATTACAGATTGTGTTTTGATGTTTTCTCAAGGATTCAATGGTTATAAGTGGAGATTTTCAGAGGTGGCTAAATCTAGAGTGTGTGAGGCTGGGATTAAGTGTGTGATGATGGGATTCAGGGTATGTGAATTAGTCCACTGACTGTTTTCCATAGTCATAAGTGTGGATAAAGGGAGGCCCATTCTGGGTATGAGATCTGTCCACCCAGGGGTGTGTAATCTGTAGAGAATATAGGGGACAAAAAGAGAGGTGCTGCCACCATTTGCTGCTTGCTTTTGCTGCCTTCTGCCTGCCATGAACTGTTTCTCGTCTGAGATGCCGGTCTGGCATGTGCCACCTGTCAGCTGATAATGGACTGAAACCTCTATAAACTGTGAGGTGAAAAAACAATTTCCTCCTTTATCTTTGGGTGTCATGTATTTCTGTCTCAGGAAAAATAAAAGTAGCTACAAAGGTAACTAAGAGAAACCCCATCGTTGTACTCTCACTTAACCTTTCTCACCTCCACACAAGCCTTGTCTCCAAATAAAATCATATTGATGCTTAGGAACCCAACATATGAATTTTGTGGAGACAAAAACATTCACTCCATAACTTGTCACAGCATGGCCACACTCTGAAAACATGAAGTTAATGGAAAGAAACCTGTCAAGAACACCATAAGGGCTGGCCAAATAGCTCAGCAGATTAAAGTACCTGCAAGCAGGCGCAGAGGCTGGGGGTTTGATACCTGGGCCTGCTGTGCCTGCCCCATCCCCAGGCCATGCTGAGATGCCAATTGAGACTGGGTGTGGTGGTGCATGCCTGTAATCCCAGCTCTTGGGAATCTGTAAACAGGGGGATCACTACAAGTCCAATCTAGTAGTGAGACCCTAAACATCCTGTAAACCCTTCCCTAAAAAATACACACATATACACACACACACACACAAAAAAAAAACCAACCCATAGATTGTATAATGTAGTTGTATACCATGCCTGTGATAGGGAAGTCCACAGAGACAGAGAGTACATTAGTGGTGGCCCCGGGCCAGGGTGGAGGGAAAACTGGATGAAAACAAAAAAGTGACTGCACTAGATATAAGATTTCTGGGCCAGCGAGATAGCTCAGTAGGACTAAGCTCCTGCTTAGGCAAGCACAGGGACCAGGGTTCTATCCCCAGCACCACATGCCATGCCAGCTCCACCTCCAGGTATGGTGAGCTGGCCACTGAGTCCGGGCGTGGTGGTGCATGCCTGTAATCCCAGCACTGGGGAGGCTGAAAACAGGAAGATCACTGCGAGTCCAAGCTGCATAGTGAGACCCTATATCAAATACATTAAAAAAAAATTCTTTTAAAGATTTCTTTCAGTGAAGATGAAAACACTGTAAAATTGTGATCATGCTTGCCGTGGTTATTAATCATGATGTGTCAACTTGACTAGAGTAACAAATGCCCAGTAGATTAGTAAAGCTTACTTTTGGGGTATGTCTGCAGAGCTTTTCTGAAGATGACTAGCGTATAGGCCAACAAACTTGGATGAGAAAACCTCCTCAGTCATAGTTAGCACCACCCAATAGCTTATAGGCTAGATAAAACATAAGGGAAAGGAAGAGAAAACTGGTGTTCATTTGAAGAGCTCAATTCTGCTCAAATGGTTACATCTTTTGTAGGTGTCACGAATAATTATCAGACTCACTTCTTCAGCATTCCCATGCAGATTCATACTAGTAATTCTTCAGGGACCTGCAAGGCCTTTAGTGCTAGGCTGATGTTGTATCTCCTTGATCCCTCTTTTTCTGAAGCTTCTTAAGCTCCTAAGCTGGGCAGCTATTGGATTCTCCCACTCTACAGCCCACAGATGGCCAGGATGGACTCTCCCACCTCTGATCCCAAAGGCCACATAATAAATCCCCTTTCACAATATACATATTTGGTCAGTTCTGTTCCTGAACTGAAGAGAATCCACACCAATTCAGTTGTAGTAGAATTTGTGAATATATTAAACTCCACTAAATTGTACACTTCAAAAGAGTGAATTGTGTGACACATTTCAATCAACTACAGTATTTAAAATTACTAAACAAATAGAAAAGGCCCAAGATTACTGCATGAGAATCAAAGAACAAAGATCTTTTGGAAGATCCCCATGTTCCCATTCAGTAGTTATTGAAGCCTGGGTCAGTCTCTTGACCTGCAGCTCGCCTAACCATGAAGGAAGCAGAGCTCTGTACTCTTTCTTGGTTGTGGATAATAAAAAGAGGTAATGCACAGTGTGCAACATGCCCAGAGCAGTTAACAAATAATGGCTACTATTATTAAATTTTATGAGTAGAACAGGCCAATTTTTTTGTAAAGGAATCAACTTTTTTTTATTATATTTGGTACAGGGTCTCACTACACAGCTCAGATGCACAGTGATCCTCCTGTTTTCAGCCTCCCTAGCACTGAGATTAAAGGCATTGTGGTCTCGGTGGCCCACCCAGGGCTGGTAAGGCTGGTGCTGCATGTGGCACAGTAGACTGAACCCCAGTCCCTGCGCTTGCCAAAGTAGGCACTTAATCCACTGAGCTATTTTGCCAGCCCTTTTTTTTTTTATAATGAATCATTTTTTTTTTCTTTTGGTAGAACTGGGCAAATGCTTATTCTACTGAGCTATCTCTCTGGCCCTAATGAATCAATTTTAAAGCTGAGTCACTGAATTTGACTGCAAGGTTTTAGAACCCACGGCATACCTGGTGATGCTCATTTGTTATTTTCTGAGAATAGATAGACAATAGTCCCCACTTAGCCATACTGTCCTGTGCATAGATTTGTAACTCATGAAGAAGCATTTCAATAAAACAAATATGGCTTTTATCACGTCCAGCTCCAATGGAGAATTAACAAAAAACTGTCAAGTGCTCAAAATACTCAAGTAACTTAATGTCCAGAGCTTGTCCTCAATATTTACTGACTGATTAATTTATCCATATCTGACTTACAAAGACTTTTTACCTCAATCAGCACTGAGTAAATGTTAATGAGATGGGCTCATCTATCTCTAGGTCTTTGCAGCCTCTGAGGATACAAAGAAGGAGCAGTTGCTCGCCACCTTTGGAAGCTCATGTTTTAGCTTTTTGTCCTAAGCCAATTTTATGATTTCTTTCCACCTTAATTTTGCCAATGTCCAGTCTCTGTGTGAATAAACAACGAAAGTGCTGAGTACAGATGGAAACAGTCAAAAGGAAGAATAATACTCAAAGTGGTACCCATCTCTCCCAGCACTGCTCAGATCCAGCTTCATTTCTCAGCCAGGGGAAAGATCTCTGGGCCAACAGTAAAAGGTCAGAGTGCTCTTCCCAGCTCTGCTGTGGAACAGCCACAAGTACAAACCTTACTCCTTTGTGCTTCTTTCCATCCTGCTAGGATGTGAACAACCAGGCTGAAGAGAAAACTAAGGGCCCCCATCTCTGGGGACCAAAGACTAGCTGCACACTAACTGGGTGCCTGTGCCGGTTCTAGCTCTTACCATTAATCAATAAATTGGCAAAGTTTTCCAAGCAATATGCAAAAACTACATCATGCATCAACACACAGAGACACACACAGACACGAGGAAACACAAAGTGAGGGCTCTGAGCCTGCTTGGCAGAACTGACCCATCATGACAAATTCAGCTGTGCAAGATGATTCCTCTTCCTCTTGAGAGACAGCACACCAGATTATCATATAGCTAATATGATAATATAAGGGCACTCTTTTTTGTGTGCCCTTTTGTGGTGCTGGGTATGAAGGATGCTGAATGATTCAGCTTTGGTGCATACTGACTTTCTGTAGTCACAGCACCATCAGCTGTTGTGGATGCCTGTAGCTGGTCACTGTTCTCAGATATGCTTAAATACACATATTTCTAGGGGCTGGGGAGATAGCTCAGTGGTCTAAGCACCTGTCTGGCAAGCTCAAAGACCCAAGTTCGATCCCTGGTGTCGCATGCCGAAGATGGGCATGGTGGTGCAGGCCTGTAATCCCAGTTCTGAGGAGGCTGAGAAAGGAGATCACTATAAGTCTGAATTGTGTAGTGAGACACTGTGTCAAATAAATGAATTAAATATATATATATATATATATATATATATTTCTAAAATTTGTTCATCCTTATCACCAGTTATATTCCAACCACAATTTATAAGATGACATGTTAGGATGCCAACCTGAAGACAGACTAGACTGCTGGAAGAAAAGCAGGCACACTGAATTTCTCAATCAGTAGGCTCAGATCTATTCCTGATTTGTGGTATAAAGTTTAAAGGAAACTTAATATTTTTGTGTTTTGTGTACTTGCTAACAATGCTATATGACACTGAATTAAATAACAATATAAGACATAGCACAGTATCAACCAATTACATAACATTCTGTAAAGTTAGTTTGGCTGAACCACTGGGTGAATTCTTTTGATCAGTCTTAGGGAACACAGATTGTATGGATTTACTATTAGTTAAAGTACAGGGCTAGGGAGATAGCTCAGTAGAATAAGCGCTTCCCTGGCAAGCGCAAGGGCCTAAGTTCAATCTCTGGTTCCACCAAATAAATAAATATAATATAATATAATATAAATCAGTAAAATAGTAAAAATCACAAACACAGAAAATATAAAATCAACACTCAAATACACATATAAATGATTATACATGCAAACACACCTTATTTACAAATGAGCCATCTATTTCTGTGAGTTAGTATATCAGAGACTATAAACGAAAAATTTGTGTAGTTGAGAAAACAAATCCAAGGGTTTCTATTTTGATTCAATTTATTGCTTGATTTTCAAACTATAGCTCCTTAAAATAATTTCATTTATTTTGTTAATACATTTTGTTAATACTTTTTTTTAAAAAAAGAATAAACATATTTTTTGGAATTGTATAGTCATCAAATATCTAATACATACTTCAAACTGCTATACACGTAGATACAAAGGTGAATGCTATGGGACCCTGAGTTAATGGAGAACTCACAGTCCAGTGAAAATGTGATTCAAAAAATTGTTCTTTTCTTCATGGATAATACAAGAGTTTTAATTCTTCACAGCATTTAACACCTCCTAGCCCAATTGCTCTGGGCAACTAAAATCTTCAAACTTGGAATTTTCATCTGTGGAAATGGAAACACCAGGCTAAGTGGTCTACCACATCCCTTCGCCAAGGAAAACATGTGATTCTAATTGCCATTTAAGCCTTGGTTGGATCTCCCCGATGTTTTTACAAGCTTCCATAGCTACAGTTACAGATGTCTCAGCTGATGTGAAAATGAGTCAACGTGTGACATCGTGTCAACATCTGAATAGATATTTATTGCATAGCTATTCAAGCCTGGGCATATGTTACTAAATAGAGGAAATGACTGCAATCACTCAAACCACTTAAAATCAAACTCTTTATAGTTTAAAAAACCTTCAGGTTCACATAAACTGGTAGTTTGAACATATGTGCACTCCCATTCCATGTATGTATTATGAATTTGTGTTTCGGAAGAAAGCAATGAAATTAATACTTGCTTTTAATATACATGCACCAATTTCAAAAACCACAGTTTAAACCTGGCAAATACTCAAAGGCTGATATACAAAGTAACAATTCTCAGCTAAATGTTAGTAATGTTATAAATAGTAATTTTAATTCACATCAATACAAATGCCAACTTTTTAACACTTCTTTTGCTAAATATAAAGTCAAATATGCATAATTAGACTATCAATAAATTCTAATTTTAAGAAATTATAGTATTTATTACCCATATATATCACATAGTATTTACCCTTAATTTTATGCAGTAAACATTCCACTGGTATTTTTTTCCATATTTAAAAGAAGTTTTACTGTGAAGAATATGGGCTCTAATTTTCAAAACAAAAACAAAAGGCAAGAAATGACAGTACCATAAATGTCAATATATATTTTTTTTCATACACCAATATCATCTTAGTCTATATAAAACTGTTTTCAAAAACAAAGCTTTCCTCAGTCCTACACGGCCTCCAATCTCTACCCATCTGAAGTTCCAGCTTCCCTGAACCCCCAAAGCTTTCTCCCTTGCTCAGCCCCAGTTCGTGTACTCCTCCACCACACCCCGCTGCCATCAACTCTTTGCTGCATTAGTCATTTTCTCACTGGGACAAAATACTGGATACCTGCAACTCAGAGGAGAAGAGGTTTATTTTGGCTCATGATTTTCAGACAATTCCATCCACGGCCGGCAGGTTCCAAAGCATGACTGGCAGGGCAGAAGACAGCTTCCCAACCCATAGCAGCCAGATATGGAGAGAGAGAAGGGGAAGACGCGCCCTTCCTGGTCACACACCTAGGAGTCAGCACCTGTCCACCAGCTCCCACCTCAGAGCTTGAGGCTTTTGGAGAACATTTTAGAACTAAACTATAACAGCCAGATTTCTGAAGTCCAATCAGTTACAGGTGCCTGCAGAGGGAACAGGTGAAGGTCACTTACAAAGGAGAGACCAACAGAGAGCCATGTGTTGGACAGCATCCACTGGACAAAGTAACTCACTTGTCAATAATGAAGATAATAAGCAAACCAATAAGCAAATGGAAAGCAGATGTAAGATCTTCAAAGACAAGTGTGAGTGACGATGGTCTTGAGAGATTACAGACAAAAGGGATATATGATGATAAATTACATTTGGGTGCTCAGTTAAATGATTCCTTAAGAACTTCCCATCACTAACAACCATTACTGGCAGATTTGCGATTCTAACTGTGGTCCCAACACATTGAGAATCCCCAGGGCCACACAAAAAGGGGGTGGGAGCTATACCGACCCCTGCTGTTGATCTCCTGTATCTGCAGAGTGCCCAAGTAGGGCTACTTTGTACTTCTCCTGCCCTCTTGACATGCCAGGTTCACTCCTCCACTTCAACACAAAAACGACTTGCTTCTTTACTAAGAAAAATCAAAGTAATCAGGAAAAAAATATCTCATGCATTCTCCTCTCATCCTGGCTCTTACATTTCTTTTCTTCCTTTTTTCCTATTTGAGAAAAATCCTCCCATCTTCTAAGATCAAACTCTGATTCCCTTTTTGCTCAGTATTGTTTAAATACTTCTATAATCTAAAGAGCTTACAGAAATTTATTAATCCATGAAAGCTTACTAGTCTCTCCAATTCAGTTTACTTAGCTGTAAAACAGTACAGAGCTCACAGTTGTTAGAGTTAAATACACTACTTGTTAAAGCACTGCCTACCACTCATGGGTACCTTAGTTGGAAGGTACCCAAAAGAACACTAAGAAACTCAGGTACTAGTGCACAGTGTGATGACTGACTATGGGTAGCAATGTTGGGCTTTACATTTCAAAAAGCTACAGAAAAGGATTCTGAAAGATTTCATCAAAAATTAATAATAAATGTATGAGACAAACATTTATTGAGATGTAAACATTACAAAATGTATACATCTATGACAGTTCATCTTTCTTTCAATACCGAAGAATAAACCTAAGGCCTTCCCACTGCAGTACATCTTCAACTATTTTCACTTTTAATTTTGAGACAGGGTTTCACTACATTACTACGTTTACGAGACTGGGGTAGATATTGCAATCCTCCTACCTCAGTCTCCCAGAGTATTACAGGATTATGCCATAATAACTGGCTGTGATAGTTGATCTTTACTGTCAAACCAATTGGCTTCAGAGACTCCCTGGGAAATTAGTAAGCCCACCTCTGGATGTGATGGGGTGGGATGTGAAGGCATAACTGGGGTGGGTATATCTGGAGCCTGACCCCTTCCTCTCAGGTTATTCTCTTGTCCTCTGCTTCCTTGTTTACGTGACGTGAGCAGCTTTGCTCCACTACACTCTTCTGGCATAGTATTATTGTGTTGGAGCAGCAGGGCAGACTCGAACCTCTGAAGATGAGCAAAAGTAAGTCTCTTCCCTTTAAATTGTAGTTGTCAGGTGTTCTGTCACAGTAACAGGAAGTGGACCAATACAACATGTACTGAATAGCACACAGCAATACAGTACACATATAATATTTGTGTTTTTTGTGTATCAGTTGAAATAAGACAATAAAATAAAGTTTAAAAAGTAAAATAATAAGTATCTACTACAGAATGAGGTACTTAACAAATAGTTATTATCACACTCTCAGGCCTACCAGGTCCACTTTCTCCGCTGTTGATTAAGACTTTATTTACAGCCAACTTTGTAAAAGATGTTCTAACTACTGAGATTATAATAATGGACAAAATTAAGGGGCAAGGCCTCACTTCATGAATGCCAAGCCTAGTGGACAGATACAGGCAGTAAGATGCTCAAACAAACTACAGTCTTAGAAGGTGTTAAGTCTACGCAGGTCTCAAAGAGTCCCCTGGGAGGTTCTGATGTCAATAAAGTTCCAAAGAGGTGAGACACTAGACAGACTTCTGGAGAAGTGCATTCCTGCGAAAGCTGAGGTAGATGAACAGTGGAGTGTTTGAGGATTGAGGAACATGTGTGAGCATGCATGAGTGAGTCCATACACACACACACACACACACACACACACACACACACACACATATTGTGTGCATGCACAGACACAACCTTGTAAGCTATTATAAGGAACTGTTCATTTCTTTGAGAGAATACAGGAGAAGTCCCTGTGAATTTTATGCAGGGGCATGATACAAATTGAGCTTTTTTACAATCATTCTGGACCCTGTGTTGAGAACAGACTTAGTGTCAAAGAAGAAGAGGAGTTAAGGAGTCCATTTCAACAATTCAGAGATCAAGGTTGCTGGGTGATACGGTAATGATGAGAAGCAACTGGGTTCTTGATATATTTTCTCAAAGGAATATAGTATCCAAAAGACTGATGTATCCAAAGACCCATGTAAAGAAAGGGTGAAGCCAAAGATGACTCCTTAGGACTTGGCCCTGGGGAACCAGAAAGATGGAGTAACTCTTAACTGAGATGTGTGAAACTGCAGGGCAATGCCTTTATCTCTCTCCACCACTGCTTCCTGTCCCCTGTGGTCAACCACCACAACAACTAGCTCATTTTAAGAAGAAAAAAGAAGGTATATTAATATGCCAATGTCCTAATCTCTCCTAAAGCATGGCATTGAGTTTCCTGAGTAATTGTTCTGTAGCTACTTTTTTTCTTCAAGGACTCTCTATCCACCCTACTGTCAAAGATACCTCTCCTTTCCTTCCAAGTGACAATCAGTGGGCAGCCAGGATGATCCAGGTGCTTTCTCCACTAGCTGCATTTTCTGCGGCAGCACTTATCATTGTCCAACCATCTCCTTCATCAAATTCTCATTGGGTTGGAAAGGTCTAGTACTCCATTACTGTGGGAGCTGTGGTCGTTCCTTATACATTCTCCTCTTTCCTTTTCCTCATTTCTTCCTTTCTCTTCACTTCTCTCAAATCAGGACCTTACATTTAGCCATTCTGACTGTGCTCTGAGTAAGGACTGTTGATTGAACAAATGAAGCAAGCCATCAATTTTGTTGTATTGCTATATTTAGTTTTCATCTGCCTCCTAAACACTGACTCTAGATCTACAGCCAGGAGCCACACGTTCATGTTATAAGCCATGCTCTCCTGTCAATGTCACCAAGCTGAAACCCAGCACTTCTTAACTTCCACAGAGCAAGCTACTTTATTCTAATGAGCCTACTCATGTTAAGGACATAAATACTATGCTCTAAAAACGTTCATCTCTCAAGCCTAAGATTTCTAAAAGATGTACTCATTTGCCTTCCTCATTTTATGATGGTACTAGCTTCATAATTTTAATTTCATAAAACCCCATTTTGTCCATGTCACCCACCTGATCCATAATATTTATAATATTAAGTTCTACACTGCCTTCAGAAGTTGTGAGACAGAAAAAAGGGAAGAAGGAGAAAATAAAAATGTCTGAAAAGAAAAAAAAAAGTAGACCTTAATTTTAAACAATTTGCTTGTCACAAAATGAAAAGTAGAACCAAAACAAGTTGAATCAGATTCACATTATGCTTTCAAGAAATCTGGCAGTGAGTTATACCCTTACACACTTGCACATGCTGCCAACCACACATGGTCAGTTCTTTCTCTGGTTTCTCCTTCCTCCCTCTCCCCTGCTCTGCCCATCAATATCCTTTTCTAGCTCTGTCTTGCTCCAGAAGCTGCCTACACACAACCAACCAACCCTGGATCTTTTTGCCCCCTAAACACACTAGAATTTGCTGCCCTTGCTTCTCCTCTGTAACTTATAAAAGTGATTCTGAAAGTGTGGGCCTGAGACCAGGGGTATCAGCAACACCAGTTAAAATATAAATTCTTGGGTCTCACCCTCAGATCTACTGACTGAAATGTCTATAAGCAGAGCCAAACAATTTCTGATTTCATAAGCTTTTTGCATGAGGCTAATGCATACTAATATTTGAGAACTGCTGACATAAAATACCACTACACTCTTTGATCTTGCCAAATAAACAATATGCAAAATGCCAACTGCAGAAGCTAGCATATAGCTGTCCTTCAAAAAACTAAATTTGCAATACTTTTTCCAGTGGCTTCACCATAATAAATATTCAGTGAACTGTGCTTCCAAGTATTAACTTTAAAAAAGTTACATTACACTTAAAAGCAAAAAGCCATTATGCTAAACAGCAAAAGTATGTGGTTTTTAACATGATTAAAAAATAAATTTGGTTTTAATCATGTTTGTTAACATGTTAATATTAAATATATAATTAATAATGCTTTAATGTTCTGTAGGTTACCAGAGAATCTTCTTTTGTATTACCATTATATTTCAAATTTAGAAAGACAATTATAAAGCTTTTAGATTGAAACTTAATAGTAAACACAGAAGTAAAAGTAGACCTTAATTTCAAACAATTTGCATGTCACAAGATGAAAAGTAGAATCAAAACAAGCTGAATCATATTTACATTATGCTTTCAAGAAATCTGGTAGTGAGTTATATACTTATTTAATAGATTTAGGGGCCAAGAGATATCTCAGTGGAATAAGTGCCTGGCAAGCACAAGTTCGATCCCTGGGGCTGCCAAAAAAAAAAAAAAAAAAAAAAAAAAAAAAAAAAAGATTCACTACATAGGTAGAATCTTAATATTTCCCAAAGGCCATATGTTAAAAGCTTGTTGTCCAAAGGAAAGATATTGGAAAATAGCAGAGCCTTGTACAACTGTAAGAGTTGTACCCTGGTAGGAGTCTACACATTACTGGCGGAGTCTCCTCCAAGGGATAGTGAAACCACAGCCCCTTGTTCTTCTTTTTGGTCGTCCACCTTCCAGTCATGAAGTAACTCTCCACCAGCATGTGCTGCCTTGCCACAGGCCCAAAATTAACGAGGTCAATGAAACATAGACTGAAACATCTTGAACCATGAACCAAATAAACCTCATCCCTTTATAATATGGGTGTCACAGGTATTTGTTACAGTCATAGGTGACTAGCACATCCATTTTGTTCATCTTCACTCTTCAGACAACTATACTTAAGAAAAAAAAATAAATCAGAAAGTTCTTAAGTTGAAAACATTCTCTGAATAAAGGAAATCATAGCTAATATTAAACTACATTGAAATGGTTTTACATGTTCCATTTATTTCCTATAACAACAAACTTCTTGTCTACTGTGAGCAATACACAATATTAGCTACATTTTTGTAAATTTAGCTTTTGAAGTTTATTGCAAAAATATCCAGCTCCACACAAGTACATTCTTTTTAATGCAGGATTTTTTTCAGTGGATACAAAGACTGAAAACAGGTATGTCAAAACATTAACAGGAGCTTCTCTAAATGGGAATTATACATATGTTTTGGGAACTATTGGTTTCTGCAATACACAGTTTTTTCAATGAGCATATAATAAGTTTTAAAATCTAAAAATAATCTTAAGGATATTTTTGTTTTTAAAAGTGTGACTGATACTGAGTTGAGAAGGACAAGACAGGGAGGAGGGGAAAGAGACATATCTATGAATGCAAGCAAGATGGCTTGGACAACTGTACTGTAGATTTCTGCTGGTTTATAGAAAGGAGAAGATATTGCTTAATTTGTTCCCGTCTGGTTTATAGAAAGGAGAAGATATTGCTTAATTTGTTCCCGTCTTCTTTTTGAATTGTTTCTCCTTTTTCTCCTCTTAATTTTTTGTATTTTTTTCTTTCTTCTTCCAATTTCGCATGCATATATCTTGCAGTATGTATAACTGGTTGGAAGACAACACTATGTGTTACAACAAATACTGTGAAATTCATATTACTTTGTTAAGTGAAATTCTGTATCACATGCAGTTTTTCAGTTTTAATTCTTTTCTGTACTCTTTAAAAAATAAAAAAATTAAATTAAATAAAAGTGTGACTGAACATATTATAAGTGTTCTCACTTTCAAAAATTATAGCACCAGACATTGTTTCTGATCTTCCTCACTTTGAACACACTTACAATTCTTGCCATCTTCTGAGGCAGTTCTGAAGGTCTCATTGGCTGCACTATTCTGGCTGTCATAGTATCCTGAATCATTTTAAAACATTTACCTTTCATTGTTATTTTGACCTTGGGAATGATCCAGAAGTCTCATGGATCCAGATCTAGTAAATAAGGTAGGTGAAGACTCACTGTCATACTTTTACTAACCTGCTGTTCTGTAGGACTTAACAGAAACATTCACTGTATTTTTTACATACATCCTAAACATGCTCATGAAAGAAGGCTTCTAGAACTACTTCAGAGAGTGTCAATTTGAAGTAGGGCAGGGTGTGCTCTTGGGGTATTCTGACAGGAACAGAAATGCATCTATTACTGTACTGAATTTTCTGATTCTAACATTCACATAGATGTTAAACTTTGATCGTACCACACAGTTAAGCATTAGTTTAACAACTCTACGTTTGGGGAAATGTTTTGTGTTGTTATATTTGATTTAATATATACAACAATCCTATGAGATTACTAAAATCATTATCATATTACAGGTAATAAAACTGAATCACAGAAACATGAAATCCAAACAGGATTGAAACAAATGAGGACCGACACTAGAATTCACCCAACTGACCCATGTAGCTTCTTGCCTTTTGTAAAATTTTAAAACTGGCTCATTACCTCTTTTTGAGACTATATAAGCAGGAACACAGAAATAATAACCTGGAAAAATTGGGATATTTTTCCATTTCTCTTACTCCACTATATTGCTGATGACTCAGAACACAATATATAAAACACACACACACACACACACACACACACACACACGTTTCAGAATGCACTTCCATGGTGTCCTCAGGAATAACTATGAGAAGGATTGGTCTCCATAGGATCTAAGCAGTGAAATGTGAGGAGACTGTTGGGCTGAGGAGAGAAATAAAAGAGACCACAAGGAAGCATAAAGCTACAAAAGGAAAACAGGAGTCAATCAAGAGCTGAACTGACACATGGAGCACTACGGATAAGAATATCCATGTTGTGAAAGACAAAGAGGAAATTCTACCAGATGTAGTTTTAAAAGACAGGTACAACGTTGAAGATGAAAAGGTGACACATAGGGAACACAGGGTACACAGATAATAAACTAAGTGGCAAATAGTCAACATGAGGAAATTCAATAGTGAGGAACAGAACTAAAAATAAAAATAGTAAAGGTAAATACTCATGTGTGGATCAATACCAGCTCCTAGAAGCAAAAGCGCACTCATTGTGAAGTCAAACAGCTGAAAACAAACCCAAGCTATCCCCCAAAAAACCATTTCAATTTTTTTAAAACTCATGCACTTAACCAGACAGAAAGTCATGTTAACTACAAAGTAATAAACATCAAAGGAGTCCTAAATCTCTCTTTCATAAGTAAATACTATAAACGTATAAATCATCTACAAAATGAGGTGGAAAGAAGCTATGCTAAAATGATTGCACTGTCAGACAAATTATTTTTTATAAAAAGTAAGAGAAAGATTTTAGGCTATACAAAAATTCATAAATTTTGAGACATATATAACATTCCCACAAGACAAAGTTATTCAAATTATACATTCCCGCTAAGAGAAAACTATCAAACCATAGGACTAATACAATAAGAAATGACTAGCTTAGTATAGTAACCAATTCAACACAAAACATCTTGAGAAACAATGTGCTGTGTTAAGCAGCTTCATTTTTGTTTTGTTTTCGTTTTTGTTTTCATTGCAGAGAACTGAATACTTTATCATACTAGGCAAAGCATTCTACCATTGAGCTATACCTCTAGGCCAATACTAGCAAATTTTAATTACAAGCTATTTTTTTAAAAGCATAAAATTAAGCTGCTACCATATAACATAAATGCGTGCTGAGAAGTGCAAGAAAAGCAGAGAACCAGGGCAGGGAAAGAAGTTTCCCTCAATTCTATTATGTATCAGGACATTCAAGGATAACGTTTCATTATTAATTTACATAACAATTCAATTACAAGCTTAAGTATATATTCAAATTAGCGTCCTGAAAACAAATCTATATGGAAAACTAAATGAAACTTTAAGGAAGGTGGAATAAATGGCATGATAAAAGACTGAACATTTTTTCTAACAACAAAACCAAATGATATACATGCTCTCTTTAAAAGAAACATCTCAGACTTTGTTCAAAATTTAGAAGTAAAAGGAAGATCAAATATACTGAATAAATATAACAGTATTATGAAACAATATAACTCATAGAAAAAGCTATTATCTGAGATGGAGTATATTTATATTAACAAAAATCAGAACCACAATGAAATGATAAAAATTTTATTCATCAAATATCATACAACAAAATAAAAATGACAAGCTATAAGAAGCTATTCTTATCTGATAATACTTCCAAATGACATTTAGAAACACTCTGTCAGATCTGAAAAATTCCTATTGCTGTTTTTATTGAGATCCTTTGTTTACCTTAAAAGAACACACACCTTGACATTCACAAGTTATCCTCTCAGAAACATGGGATAACTGAATTTATGTATGTCTTCACTATGCCCCTTTTCAAGCTTTTAATTTTTCTTCATACAAATTCTACAGATTTCTTGTTGGTTTGCTAGATGTTTTAAAATTTTTGGTGTCATTTTAAGTTACCATTCTTCAATAGATTTGCTAGTTGTTTATTCTGGTAGCTTAAAAAGACTGCTGTTGGGGCTGGGAAAATAGCTCGATGGTGTAAGCGCCTGCTTGGCAAGCAGAAGGACCCGGGTTCAACCCCTGCTACTATATGCCATGCTGGGCCTGGAATCCATGCCATGCTGGCCATCAAAACTGGGTATGGTGTTGTGCACACCTATAATCCCACACCTGGGGAGGTTGAGACAGAGAGTCACTGCAAGTCTGAGCTACACAGTGAGACCCTATACCAAATAAATAAATAAAATATTTTAAAAAAAAATTTAAAAAGAAGAATGCTATTGATTTGGGTATACTTCGTGTATCTAGGCCATTACATATTATTGCTAAGAATTGTTTTCAGGGATTCTCTCAAGGTTTTAAGGTATCATATGTAAATAATACTACTGCTCCTGCCATCTAATACTTACAATTCTTGTCTCATCGATGGCTTGCCTATTTTCAGGGTTCAGATTTCCAGAGGATGACATAGTTTTGTACCTTGTCTTACCTCAAATACCCCTGTATTTTTTTAAATGAATATTTATCTATTAGGATGTTTGAAACCACATGGAAAAGAATATACAACTAAAAAAATGGTGTAAACAGTGTGAAAACTACACTCTGATGCAATATGAAGTCTGGGAGTCAGACTATTTCCAGAGTTGTTTATCTCAGCTGCTCATGAGGGGAGAAACTTGCTGGGGTTTGCATGACTGTCCCCCAAAGGTTGGTTCCAAGGTAGATTCTTTGGAGGGGTGGGGCTAGTGAAAGATCCTCAGGTCACTAGGGCCTGTCTTTGAAGGGGACTGTGAGACCCTCGCTCTCAGTTACTCCCCACCTGGCTCTTCATATTAGTAGTGTGTTTTCTTGCTTGCTAACCACAATGTGCCGTTCTCACCACCGAGCCAGAGGTATGGGGCTGCTCGATACTAGACTTGAACCTGTGGGACTATGAACCAACATAACCTTTTTATCTTTATACATTAACTGCTTTGGGAACATGAAGCTCATTCACTCAGGACCTGAGTGGGATTTTCAGTGACTTTTCTCAGGCTTGTCTCCTTCGGATTGCCAGAAGACGGAAGCAAATCTTAGTATCACTGTCTTAGAGAAGGATCTTTTCAAAAATCTACGTGTAAAAGTGAGGAAAACCTTCCCAGAAACAACCAGGAAGCCTTGCTGTCATCCCACCACTACAGAGGCTGTATCCTATGACTGATTTAGGTGACCATCAACATGAGGAACTGGATCCTAATGACTGCCTTAATCTCTTCCACCTCCTCTAAAAGGGTGGAAAGAGGAGTTCATCTCACCTAAGAAAGTAGTAAGCACTAAAACAAGTTCAGATTTCTGCCAGCAAGGACAGGTATTGGATGATTCAGCATAGGCAGATAACCAACAGCAGGGTAACCACCGCAGAGAGGAGCTTCTGGAGCTTATAGGCTAGAGACGGGGTTCACTATTAGGTTTTGGTACATTCATACCAAGTTAAGGAAGAATTCCCTTATTCTTACTCTATCAAGAGCAGCATTTCATTTTCTTATGTTGTCCATTGAGAACGATTACTATATATAACCATTAACTTTTTCACATCTATTGAAATAATTTCAGAGTAAATATCCTCTGGGCTACAAATGGTCAGTATCAACAGATTTCCTAAGACAGAAACAAGGGTATGTAAGTGACATTTTCTGTGTTTTCTGTTCCTTACTATTGATGCCTATATGAACAAATGACACTTCACATTTATAATGTTTTTCTAGACCTATTCCAGAAAGATCTGAAGGGGAAAAAACTGAAGTTAGAATGTGACAAGAAGAGACAGACACAATGATCCAGACATGGAGTGCTACGGTGTGCACTGCGAGGAAGCAACTGCACAGGACAGATACCAAGGCTTAGTAGTGAAAAAGTCAAATTTCGCCCACATCACTATTTTACAACATGGGGCCGGCGAGATAGCCCAGCAGACTATTTGACTGCTTAGACAAGCGCAGGGACTGTGGTTCAATGCCCAGCACCACATGCCATGCCTGTCCTGCCCCCAGGGCAGGCTGAGCCAGCCCGAGTCTGGGTGTACTAACATGCACACCTGTAATCCCATCTCTGAGGAGGCTGAAAACAGAAGGATCACCAGGAGTCTGAGCTGGTACTGAGACCCTGTACCAAATACATTAAAAAAAAATAATATTTTACATCACGTATGCTCCCAGCACATCACTGAGGATTACTGAGAATTGCTTTAAATTATTTTAGCTCCATGAAACACCCCAATCCCTGCCTTGATCTATACTTACCTCATCTCCCTGACCCCTCTACAGCTAGTCCTCTATCTTAGTGCTCCCATCCAACAGACTTTTTTTTTTTTTTTTTGACACAAAGCTTCACTATGCAGTTCAGGCTGGCTTTGAACTCACTTTGTAGCGCAGAGTGGTCTCAAACTCACAGCTATCCTCCTGTCCCAGTCTTGTGTGCTGGAATTACAGGTATGTACCACCACGCCTGGCTAGCTCTACTTTTAAATCTCCTTCTGTGCTACACTGGGAGCTTCTTGGGAGCACACCCTAGTAACCTCACACCACACCAGATTTACCCTATGTTCTCAATTGCTTGAGAACGTGATGCTGGTGTTAAATGCACTGAGCACTTATTGTGCATCTGCAACACAGCAAGCACTGTCCTAAGCACATAAAATAAAATGTGTCCTTTCAATTGCTGCACCAATTCTGTGTGTACTAACATTACCTCCATTGTAGAAGGACAGAAAGTCTAGTTTTTCCCAAACTGCAACGCTAATAGGCTGCAGTGCCAAGATGCGAATCCAGGCTGTCTGATCCTGATGTACCCTCTAAGTCATTCCACTAAAACAAACAAAATAAGCTCCATGCTCACAAATGAGCCCAAATCATTTCATGGTCACCTCACACACAGGTGACTCGGTATAGTTGCCCAAAGTGTGCTGGCACAACTCACTGCCAAGGACTCATCTGGAGAATCGTAACCAGTTGCCAGATCCATCATCATTCACTTTCATTCTCATTTTTAAAAACACTGGGAGGTGAAGATTCTAACGCTTCAGCACAACTCTGCATTACAATGATTGTGCATCCACCTCTCCTGGTCTTACTCACACCGAGCCCTTGCACAGTGTCCCCTGTGGGATCGCTGAGCCAGGTTGTCAGGAATTTAGACACACTTCAAAATAATTAAATCAAATGCAGCTGTGTCTCTACCATTTCCTCCCTCCTTTTATTATTGCCCTAAACCCTGTAAAAATTTAGCATTTATTAAGTCTACATTTGTAGCTAGACTATTCATTACACCTGAGAATGAGTCAACTTAATACACTTGATTTCAAAGACTCTGTCCACAAAAGCCATAGCCCATTACAGTCACAGCTAATTACTGCAAAGCTCAACAGCCTGCATTCATAAGTGAAATAAGTTCCCAAGTTTAGCAGGAAGGATGTAACAGAAAACATGGCAGGCATCACGAAGGGCTTCCTTACTAAACTATGTTTTGCAGAGCTGATCAGAAAAAGCTCTTCTTTCATTCCTCCACCTTGTTCTGTTCTGCTAAGGCCATTTACCTGCCATGGACCTTGGGCTGCTACAGCTGGAGAGATCACAGGACTCAGGGAGCACTCACTAAGGATCATCAACATTTAAAAGCTAAAAATAAGGAATAGACAGACACCAGCATAGGTGTCCCTGCCCCAAGATCTACTTCTGAGATGCTGTGAGATTTACAGCTGCTTGATGTATTCAACCTCCAGAGCCAAGAACAGCAGCTCGGTCTTCCCATCCTGTCTCAGACTAGGCCAGCCCTATGCAGGCCTCTCTCCACCAGCTATCAGGGAGGGAAGAGTAAGCTGCCACTAGGTTGGCCCCTTCATTCTGATTGCAGTCAAGTAACTGCGATCCCTGAGGCATCTGTCACCCATGTCGGGTCATGTTTGACCTGCCTTGGATGCCCTATGTTAGCCTTTCTCTTGTACTTCTTATAAGCAAATTTAGAAGACTCCATACAACCTCATTAAACAGAACTCTTAGTGCCTACAAATGACAAATGTTGGGGAAATCAGGAGTTGATGGTCAGCTACCCAGCTAGATACCTACCACCCACATGGAGATAGCAGAGTATCCTCTCCCCTGCTTTCCTAGATAATCCTAGGGAAGTGGCCCTACAGGCAGTCTCCACTGTAAGAGTGCAAGTGCGAGAAGCAGGAACACAACTACTGTACATTCACAGTGACTTATCTCCCGTAAAAATTCACTCATGTCTCATTTACCAGGTCTGCACTTGCGAAGAGTTTTATTGTCTGTTGTGTTAATGAACCACTTTAAATCTGAAAACGAGATGGTGAAGCAATAGTAAAGGCCATTTCAGGGTGATGTGCTTCTTCTCATTAAACCTCAGAGATCAGGAGGTCTCTAATGACAGCATTAAGGCCCACAGTTGCTTGGGTCATTCTTTCCATATCTCTGGAGTCCTGGTACTTTGTAAAGGTCCATTTTCCCAGGACCACAGTCTTTCCTCTTAAAGGCTGACAGAACATGAAATACACAGCCTGTTCCCTCTCTATTTAGCACACAATGAGTATGCAAGATACAAATAGGATGACTCCAAGAAGGTACCTCATGCTGAATTATGTACTGGGTACACCATGGGACACAGCTACATCACTACTATAGCTTACAATTTAGGGACACCAATGGCTACACGGGCAAGTAATTCTAAAATAAAATAGACACAGAGACTGGGCATGGTGGTGCGTGCCTGTAATCCTAGCACTCGGGAGGCTGAAAACAGAAGGATCACTATGAGTCTGATCTGTGTAGCGAGACCCTGTAGACCCCGTGCTAAATGCACAAAAATGTAAATAAATAAAAATAAAACAGACACAGATGATATAAAGTACAAACAAAGCAAGACAAAAAAAAAAAAGAGGACAGATTCATGAGAACCAGAGGATGTAAATCATGAATTAACTGTGGATGATATGTTTTTTGGTACAAGGTGTTTCAGTAACAGTTTTTGTGAATGGATCAGGATCAGAAATATGATGGGCAGTTTTTCTCAGGTTCCAGCCCACTCTGGCCTCAACTAGCAGCTCTCTAATCAGAACCTCAGAGTCCCAGCCTCTCAACATGAAGAGGACACTCCCCCAGGGAGCACACAACAGTTCCCCACCAGACAACTGTTTCCACTATTCTGAAAGACAAGAAGTAGCCATAGCACATTTGCTTGTATTTAATAAGCTTTAAAATCAAAGCCAGCTTTAAAAGCAGCCTCCATCCACTGGGTGTGGAGGTTCACACCTGTAATTGCAGCCCCTGGAGAGGCTGACACAAGAAAATCAGAAGTTCATGCTTAGCCTAGACAATTTAGCAAGACTCTGACTCAAAATATTTAAAAAGAGCTAGGGATGTTGCTCAGTGCAAAGACCCTGGGTCCAATCCCCGGTACTCCCCTGTAGAGGCTGCATCATGTAAGTCACCTAACCTAAGCTTCAGTCTCCACATCTGCAAAGTTAGAAGAATAATACATACTACAAAATGTGACTGCATTCATAAGATCAAGTTTTATTAAAATGATTAGCCCATTCCTTGACACACACCAAGTGGCTACAAAACCGTTAGTATCTTTCATAATACTATTTATAATACTTTAAATATAAATTACATAATGGTAGGTTCACTGGCATTACCAGTACTATCACTATTGAATAAATTAAGCTACACATCAGATTCAAGTGCATCCACCTGTTGATACAACCTAAGACTGGGTGCCTGGTTACATCACAGTGCAGTTTTGAGAACTGCAAAGCTGAAGACCTAATCCTGGTCCATAAATTTCTCCCTGAAAGCCCTGTCTTAACCACGGCTCCACTGCCAGCCTGAGCCACCTGCCTGCTGACTGATCTCCCTCAGGACCTGGCCCAAGCAGTCCCAAGACCTAGGAATGGGTTCAGGCTTCACTGGTTTTCTGGACCTTCTACCACATATTCAACTGGCCTGAGGGAAGGGACATACTCTCCTGGCCTCCCAGCCTCACCATGGCACAGGCAGAGCCTGAAAGCTACTCCATCAGTTTTTGTGATATCCAAGATGATGGCAGCCTAAGAGAATGACCCTTGGTCCAGGAGTACTGTCCAGTTCTGCTGTCTGCTCTACATCTGCGCCTCTTTCTTTCCCCACATTTCCAGTGGGCATTCTTGTCCACAGTGGCTACAACGGCTGCAACCCATTCTTCTCGATAAGGGCCCCTTCCTGTCCTCCCCCAGCACTCTGAGGGCTCAGCTCTTCTGCATCTCTGAAGCTGGAAAATTTTCTTTTCTCAAATGCACAGAGCTCCTTTTAGCATTTTGTCTTTTTTGGAATCTCTAAAGAGATATCAAATGTCATTGAACTTTATGGAATTATAAGAAGACCTGCCTAATTTTTCTGGTTCAATCTAAAAGATGAATAGCTGTCATGAGAGAGCTGGTGGAGCACATATGGGTAGGAAGTGAGGGGTTGCCAGCAGAAGGACCACCAGCAGTCAGCTCTCTACCTGGCCAGCCATAAAGTATCTCTTCTGTTCCCGGCTGCCTCCAGGGCCTTAACACTGCACCCAGCTTTCAGTAAGTTTCTTATAAGAGGCCTAAGTCAGCTGTCAGGACTTGTAGTTAGTCACTGCTCCTTCACACATTTGGGATCTACAAGGATACAATTTCGTGGGCTCCTGACAAGATTTACTGAACTAGAATTTACAAACACACATACACACAATATGTGCATGGTATTTTCTAACTTAATCTTTTATCAAAAAAGAATAAAAAGTAATAAAATTAAAAAACATTAGAAATGATACAGAATTTCATTAAAAAGATTGATAGGAATTCAACAACGGCTGTTCCATTAGAACTGATGTCTTCTGAAAGATGATTCATTATCACACATTAAATTCACCACACAACTCATGACCATTCAAAAAACACTGAGTTGTTGTGTAGAGGAGGAGTGGAGAGTAGTCACTAAGGTAGTAGAAAAGTAGGAAATGGTTAGCTCACAGAAGATATTGTTAAGTTAAGGAGTTTAAACTTATACTCTAAGTCAGGGGGAGTTATTCATTGCACGATTAAACAGATAAAAGGACCCACAAAACATAGATCTTGCCTCTGTAAAGCTTAGCTGTAAGGCGAGAGAACACAATGCACAATGAGGACATGAGATCCAAATAGGATGACTCCAAGAAAGCACAGTGTGTATAGACAGAAGCAAATACATCGTGTGTTACCTAACATCATGCTTTGACAAGGCATGCAGAAGAGTTCCGGGCAGAGGGAACAGCACAGAGGTGAAGAAAGTGTGAAACTTTAAGGAAATAGAGCTCCTAAGGAATGGTTTCAGGAATTGCTTTGCCAGTCTTGGCTCCAAAGTCTTCTCTTGGGCTGGAGAGATGGCTCAGTGGTCTAAAGCACCTACTTGAAACAAGCTTGGCAAAGCACAGGGACCACGGTTCGATCCCCAGCACCACATGCCAGCCAGACCCGCCCCCTGGTGGGCTGAGCTGGCCACACACACACACAATAAAAATAAATGTAATAAATAAAAATAAATAAATATTTTTTTTAAAAAAAGTCTTCTCTTTAAAAAGGATTTCGTGACCTAGGCATCTTGTCTTGACAGAAATTATTACGATTAAGGCTGTAGAATATAGTGAAAGAATAAAATGAAAGTACATAGAAAGCGGACGAAAGGACTAGAGCCCACATCCCTCCAGGTGTGAAAGAGATGGGTTTCCTAGGGTACCATGTTGTATTCTAACTAAGGAATTTGCCCCTGTGGTGGATGGAGTAGGCCCAGCTGGGAAGCAGTGTCTCAGCATATTAAATTTAATCCCCATTATTGAGGTATAATTTGCGTGCCATAAAATGCACTCATGTTACCACCATCCAGTTTTAGAAAATTTCCATCACACCGAAAGATCTCTCCTGTCCATGTGTAGTCATTTCCTGTTTTCATCTTCAGCCCTAGCTGGTCACCCACTAATCTACTTTGTGTCTCTATAGAGTTCTGTTTTCTGAACATTTCATACAACTGAGTCATGGAGGATGTGATCTTTGTGTCTGGCTTCTTTAACTCAGCCCGATATTTTGGAGGTTTATCCATGTTGTAGCATGTGTCAGTGTGTAATTCTTTTTTGTGGCCACACTGTTTTCCGGTATATGGGAAACACATTGTGCTTACCTACTCAGATACTTAGGTGTTCGTTTTGTTTTTTCTGTTTTCTGGACATCATAAATAATGCTTCTGTGAACATTCATATGCATTCATGAACCTTCACAGACACCTTGCGTAGCCAAACTTTTTTCCTCTCTCTTGGGTAGTTATCAGAAAGAGATCTGCTATGTCACATACTACATTTCCATTTAACTGTTTTAGAAACAGCCGATCTGTTTTCCTAAGTACCTGACCCATATTATCTCACTAGCCATGTATGAGAATGCCAGCTTAGCCCCATGCTCAGGTGTATGGTATTTAAAAATTCAGTTTCACATGGATTGTTGGGGAAACAAAAGGGAAAAAAGTGTTGAGGAAGACTTCTGTGAACAGTGACATTCAACTGGCCTTGTAATCTAAGTTACACTTTATTTTTAAAACATCATCAGAGATGTCCTTTTGAAGAAATGCTTCAAACCATTTGATGTCAAAATGCAATACCAAACAACCAAGGAAACCCAATGACCATAGAAAATTTGACCAACGTGTTTGTCAAGGGGAATTAGCAGGGAACCAAGCAAGACAAATGAGACTGCCTCGCACATGAAAGCATCTTAGTGAGGACAAAGTCCTAACTGTGAATCCTGCAAACCAGCAACTTATAGAAGGTCTGAGGCATGTTCCCTTAAATATAATGCAGGGATGGGGACCAGCTGTTGGACAAATCTGCCTTTCCTCTGATTTCTGACCCTTTCCACCTGCCCCACCCTACTCCCCAGCTGAAGGCATTCTAAGTACTCTCTACTATTTCAATTTTTACAGATCCTTATTCTTACAATTTGCCAACTGCATATAACAACTCTCCATTCTGAGAGAATCAGACATGTTTCTTTGTCCTACTAACGTCTTCAGAATCAACTTGTAAAGTACACAGTTTCCTTGATACAAAAGTATTTTAACTATTCTTGTAGGCCTTTGCTGAGCAGCACCTGGCATCCCCAGCAACCACTGGCTTTTCCTACAATGAGAAGGTTCTTAATGTGGGACTTCGGTGTGCTCTTTAGACTAAAACTCTGTAACCTCCAGGATGTAAAAATGTGGCAGTGAAATGCTCTTTGTTAATTTTATCGCTGTGGTTGTCATTTTTTATCATGATAAGTAAAAAACAAAACAAAGGGAAAAAATAAATAAATATAATGCAACTGGCATTGTACCCCGTGATGTAACACAAAAGAGATCCTGCTTCCTGAAAAGAAAAGCAGCAGACCTGGTCTGAAGGGAACAGAGAGCCTAATAGTCATAAGAAAGCCCCTGCTGCTGTGGAAACCCCAGGTAAACCGTGCAAACAAGGACAAAAACCTGAAGAAGGGTGTGGGCCGGGTGACTCGGTTCAGATATCCCACAGGGACAGTGAGCTTTCAAACCCCTTCCACACACACTTTCAGTCTAGAAAACAAACCTGCATCTGGGTCCTGGGTCTCCACATCTCTAAGACTATATTTCAGATGCCATATGTATTTCTCTGAATGTGGGCAATTTCCTCTCTTCATAAAAGGGATCCCTCGGGGCAAGCCCCTTTTCACTCCTCCAGGTGAGGACCTATACAATCTGCTGTCACAGAAGGTTTAGGTACCCAGCTGGGCAGGTTCCAGGAGATTTCCCTTGCTAATTTGCACTCACTCTAGGCAAACAAGGGAGTAACTAAGATTAGGTTGCTATGATTTAAAGAAACACTGTTCTTATTCCCCTTATTCCTCCCCCAAAATGTATAGATGACTATATTCCACTTTTACATCTGTTCTTCCAAAATAAAAGCTTCTTATAGTTAAGAAATGGTAACTACAATAGCAGTTACATCTGCCTTTAAAACACAGACAGTATTTCACTTCTCCATCATTTTGGCCCTAGCCTTCTAAGGTCAATTAAGACTCAGGACATATGAGAACTTGTACTGTAACGTCATGTGACTCAGTAATGTCCCAAATTTTCTGATCAAGGAGATTATGGGGCCAAAGAGGAAAGTGATTAATGATGTAGAGGGTGCCTAAGGAGAGTCACATGGAGAGAAAACATTCTCTCAGACTTTCACTGAGAGCACATTGGCCAAGCAATGGCCGTGACTCATTCACATGGCTGACACTGACAAAGGTTCTACAATCTGAGGTACAGGATCTCAGGATAAATCCTGAGTGGATTTCACTGACCTTCTCAGACCCAAAAGCTACAACTCTTATTGCATAGGTCCTGCTTTACCTTGGTCTTAACCATCCAGTAGAAAAGTATAAAAACGAAATATAAGAAGTAAAGCCATGCTGTTATGTTGAGCTGTAGGGGACTCAAGTCAATAATTTCTGACATTGCCAGTAAAGCGGAAGACCCAATACTATTATGGGCTACTGGACTCTTTTAGAATATTTTACTGAGTTTACACACCTATAATATTCAAATAACAGAACTTAACAAAAAAAGGTATACAGATGAATGTTCATTTTGTATCTGTGTATTCAAAGTGTTTAGGATAGATATATAGTGACATTCTCTTAATGAATAGAGTGATTTGTTCTAATGGTGTTTGTAAATAGGATATCATATCCACATCTTGTACAGCAATTAACCACTAGGAAGAATGTATGCAATGTGTGAATTATTGAAACTGTCCTACCAATTTGATTTGAAACTGTCTCATTGCTATTTGTTTATCAATAAAATTATGGGGAAAAAAATAAAACACAGACAGATCATACACACTGTTTAGGTCACAGAGTGTCTGCACTATTACTGGCCCAGGTAGCATCTGGGTCCTAAGTTTCAGGAAAAAATCACAGTGCTTTTATTGATTTGTCTGCATGGAAGAAAACTAAATCCATTCTAACTGGTTTAGAAAACCGAGTTCCTTCTAGAGCACTTACCCTGTATGGCGATGTATGCCTACAATCAGGAAGTGAGAGGATTTCAAGATCAAGGCCAGCTTGGACAACTTACTGAGAACCTGTTTCACATTAGAGTGAGAAATAGGCTAGGGATGGATATACGTCAGCACTCCCTGCATTCAATATTGAGTATCAGAGAGAGAGACAGACAGACACAGAGAAAGACAGAGAGAGAGAGAGAGAGAGAGAGAGAGAGAGAGAGAGAGAGCCTTTTAGAAAAAACAGGTACTTGCTTTTGATCTTGCCAACCATTCTAGTACCATTCAGACACTAGAACCACCAAATTTCTGTGACCTAGAGTCCTTGCACTCAGAAAGTACCAGCACATGGTAGCATATAATTTATCTCAACACCCAGACAGCAACCAATGAAAAGGCTGAAAGCCATTTCAAATCTGGTTTCCTTAAACAAGGTCTACTACATGACCACCGCATATCATAAAATTATCCCAACCTTGGTTTTCAGGCAAAACCATTTAGGTGATGGAATGTTCTTCCTTTCTAGAAAGTAGTTAACATTCCTAATTAAACTGCTTGAGCTCCCTCATACTTCAATGACATCAGGACCTACCTGTTCTGAGAAAGTCAGATGTGTCCCTCAAGTCATTAATATTAAGGAAAACATCATAATCTTTCTTTTTAAATGTATTTAGGGCAGGGTCTGCAAGGTCTCACTGCATAGATCACATTCGCAGTGGTTCTCCTGTCTTCAGCCTCCCAAGTGCACTGCACTCAGTCTTAATCATGCTCTCAGCGTGCCCTGGGGGGGGGGGGGCAGGGCCAGCACCCCATGTGGGGGATCCAGCCATTGAGCCCCAGCCTCTGAGCTCTGCCTAAGCAGGCACTTTAGTCCGTTGAGCTATCTGGCTGGCCTATCTGGCTTCACCATCTTTAACCAAAACAAGTGATTATTCGACAATCTCTTTTTCTGTTTAAAATAGATCTCCTAAGAGAAAAATTCTGAATTCTCTTTTTCAAAAGCATTTTCTCCAGGGGTATGAAAATGCATACAAATGTTCAGTAATGGGTTGACATAGTTACCTCAACAACAATAATGAACATCGATCTTCCCTCAAATATACAGACCTCCAATGTGAACAGTTTGCTTATATAGTAACTGTAGATTAAATAAGAACATGGAACATTTTGTGGCTAAATAATAGATATTTACGAGTTGTTACAAGGAAATTCTGTGAGAGTTCTCAGACAGGAAATACTTTAACCTGCTGTTAGATTCCAAACATCCATTCCATTTTCCAGGTCTCAAAAATAACCCAAAGATTTTAGGCTTCAAATAAAAGTAGGGCTGAAAGAGTCTGTGAATATGGATTCTTTTTTTCAGTTTCTGGGCAAAAGTCAGCACTTCCCAAGGATTTAAATTAAATCCCTCTAAGCCTATGGAGAAAAACAGGAAATTAACATCAGAAGCCTACATCTTGTTGATTTTGGGAATGGGGCTTTTCAGCATCCTGAATAAACTTACTAATAAAAAAAAAAATTGGCAGTACAGAGAACAATCCAAGATTGTTGAATGAAAATTACCAACTTTAATTTCAAGTATCCCTCCTTTTTAACAGACAATTCAAATGTACATAATATTAATGTGAACTTTTAAATTCCACATTCCTAAAATATATGCCTGCTGCTATTTGTGCCATATACCTAACAAAAAAGTTATAGTTTTCTTATATGATTCACTAAGTTTTACTCTACAACATTCTAAAACACATTCAAGTTCTGGGGATCTACTCTGTTTTTTCCAAAATTAACCTGTGCTGAGTAAATCATTTTTATGGTTGTCTTCTGCACATGCTCTCATTCACCAGCACTGTGTTTTTACGTCCTAAGCTTCTAGAACACAAGTCACAGAGCGGTTACTTAGTAAATATTTGCTGAATGAATGAGTAAATGGCCCAGAGAAACAAGAGGAAAAGATGCGATCATATAAACTTTGGGCCAGTGGTTCTAAGGCTGTAAAGTCATAAGGGTTTCTTAATGCACAGATTGCTGGGGTCCTCTCTGAAATTTCTGACTGAACAAGTCAGAGGCAGGACCCAAGAGAAGGTCCTAAAGCTGCTGGCCCCAGCAGCTCCCCTTAAGAACAACAGATTTGGGACATTAAACTGTGAACCTTACAGAATCACGGAGGCCAGGATAACATGTACTGAGAATCTGTAGCTGTGGAGCCTTCTCCCTATTGGGAGGCCAGCCCAGGTCCTTGCTCCAAACACTATCTAAACTACCAACCCCGGGGTGTACCCATAATGGGACAATACACAGGCACATGTCTAAAACAGCAAGAAGTGGTTAGTAAACTCAGACTAGAGATATTTTATTTTTCTGGTGTGTTCTTTATGATGTATCCTACTGTGAGTTCCATCTACTATTCTCAAACAGAAATTACCCAACCATAACGCATAATCATCGTTCCTTTCCCCTACCCCACTTGATCTCACTTTGCTAGTAGAAAAGTCATTTGAGGCCAGCACACAAAATGTAGTGAGGAAGCCCATTTTAAACCTTATTTATATTGTTCAAATTTTAGCATCTCTAAAGACTGCAGTCACAATCAACATTCCATCCTTAGTGATCAGAACTGCAGAGGTATAAACTAAAGATATAACTCAGTCTAGACATGAGGTGAACTAAAATACAAACACAATCCAGTGGAACCCCCAACTCTAACTTTCCCATCCTTGCATGGGTTTTTCAAGCATAGCTAGCATTAACTTTCAACTGCATACTTTTCTCATGACCTGTTCTGGATTTAAGTGCATTTATGTGCAGATCATAATCAGAGAGTATTTAATGGGATAATGTTGCAAGCACTTTGAAGATATAAAGTGCTCTATAAATGCTAAATATTAATATTATTATTTAAATATACTTTGTAATTACTGCTTACAATCCCACTCACCATCTTCCTATAATTTAATTACAAGCAACTAAAAAATACCTAGAAGTAGAAATGAAGAAACCATGTTCATGAGAAGTATTAGATTTCCACCCTAGGCATAAATAATTTATAGACACTTTAAATGTAGGGGTAGGCTATAAAATCCAGTAAATCAAGGCAATTGGCTTCCACAAGAGTAGCAACCATAAAGTTGTGTCAATTTTAATAGTTTCTTACTTATAAACCAAGTGGGAAGTAGATTGTACTCGAAAACGCTGGGTTCATTACTCTTTTAGTTCCAGCTCCAATTTTTATTGTTTCCACTATAATCTTGAAGTATCTACAACCACACACAAAGACTCAAATTGTAACTCAAAATTTTGACTTTGGTAATTATCTGGCGGTAAAGGCTTGAGAATAGAATGGGTCTCTGCTGTGGGGTGGTTTCTGGCCCATCTTGCTATTTTCAGCGTTAATCATAAATTCAGTGGTCTCCAATGCTTAGAAAATAGAAAACTCGAAGCTTGATTCCGTGCATCCTCCAAACACAAGTTGCTGGATAACTTTCCAAAAACACAACAGAAGAGTGTGTGTGTGTGTGTGTGTGTGTGTGTGTGTGTGTGTGTTGTGCAGGGTCTCACTACACAGCTCAGACTTGTAGTGATCCTCCTGGTTTCAAGCCTCCCAGCACTGGGATTACATGACAGATTAAAGGCAAATGTACTGCACAAGCATGCCACTGTTAATCTTAAAATGGTTCCTAAATTACGTTTCTGGTTTTTAGGCAAGAAAAATAAGTACTACATTCAAAAATGACATTGGTACTTTAACCATAATATCACAAGGAAACTAATCAAAGGGAAGAATTTGTGCCCAGTAGCAACGGGGACACCCAGAGTGATAATACATCAAGTAATTCTGATGTCATACAAAGATCCCTGCGTCAAGTGATGGTCCTGTGAATCCCTATGTGCAATGCATTGCTTTAGGGCCAGTCAGTCATCTACTTAGCCATTTAGCTGTTCTTTGACGTTATTTTGGTAAATTAATTGATTTTTTGGAGTCATATTGGTCATCTCTACTGACACACAAGTATCTCACAAGAAATTGGAAAATAATCCAGCACTCTCAAGAGCTTTAGAGACCGTTTAATACCTTCATCCTGAATTCCACAGCTAAGAGTTTGTCCTAAGGAAAAAGATGCACAAAATGACTTGTCCAGAAGATAGCTTATTGAAGAACTATTTACAAGAGCTGAAAAGCTAGAAATAACCTCTATCTTCATCAGTGGGAATTGTGTATATGATATATCTCTCCAGTAAAGTGTAAACCAATCTAAAAACATATGATCAGAAATTTGAACTGAATATTTTATTACATAGTATATGTCCTAGGCATAATATTTGGATATGTATTTTTAAAACGTATATTGAAATATTCATAAATGAAAAGATATAAGGTGTAAAAAAATACTATGGCAAAGTAAATGGGTAGTAGTATAACACAAACAAGAATGTCCATGAGGGTTAATTGTTGGGTGAGGGGATCATTAAACTATGCTACCTACTTTTAAAAAACAATGTTACTAAGATTTAATTTGTATTGTATAAAATTCACTCTTCTGAAGTATGCAAATGATTTATAGTATACACTTAGAGTTGTGCAACAATCCAAATAATCTAACCTGAGGATATGAATAGTCCCAACTCCCTCTCTCTACCAGTTCCAGCACCTACTGAACTACTTTAAGACTTTATGGGTTTGCCTATTCTGGACATTTCTTGTAAACAGAATTATACAATAAGTAGAAATTTGTGTTCTTCTTCTTTAACCTAGCACTATGTTGTCATTCACATTGTAGTGTTTACAGTTTCTTATATTGTGAATAACATTCCATGGTATAAACTATATTTCATCTATTCATTCATTAGTTGATGGAACGCTTTGGGTGTTTCTTTGGGGCTACCATAAACATTCATACACAAGTTTTTCATGAATATATCTATTAATTTCTCCTTGACCATATATCTAGAAGTTGAATTTCTGAGTCACATCAAAACTCTATTCCTATCAGTAATGTAGGAGTGTTTCAAGAATCTGCCTACTTTTATATGAGTTTAAAATTCCTTATAAAGAGTTTGTTGTTGTTGTTATTTTTCTTGTATTTTAGGGAAGGGTCTACAGGGTTTTCAGGGTTTCACTACTAGATCAGAATCGTAGTGATCTGCCTGTTTACAGCCTCCCAAGAGCTGGGATTACAGGCGCACACCACCATGCCCAGTCTCAATTACCATCTCAGTGCACCCCAGAGGTGAAGCCAGCTTGGCAGGCCCAGGGATCAAGCCCTGGACCCCTGCGCTTGCTTGCAGACTTCAATCCACTGAGCTATTTGGATGGCCCCAAGTGTTTTAAAATTTGTGTCATAGAAAAACATAATAGCATGAGGAAAAACTGAATATTGTTTATAAACAGGTAGCAGACATTATATACAAAATGGTCTTAATTTTTTATAGCTATCTATGTAATAGTGTACAAGAAAAAAAACTACTACCCATATACCAAAAGATATGCAATAATTCCCAGAAGAATAATACATTTGGGTGCTATGGAAACTCTTTTTCCATTTCTCCTCTAACCATGAGCCACTTTTAAAGTAAAACAAGGAGGGGATGGAGAGATAGCTCAGTAGAATAAGCACTTGCCTGGCAAGTGCAAGGTCCTGAGTTCAATCCCTGGTACTGCCAAATAAATAAATAAATAAATTAAGTAAGACAAGGAAAAGCAAAGGCTTTTTTTCTATTTGCAATTTTTTAAAATGATTTATCAGTCTTTGTTCCTGTTCTGTCTGCGTGTTCTAGGCCCTAAAGCTCAGGGCTCACCCCAGTTGCTTATTCTTCAGATACGGCCCATATTTTAACCTCTTACAGTCCTGATTCTCCCAGCACACAAAATCTTAACTTTTATTTTCTGCACTGAAAACAATGCCACTCATATACACTGATTAAAGTAGCTGGGTCTTCTCTACCACCTAATTAAGTAGATCTGGCTAGTTCGTAATGGAACACAGGCTATCATAAGTGTGTTCTGTACACATAAGCAACTTGATAACCATCTTCATAGCAGCACTTTGATTTATTTTTGTTTGGTGTGGATAACTGATTCACAAGATGGCAACCATGTCATCAACTTGACTGAGTGGAAGGCATACAGGGACCCTGCTCTTCCTTCAACAAAACAAAGAACTCTTCTAAGTCCCAGTTCTACCTACATAAGAGCTAAGCTGGGTCACTATGCCCTAGACAGACAGATGGATAAACGTATGGCCACCTACATAAACAAACAAAATTCCTTTTTTTTAATTTTCATTTTACTCTTCCTTTGCTTAATGGTTTAATGGCTTCTTTTTTTTTTTTTTTTTTTGGTGGGGGTATGTAGGTATAATGAATACTGTGGCGCCTCAGTTTGTGAACTCAATTATTTCCACAATTCTGGTCACAAACCAAGTTGGATGAGAACCAGATCAAATTCAGGGCTTCAATGTTGATCTTACGGGGAAATTCAATCTGGTTCTCATCTAGTTCAGTTTACAACCAAAATTGTGGATATCATCAACTTCATGAACCAAGGCATCACGTAAGCTCTTCTCTAAATAATTTTGTTCAT
This sequence comes from Octodon degus, assembly GCF_000260255.1. Classification (NCBI taxonomy): domain Eukaryota; kingdom Metazoa; phylum Chordata; class Mammalia; order Rodentia; family Octodontidae; genus Octodon; species Octodon degus. The sequence goes on along the minus strand of NW_004524631.1, from coordinate 4,969,144 downwards.
TCAACTGATATTTATTTGTCTAATATGTATCACATGCCAGCTACAATTCTAAATACTAGGAATAGTGGAAAACATGCAGGCAAGATTCTTATTCTCACAAAGTGTGGTTTCCAATAAAAGAAAGCGGATGTTTAAAAATTCGTATATCTATAACTGCCTTAAGGACAATAAAACACTGGATTGGATGGCTGTAAGTAGTTGGAGGAAGAGTTACTTTGGATATCCTTCCTCGTGGAAGGAAGCTTCTACCAGGGCCTCAAGGACTCCTGCACTCTGTGATAATGTCCTTGTGTAGGGTTGACGCGAGTTACCAATAGGACACAACTGACATCATGGTGTGTGATTTCCAAGGCTACATCATAAAAGACTTTGCTTCTTGTGCCTTGTTCTCATAGCCTTCTCTATCTGGACAAAGCCAGTATTATGTCATGAGAATGCTCAAGTAGCTCATGGGAGACCTCCTACTACCAACCAACACCACATGAGTCAAATATCTTGAAAAGAAATTACCCAGCTTCTGTAGGGGTCCTCAAAAGACAACTGACCTTGCCAGTATCTTGCCGCAATCTCAGAAAAGATGTCATGCCACAACCACCCAGGAAAGCCACTTCTGAATTCCTAACCCACAAAAACTATGAGAAATATAATAAAAGGTTAGTTTTCTTCTCTAAGCTACTAAGTTTGGGGGCAAATTTTTTTTCGGTACCAGGGACTGAACTCAGGACCTTGCAATTGCAAGGCAGTCACTTATTCTACTGAGCTATCTCCCCAGCTGTAGGGGCAATTTTTGAAATACAATAATAGATAAGTAACAATACAGACAGAATCTGATCTAAAACCCAAATAATAAAATGCAAACTTCCACTTAAAAGTCTGGTGATAAACTTTTTGACATGGGGTTCTACAGTGAAGAGTATGACATATTCACAAGAGATCAGTGTGGCTACAGTGAAACTGGTTAAGAATGGCTGAAGGCTGCATAGAAAATAAATACAATAAGCAAAAAAAAAACCCTAAATTAAAGACTATAATAAAAGAGAGGTTATAGGAAACAGTGAAGCAGACATTTTGCAGATGGGGATGAGGACAAAGAGAAGGAAGAAGGGTGTGTGTAAAGGGACCAAAATGATCAAGACATGACACAGTACATCCATGTATTAATTCTCCCAAGTGAATGTAATTATTATGTCTCACAAACATACAGTGAAAAAGGATGGTCTCAGATTGTTTTCTCAGAGCAATGGTGAGTGTAGAGAGCATCCCAAGAGCTCAGCCCCAAGTACTGGTATCATCCAATGAACACACACTGAATGACTGAATACAAGAAAAAATGAATGAATGAATGAATGAATGAGTGAGTGAGTGAATGCTGTATACCATGTACATTTCTTCATTTCACAATCATAGAACATTAGATTATATCAAATTTACATCACACCTGGATTTATATGTACCTTCTATTACACTAATCAAACAAATGCTAGTATTGCATGAATAATGTAACTTTAAAGATTCTAATTCTTCGGCTTGATCCATTAAGGCCAAGGTTCTAACTTAACTGACTATAAAGGCAGCAAGGGAAAATCTACTCTGGCTGTGCAGCAGTAATGCTATAAGGTAATACCCCTCACAATTCACCATCAGCTCTTTAGTTTCATGATTCCATCTTCAAAACCAGAAGATAAAATAATAGGACTTAATCATAGAATTATAAAGCTGAACCTAATGGTTTGGAAAACATTCACCTGAAAATGAAGGAAGACTGTTACTTTTCCATGACAATTTGTACTTCATTGAAGTATTTAGTTTATAATACTAAATGTCTCCAAAACTTAGAATAAGACTTTATGGCTATTTAAATATCACCAGTAGTCCTGCCTCTAGCTCTTTTACATATCCCAGGGTTTACTAGAGAAGAATGACAGTGCTGGAAGTGCCTGCAGCATTTTCTAGACCAGCCTGGTGACTCTGGTTTTGGATTCCCATGCAGTGGATCTCCATTAGACCTCACCATCTTCAAAATGCTCTCCACTCACTGCCCCTCATGAAAATAAAAATTCAACGTCATCTTCCAGGGGAAACTGAAAAAGCATAACCTTCCTACCTTCCTTTATTATTTAATAAAAATAGTCACTATAAACAGGAGGATATTTAAAATATTAAAAACCTCTCTCTCTCTCTCTCTCTCTCTCTCTCTCTCTCTCACACACACACACACACACACACACACCCTACAGGCCTTGGGATTCTAACCCAAGACACTTAAAATCTCAAAATTTAGGATTCAGAGAAAATGGAGACAATTTGCCATAGTATGTAAATACTAAAAATAGAGATCCATAATCAAGGCTGGACATTATGTTTCTATTAATCGCTGCCCCTCGGATTGCATTCTTATACTTGGCTGCCACTGGAGTTATACCCTAAATGTAAGTGTCCCATGGAGTTGTGTACATAGGATATAATGGAATTCATGTTCCCTGAAATTGGGCAGCTGTCAGCTCTGCCCCACCTCTTTGGGCTTTCTAAACCCTTTCTAGGCAGCACCATGTAGGTCCTTCCAAAGGAGCTGTACATTACGTACTTTATGGGTTCAATGTTTATTTATTTGTGTAAAATATACCAATAAGGATCTTAAGAAAGTCACACTGCCTTCACAGAGCTTATTATCTAGTCAGGAATATTATTCACAACAGAAAGTTCTGAGAATTATGAAGAAAGTGTGAGGGAGTCTATAAGGGCGAGAGAGATTTTCAACCCAAGAGAAATGAGGGACAATTGTGTGGAAAGGTAGCACATGCATGTTTACTGTCAGGGCACTAGGTACTGAGGAGAAGAAGGCAGGGTGTCCTTAAAGAGCATCCAGCAGAAGGCTCTGCCTGTGGCAGTGGTAGAGCGGTCATGAAAACCACAGAGCTTGGTGGGAGGCCAAACAGGATCTTGACACCATAGCTGGTCTTGACACCATGCTAATGTACAGTCTTCTGTCTGTACTAAGTGTTTGGGCTACACTAAACTATAGTCTTTGGAGGAGAAAGGCAATGCCTTAAACTGATAGAAACAGACGGGAACTGGGCCTTAGGAAGGCTAATGTGGCTGTAGTATACAAAAGAGACTAGTTAAGGGGTTGGAGGTAGAGGCCCTGGCCCTGGAGGTGTGTCTCATCATGGTGTGCCTAGGAAGCAACCATGGGAGTGCATGGAAGAGCACAGACAAGAGGACCCATGCAACAAATACTAAGAAAGGATTTTCAATCTAAAACGTTTTGTAGGGGGCACCTTCTCAAGACCACTGAAGTTAGCCTGGGCATGTATAAAAGAAATAGACGGATCATCTTTATCTAGCAGAAAATAAATTTCCAACCCCAATGGAAGAAAGTATAAACAATCCATCCAACATTTCCTACTTCAGTCCTCTCTCTCTCTCTCTCTCTCTCTCTCTCTCTCTCTCTCTCTCTCTCTCTCTTCACTCAGAATATTATATTATACGAGAAAAAAATAACATTTCATTCAAAAAATACCATGGAGATTTTCTCAGAACTCTGAGCACATTTTTAAAATCTAGTATAGGCCCTGTTCTCAGAGAGCCACTTCTTCCACAGGATGGAAGAAACAATGTGCCACAATGCATCTTTCAGACTCAAGTCTATCTCAAACTCTATCAGAAACAGAATCAGAGGCTGGCCGTGCTTGGCTGGTCAGAGTGGCTATGGTTCAATTACAGTAGCTTCAACCTGGATGGACGTGAGAGCAGCTAACACTGGAGGAAGGAATGGTGTTGAAATGAGGAAGGCATGGAAGATTAATTCTAGAACAGTTGGAAGAAAGGGCCAGCCAGCTCAACTCAAACTACAAGATTCCAAAGGGCTGTTCAGATAAGGGGAAAGGATCTAATATTTCCATGAAGGAAAAGCGTTGGTTACTCTTTCACTGACAAAATATTCCATGACCTAAGTAGATAATTATGGAAACAGCAAACTCCATAACTTATATTAGTTTTTGTACTAAAGACTGCTCCAGTTAATGATGAATACTAAAAATTCCAATGCCTATTTGTCTAATATTCTGATAACTACTTTATGATAAGGCAATGTCATTGCAAAGAAAGCACCTGCTTAATATTTAAGATTTCTGGGGCTGGTGAGATGGCTCAGTGGTCTAAAGTACCTACTTAGAACAAACTTAGCAAAGCACAGGGACTGTGGTTCAATCCCCCAGCACCACATGCCAGCCAGCCCCGCCCCCTGGTGGGCTGAGCTGGCTACACACACACACACACACACACACACACACACACAAATAAATAAAATGTAAAAAAAAATAAATAAACTTTAAAAAATATATTTCTGAAAAACTGCAAATGTTTCCAGTCAAAAAACTGTCACACTATCGATTGTCATCGTAAGCTGCTGTTACCAATATAGGCAATTTTAATAAAATCTCATTTTTGACAAAACTTAATTAAATATCCTGGGATAATGAATGCATCATGTTTCAAGATTTATTTAAGACCTATGAGACCTCTGGTCAGGTTTTAGGTACTGGGCTACTCGTATATGATTTTAAATCTTCATCCCACCTTGCAAGAAAATGAAAGAAAAATTTTGAAAAAACACAGGCAGTTGGGCATGATGGCACACGCCTATAATCTCAGCATTTGGGACACTGAGGCAGGATTGCCTTGAGTTTGAGGTCAGCCTGGACTACAAAGTGAATTCAAGCCCTGGTTAAACTACATAGCAAGATCCTGCCTCAAAACAAAAAACAAAACAAAACAAAAGGCATAGGCATAATAAATGTATTTGCATTTGAATAATGGATCATCTATAAATAGAAAACTTTTTTGAAAAGGAAAGAAGAAAGAAGAGATGTTTTTAATGAATAATGCTGATAGTTGATACTAATTTAGAAATATGGTCATATCCCAAAAGCTTCTGGGCTGAGCTTCCCTCATATTTAATGAATGCTGATACTGGAGCAAAGCTCAAATGAGGACATCAGAGAAACATATAAGGTCATATTGGCACACGTAAGGGAGGAGGCAGCTAAGGTCTGTTGTGATGCTCTTAAAGAGCAGTATCTGTGGCCTCTTTCTCAGGATCATTTTTCTACTAGGTGCAATCACTGGGATCAAATAGTGGCACCAAGTTTCCTACAAAAGTGTATTGAATTATGGAATAGCAAATTTGTGTGGGGTCTTATGGTTTTGAAAGCACTCCCATGAATATTTTATTTCGTTTTTCAAAACAGTCAAGCAGTTGTGACCATTCCCATTTTTATGTTAATTACTGTTAAAGGAGGAGTTTCTCTAGTCACAGAAATAATAAGACACAGACATAGACAAAATCTAGAGACCAGTGCTTATTCTACTTCATTTAATTACATACTCATTCATGAATTCATTCATTCATTCAACTAATAGGGTCTTAGACTCGAAGGTGGTTCTGTGGACCCTCAATAAGCCCACAGTCTCTAAGCATGAGCAGGAAGAAAATCTCATACCAATGATAACAGAAACATGAAAAGCATAGCTAAGACATGTATGCAAGGCTTCCAGTGAGGTCAATTCTTTCATACAGATTCTGAGGAAAACCTAAATCACCAGGCCCAGAACATAATAAGTGGTAAGTGAAAGGAAAAACAAGTAGCATGGGTCATCTGATTTTGTTCAAGTAGAAAAGTATGTCTAAGTCCTGGCAGAAGCTGAGAGCATAAGGTCAGCACTGGCCAAATCCCAGCCAGGAGTCAAACTAAGGGCAGCTAAAGTGCTCAAGTTCATAAGTACACTAATGTCCAGAAAGCTTTGTGGACTGAGCTCATCTTATGTACAACAAAGCACCCTGGTGGCAATTTTCATCTTTTAATGCCGTGATATCCTGAAACGGGAGTGACTCAAGCCCCAGGTTTCAATGAGCAAACTGTTCACTGTAGCTGATGTGTATATACACACATTTTCATACACCCACATGGATAGTTTATATGCATAATACTATATATAATAGCTATATCCACATAGATACACCAAATACACAGAGACACCATAAACCTCACATGCAGAAACATCGAAACAATGCGCGTGTCTAGACGGGCCCTTGGGACATGTTCTGATGGAGATGGGTTACTGAGAGAGGCTCCCTGAGCGGGACAAACTTGTGTTCTATGTACTTCCAACACCCTTTGCCTGCAAAGCAGCCAACAAATGAGGCCTGACACAGTAAATTCTAAAGGTGTCTGAAAGCTGTTGTTCTCTACACTACCAGCTTATTTGCATGAAGCACGTTCCCCATCCTTGATAAATAAAATTCTGCAGCCCTGGTGAAATTATTACTCTCTGGCATTTTTTGTACTGAAGCAGAAAATGCAGTATCGATTTCTGATTCAACCATAGAAAATGTGACTTAGAGAGAAGAGCACTGAATGAGGAGTTAGCAGACTGAGAAGCCCTCCCCAAACCACTCTCCTCACCACCCAGCACCTCCCACTACGCCCACCTCACGGTGGACCACACTAGAGCTATTGACCTTGGGCAACAGACTTCACTTCTCCAGGGTTCGCTTCTCATGTGTTAAGAGGAGGCCTGAGCATTTTGCCCGTGTTTCAGCTCTAAAGCTATATATAAAAACATCTCCAACCCCATGATTTCGTTTTTATTCATAAGCTCTAAAAATCAGGACTAAACAAACTGGATTCTGATTATTTCCCACCAAAGAAGATCCCACTTCATTTCATTTTTAAAAACCAACTAAATCTTGTATAATTTAAGTGCTGAGTCCTGTCACTCGTTGCTCTGGTTTGAATTACACATTCTTCCTATTTGGAGAAAATTTAGACTGGATCCAGTCTGGGATCACTGGCTGTGAGCAGGAAGCCCCGAAAGTGAGAAAGATAAAGGTTTCTCCAGACAGGATCTGCTTTTAAGGCACTGAACTCAGGATTTACCCCCAAAATGCATTGATTGTGGACATTAAAGAGGCACGAGACAGCAAGGGACTAGGAGGGTTACAGCCAATTCTTCTAGAAGCCACTGACCTTGGCTGCATTTCAAGGGTCAGGCATTCCCCAAGAGGCTCCCAGCAGGAGGCTTCACCAAGAGCTTAGGAACAAATGAGACTTTTTATCTCAGTGAGCCCACCTCTCCAAATTAGGGGAGCCAGAGGTGAATGCCCTGGTTTGTAGAGCTAACCTACTGGCCTTTGGAGCTACTCCGGCCTGCCTGTGTCACCCACCACAAGGCTGGTAGAAGAACCCTCTTCCCATGGGATGCAACTGTCTCCACATGTGCATTCAATCTTCCAGCCAGCAGTTCCCTGTGCACTCAGAATAGCTGTTACACACACACACACACACACACACACACACACACACACACACAGTCTTTGTACTCATCAGGGTAGACAGAGAACTAAGTGAGCAGCCAGGCCACAAAGAGCAATTTCACTTAACCATGTAAATAGCCTAGCCAAACACAGACCTTTGCCATCAGAGCACAGGTCTTCCAAAGTGAACTATGCAGAAGGTGGGCCCTGAGACAGCCCCCCGCGGTTGTTCCCAGGCCTGCAGGTACTGTGTGTGGCAGCTCAAAAAGCCTCCTCCAGGAAAAAAGCTCATGAGAGAGACAAGTCCCAGCCCAGCTTACAATCACAGCAGAGAGCTTTCCATTAGAGGAGTGTGGAGATGGGAGTTTAAGGAAATCACCACAAGCCTAGCCCATTGTTCAGACCCCTTCCCCTTGGCCACTCCCCTCCTCTGCAAATCTCCAGCTATCCAGCCACCTGATTAACCCACCAGCACCAGCAGCAGCAGCTCCCAGAGCAGAAAGTAGGACAAATGAACCCTGTCAGTAGAGCGGGAGGCGAGAGACTGGGCCAAAGCACCCACCCTGTTATCAACCCCCACCTCCAGCTGTCCAGAGGGCAGCCAGCTCTGGATGTGGCATGCTGGGCACCAGGGAAACAAACAGGCAGCTAGCTTACTGTAATGATGCATGAATGAGCTTTGGCTGCCCAACTAGGAGGCAGCCCGTGTCAAATGGCATCCTGTTCTTTTTCAGCTCTTGTACTGCCTTGCAGAAATCTCACCCCTTGGACTCACAGATCAAAGGGAAAGGAGAAAGGGTGAGGAAAAAAGGTTTACTGAGGCTAAAGAAAAAAGTCTCACTTTGCTCAAAGAGCTAGCTCTTTAGAATATCCGTGGAGAAAAAAAGGCAATGTCAGAAACACTGGAGATTCAGGTAAATGGCCTCAAGATTTAGCATCAGTCTAACAATGTATCCCTCCAGAGAGCAAGTGAACTTCCACCCATCTAACCAGTCTCTGTTTCAAGAACCACCCCATGCACCAACATACACTTGCTTTTTATTTTTATTTTTATTTTATTTTAGGTTCAGGAGAGAAGTCGTCCTCAGATTGATGTTCAGTGTTTCTCAGATCCCCATTGCTACAGCTACCAGCACCACCACCACCCCTTCCCCGCTGGCAGTATTTAATTAAAATAGCAAGAAAGCTCTGTCCCCTTCCCAGAAGATGCATGTTTGAGATTGGGGGTCGGGGGTTGGGAAACATCAGGAGGCTGCATAGGGATTCCGGATATGCTGATCTCAAAACAACAGCAAAATGGATTCTATATCAGTGATGTCTTAGTCAATACAATGAAACGGCGTCTGAGGTAATTCACGTGAAGGTAAACGAGAAGCGGTGAGGCTGGGGGAAGGGAGGTGGTCTACAAAGGACTGGCCACTCACATGGGAACGCACACATTCTGTCTCTGCCTCTGTGTCTCTGTCTCTGTCTCTGTCTCT
>NW_004524631.1:4953403-4960248 GCF_000260255.1 Octodon degus | reverse complement strand
TGTGTGTGTGTGTGTGTGTGTGTGTGTGTCCCTCTCTCTCCAGGGAGTTCCGGTCTGATTCGGGAAAAGCTGAGAACACATCCCTTTTCACCTGCCTAAGTTCAACCATAAAACTGAAATGTCACCACCACAAAGTCAGAAAACACAAGGCAGGGCTGAGTTAAAACCATAAATAAAGGTGAGTGGCAGACTGGTATTTAGGGGGGCGCTAAGAGGAAGCCCGATCGATCTTGCAAGCAGAAAAGGGGGAGGGGGCGCAGTTGCCCTCGAGGAGACCAACGGAGCCAGAACTGGCCCCTGCGGAAGGGCAGGCTCGGTTCGCGGGGACAGCGGGCTCACGATGGCATCTTGCAGGTAGCTGGAAAACGCGAGGGGTCACTGCCTTTATTCACGCAGGGATCCTTTTTTCGCAGAAAGGGCCAGTCGGGTCTCGCGCCTTGGGCACGAGACAACTGGCCAGGACGTACACACGCGCACACGCGCGCGCGCGCGCACACACACACACACACACACACACACGAGCCTTTCATTTTAATGCTCTTACACTGGTGTAAGAGGAAACTGGCATGAGCTTCATGAGCTTTCCTAGACCCCAGAAGTACGTGTACGGCACAGCCCCTGCCGCGGGGGTCGGCGCACAGAGCCTCAGCAGCCCTCGAATCCGAACCCGAATGCAGGTTCCCTCCCGGGTGCATTCGCCGTTGTCCATCAAGCCCGGCCCCAGCTCCAGTCCGCACACCGAGCCCGCTCAGCCCAACCCAAACCACTGCAAAGAAATCAGAAAGCACGCTCTGCTCACCCTCAGAGCCGAGAGATCGATTTCATCCAGGCTGCGAGCCGGGGAGTCGCTCGCCATGTCTACTTCTTCGCCGAAGAAATGGACCAAAACCACCCCGAAGCTTCTCCCTTGGAAATTCCACCTTGATCTATTTCACGCGCGTCCTCCTCATGCGGGTGTAGCGGCAGAGGCCCGGGGCCCAGCCTCCCCCGCCCACCCCAGCGCCACGGAGCCCGAGCTCTAGCCTCCTCGCGTCGGTTCGCGGGTCCCGGAGCCCAACGTGCGCGGATCTCCAAGCCTGGAGCCGCGGTGCGTGTGGGCTGCGCGCCCCGCTCGGCTAAGGGCGCTGGGGCTGCGTGGGTGTATTTAAATGGGACATGCTTCTTTGCTTGTGCGTGGATGGCGGCTGCATTGGCTGTTATAATGAGACACATCAACTCCTCCACTCAGCTGGAGGGGTGGGGGTGGAGAGCCGCACAGAGCTGTCTATCAGCGCTTCCTGGGAGGAGTAAGGGGGAGGCGGGGGAGGCGTGGTCTCTGACCGGGGAGAGGCCGCGCTTCCTGACCCGGTCCTGCAACTGCGCGAGTGGGGGAGGGGTGCGCACCCTTTCCGCCCAGGCTTTTCCGAGCTAATCCGCCTGGATCCCAAGAACTGTTCCTGAACCTTGACATGCTTAATCACAACGACCCAAGCTCTATTTTTGTGTGTCCAATTTGTGCACTGCAGCAAAATGGCCTTTCAGTTGCATCTGGAGGTTTCTCCGCGGATTTCAAAAGCTCCAGCTCTGGAAAAGAAAAACCAGAAGGGGAAAAAATATCAGGGACGCCCTCCCTCCCCCATGACTTATTTGTGCGGCTGGAGTAAGGCGGGTTGGTGCAACCGGTGCATATAAGGACTTGTGTGCTGGAAAGGGGATCCGCCTCCAGGCGCGGAGCGAGTGGGGGAGAAGCGCACAGGCACTGTACGCGCAGCCTAGCGTTTCCTCGACTAGCAGCGGCGAAGGGTCTGGCTCTTAGCAGCCAGGGGGGATCCTGGACAGCGGGCTGTGGACGCCCGCCGCTCTCCGCTTCGAGGCTGGGTAGGTTTGCAAGAGCGGGAAAGCTAAGAGACCTGAGCTCGATCTCCACATCGCCACACCCAGGACTCGCTCGTGCTGCTCTTCCCTACGGAAATGATCGAATTGAAACTAAGAAGCTTGTCCTCTGGGTGCAGTAGCTGGAATGCTTCAGGTAAATCCAAAGCTGACGCGGGTAAGGCAAAGCGCGCCACCTCAAGACCCAGCACTTCCGAGCTGAGCTAGCCAGACTGATGCGGAAAGTTTAGCTTACGGGTAAGTCGTAGCGTGCCAGGTGGACACGTGAGAACGATTTCACTGTATCCGCTTTCTCATCTACAGGCTGGATACTTCACCGAGGTAAACATAACATTCTGTAATAAACAGTGAGGTCACTTCCCTCATCCTCCCCCGGGCAGGCAGCCCTTCCTCTCCAGCTTGGATACTTAAAGTGCTTCAGAAGAGAGCGCTAAAACTGAACTGTTTCCCTTCAAAACACCAGAGACCCTGAAAGCATTCTTTGCCCCGCTGTTAAGAGTATTTACTCCCGGCCAGGTGCACTGAGGATTATTTTAATCATGTGCTGTGGAGATGAGTTTCCGAATAAGGCTTTTCAATGAATGAACCGAAGTCAATACAGTTCTTCAAGACTGCAGACATTAGAAGACTTTTAAAACAACGGGCGTCCGGTGTGTGCTGTGCTGTTTATTCATAATGTTATATTTATTTATATGGTTTGTGGACCATTTATCTCAAAAGTTGAAAATTGTCCCCACATTTCAACATCAGCAACAGTTCGAGAACTACTGACTTTAAAGGTTGTGTTTCAAACGCTCAACCGTTTTACAGTTACAATGCTGATTTCACTTTCTAATGAAATCACCCCGCTCAGTGTAGTAAGTACTGTGCAGTAAGCCACGGTGTTGCAGAATTCAGCATAACTAGCATTTCGCCCTCCTGTGTTGCCCTCTGCTTACCCTTCATCTAGACAAAGGGTTAACATAGTGCCTCAGTGAGAAAGAAATTAATTTCAGGCATTGAAATCCCTAGCAGAATTATTTTTAAAACATCAAACGTGTAAATATAAACTTTTTTGTTGTTTTATTTTGGTTTGGTTTTGCTTTGGTTTTTTTCCGCTGAAAACCTTCATTTTATCCTCCAGACTTTATCCGAAGCATCACCAAAAGATGTTTTTTCCACGTTAGTACCCTGTTCTGGACATGAAGATATCATGATACTGGCCCTAAATTTAGAATAAGAGAATTATAAATATCTACTGAGCTAGGTACTAAGAGGAGAAGCGCTCCCTAAGAGCCCGAGAAGACAGTGGAGAACCTGGTGAAGGTAAGGGCGATGGCTACAGAAGCACCATAAAATGAAGGGCGTAGCAGCTGCACAACCAGCTACTGAGGAAGTACGCAGGGGAAACTCCAAAGGGTTTGCAAGGGTGGAGATGAAGCAATGTTGGTAGCTGTTAGAATTGGGGAAGAAAGCAGAGGTCAAGTCAGGTAGGGGTTTGTATGCCTCTTCCTTTAAGGTCAAGCATGCATTGAGTTTCAGCTATTCCAGTACAAACTTCCTAGTCTTTAGCCATGTGCACTGTCTGTAATACGTATAATATAGGCAACACTTTTTATTAAATCAATGCTTTTCTTTTCCATAATTTAAAGGGAAGCAAATCACTACTGTACATGGAAAGCTAGCAACACTTGTCTTGATAAAAGAAGCAATTGAAATATAATGGGAAATAAAACAATATTATTAAATTCGAGCTAGCTCCCATTGCCTCTCCTGAGCTCCTAGCTGAGGCCTGCTCTTAGTTTGTTTAAAAAAATAAAATAAAAGAGAGAAAATTGAAAATGTCAGAAAAGCCTTTCAAGACCTGGCCAAAGTGAAATTTTCCTCAAGGCATAACCTGAAGAATTCAGGGAATTGATCCATTTATGTGCAGCTTGAGAGCCTCTAGGGCAATATGCTGGGCTGTTCATGGTAAATATTCAGTAAACCCAGAAAAGCATGGAAACAGGCAAGAATCTGATGGGCTTCAAATAGTGAGAGAGAAGAGGAGTGCAAAGGGGAGGCACAAAGAAGTGCCCAGTAGTGGTACTTACTTTTAAAAGATTTCTAGCAAATGCTGCCAACTACTGGGAACTGTTACATCTAGATGGTAATTATTGACTACTATAATATTTTTTGTATCTCTAGGTATTTAAAATACTCTTATATTTTAAAAATGCTTATAAAAGAATCCCCAAAGAAGTTGTATCACGTTCAATGTAATTTAAGGTTAAAGCTTTGTACCAATGAAAAAAACATTGTAAAATCAGAAACATTTCCAGAAGCACACTCCATACAACTATCACCATGAATCTTTAGATGTGGAAGAAACTATATTTTCAAAAATTCACTGGAGTTCTGAAGGACAGGCAATAGTGGTGGCCCAGAGAGCCAGTAAATGGATTACCAGTGGAACCACAAACTAAAGCTAAGCAGAGCAAGACTAGGATGGCAGTAGATTGAAGCTGAGAGACCATGGCTAGGAGAGAAGATGCATTTATTATTGTGAATGACAAAAGAACAGCATTAACACATTCTTTATTCATTCAACAGGTCCACAGTTCTCCCACTGAAAGACCAACATTAGGCCCTGGATAAAGCCTTGCTACACTAAGTCCTCACTTTCAGAGTCAAGCAACACATTTGAAAGCCAATAGTTGATAATTAAGGTCTTTTAAAATACATAATGGTGAGTAATATGTGGAAAAGTCAGCAGAGTAACAAGACCGAATAGTGGACAGTAACTGTCTTCAAACCCTACATATGCTCAGTAAGGAGGAAGGCTTGAGCCAGTGAGGCAGGGTAGCATCCCAAGGAGCTGATCACCAAGTGCCAGGAGAAATGGAGCCAACATACACACAGAAGGAAAACTCACTGAATCCTCTGCTTCACGTCATGTTTAATCTGCCTTCCTCCCACCACAGTCAGCAAAACCAGCACTCTGAATTAGAACTGGTACCACAGATAGGTAAGTAAAAGTTCTACACTAAGTGCAGGGACCAGAGTTTTATCCCCTGTACCCAATGTCGCAATGCCCAACCCCCCAGGACGCACTGAGCTGGCAACCAAGTCACAGCATGGTGGCACATGCCTGTTATCCCAGCTCTGGGGAGGCTGAAGACAGGAGCATCACTACCAGTTTGAGCTGCGTAGTGAAACCCTGCACACACACAAAAAGAAAAAGATAAACAAGGAGACCTAAATCACCAATATTTTTTGAAATCTATCACTACGAAAGATAACAACTTTAATCAACAAGCAGATTCCACACCCCAAACTACTATTAGCAAAAAGAAGTTTTGCAGTGTACTTGTTTATGCTCAAAGAGACACTGTAGGAACTTACATTCATAAAACAAGACAATGATAAAACTAATCAGAATATTAAGAATATTAAACACTAAGTGCAGGGACCAGAGTTCCATCCCCCATACCCAATGTTGCGCTGCCCAACCCCCCCAGGATGCACTGAGCTGGCAGATAGCAAATCTGGTTGTACCTGGAACTTGGATTTTCTTTAAGCTTATTAAACTTAAAGATGAATAAATTGAGTGTGTAATTTTATGCTACATATATTCTTATTTATTTATTTATTTATTTACCAGGTTCTCACAGTGATCCTCCTGTCTCAGCCTGACCAGTGCTGGCATTTCAGGCTTGCACCACCACACTGGGTTTCAGGAGCCAGCATGGCTTGCCCCAGGGTTCCTGGGCCAACACAGCATGCAGTGCTAGGGATCAAACCAGGGACTTTGCACTTACCAGGCAGGCGCTTAAACTGCCAAGGTATCTCCCAGCCCCACTGCATATATTCTCAAGCATTTGCTACAGTCTGAATCTTTGTGTCCCCCAAAATTCAAATGTCGGAACCAAATACCAACAGTGATGATATTACAAGGTGGGGATTTTAGGAGACAATTGCATCATCAGTGAAGAGCTCTCATGAATGGAATAAGGACTGTATGAAAGAAGCCTTAAGAAGGCTGTTTGCCCTTTTGCTATATGTAGAAACACAGAAGATGTCATCCATAAGAAAGAGATCCTCGTCAGATAGCAAATCTGGTTGTACCTGGAACTTGGATTTTCTAGACTCTAAAATTATAAGCAACAAGTTTTTGTTGCTTTTAAGTTAGTAAGTCTAAAATATTTTGTTACAGCAGACCAAATGGACTAAGGCAGCACTCATATATTTACATACTTAATACTTATAATTTTATAAAATAGGTAATAGCATTAGCATATTCTTTGTACACATTAGCAAAATGAAGAATAAGATAGGTTTAATTCATTTAAGGTAACACAGGAGTGGCTGATGTAGATATGAACTTAGGCCCTTCATCACCATGTTAGATATAATACAGGTTGAACAGGAGTACATTAATAAGAGAAGATTGTGGCTGGAGCGGCAGAAAAGATAGAGCAGAGAATAAATCTAGAAATTTCAATATTCATCTAATAATGGATCTAGGTAACGGATGGAAGGAAATACTCAAGAGAAGTGACAGAAAATGTTCCAGTATCTTCAGGTTACAAGATCTCATTTGTTGCTGAACCAAATGAGTAAGTTCAGACTACCACATTTGAACATTTTGTGACTGAATTTCAGAGCATGAAGCCTAAAAAGACAGTGCTAACTAGGTTATCTGCTTCCCATCAGCGACAAGGGCTGGCAGTAGATGTTAGAACAAAGGATTCTAAAGGAACTGTTTTTAACCTAACCTAGAATTCTCTACCAATTATGTCAACATTTAAATAGGAATACAAAATAATCACACATGTTTTCAGATACATAAGGATTCGGATGACTGACCATCTCTGGATTTATTATTAGAGATGTGTTCCACCAAAGAGAAAACTAACTCCAAAAAGGAAATATGTGACATAAAAGATAATGATGAGCAAATCCGGCAAACTTTTTTTCTCTTCCCCTCCCCTCCCCTCCCCTCCCCTCCCCTC
>NW_004524631.1:4932659-4953303 GCF_000260255.1 Octodon degus | reverse complement strand
CTCCTCTCTCTCTCTCTCTCTCTCTCTCTCTCTCTCTCTCTCTCTCTCTCTGTCTTTCTTTCTACCCCTGGTGTGAGGCATTGAATCCAAGGCCTTGCACATGGTAACTAAATGCTCTACCCCCAGCCCAGAAAATTCTTGTTACCCACTCAAAGCTATTCTGTTTCTTCCTTACAGTTAAACTCCTGCTAATACTTTGAGGATCTATTCTACCCATGTTTAAAGAATATGAGCTACTCCTCCCTTGGGAAAGGTGAATGCTAAATGATCTAAACTTACAGCAAGTCTAATCTGTCCCCTAACAATTGGTTTGGACATAGGCATAACACACAGCAGTGGTGAATGAAAGTGAAAAGAGCCTGGTAGGGATTATAGAAATGATTTTTGTCATTGAATATTTTTTTGAAAGAGGAGGAGGGAGGGAGAGAAAGAGAGAATAGGAGATTGAGAAAAAGATAAGTGCACGGGAGAATGTTCCAGCCTAGGGTAGCTAGCCCCCAAATGGCCTTGCTCAGCTTCCCTTCTGGGTATTCACAGTCCTGTATAGATCCTGTGAGTAGCAAAGACTATAGAAGGGTTCCAAAGTTAGTAATAAAAGACATTTTAGCTTTTCCCTTGCTGTCTTAGCTAACATGTGCTATAGTAGGATATCTCAGATTTGGCATTCTTGCCAGTTGGAGCCTGAGATTCAAGTTGTAGGAGACATTTTTCAGTGCAGTACAGAATAGTTAGCAGAATCCTTAATCCCATTGCCTGGGAGTCAATTACACCTTCCCAATTGAGCAGATGAAGAGATGCCTAATTGTCCTCTGGTAACAAAATCAACTTGCAAGAGAACCAGCCTTGGGGAAAGCCTGCCACCATGGCCCAAAGGTGTTCACAGGTCCTACCGGCTGCAGGAGGACCCACCCTGAAGGATTCTGCAGCCACAGCCACACCAGATGATGATGGTCCCAGCTCATTCTGACTGCAACTTCAGGAGAGCTAGTACCACCCAATAAAGCTGCATGCAGAAAATAAAAGAGATAATGAATTCTATTCTTCTTTCATGCCATTTTTTTTTAATATATTTGGTACAGGGTCTCACTACGCAGCTTGGACTCCTAGTGATCCTCCTGTTTTTAGCCTCCCCAGCACTGGGATTACAGCCTACCCAGACTGTATCGCTGGCTCAGCATGACTGGAAGCAGGGCTGGTGCAGCACTCGGTCCTGGGGATCAAATCGAGGTCCCTGTGCTTGCCTAAGCAAGCGCTTGTTCTGCTGAGCTATCTCAGTGGCCCTAATTTCTTTTTTTAAATTATTATTAAATACCATTTTGGGGGTGGGGCTGTGCTTGCTCTTTAAAAATTAGTTTTAGTGTTATACTTTTGTATACATAATGATTACATTCATCTGAGGGAATTTGTACATGCAATTATTATATCCTAAGTATTTTCCATTTTCTCCCTTTCCTTCAATTCCTTTCCCCCCTCCCTACATAAAATTTTATTTCTGTTGTCCTTCTATTCGTTTCTTATTTTCTTATCTCCATTCTCTGCCTTTTCGTCCACCTTCCGCCTTGTTCCCTTTCCCCTTTGCACATTTTCTTCCTATATCCCAATAGCTTTCATGTATTTTGGTTCTTATTCACCAGTTGGATTTTTCACACAGAGGAACAATGCAACATTTGATATGTGCCTCATTTATTTCCTATAAAAGTGCGGTCTCATATGCTTCTATCTACCTCAAAATGTCTCGAATTTATCCTCCTTTATGGTAGAGTAGTGTTCCAATGAATATAAAATGATATTACCTTTATCTGTTCATCCATTGGTGGGCTGGGTTGTTTCCAAGATTTAGCTTTTACAAATTATGCTACAATAAACATTGGTATACATATATCACTGTAGTATGATGCTTTTAACTCTTTTATGAACCTAGAAAGGCCACAACAGGGTGAAATAGAATCTCTAGTTTTAGTTGCTTGAAGAATCTCCAATTGATTTCTATAGTAGTTGAACCAATTTACACTCTCATCAACAGTGGGGAAGGATTCCTTTTTGCAACAGCTTCACTACTTTTTGTTATTGATTGATTTCCTGCTGATAACCATTCTTTCTAGATTGAGATGAAATCTCAGCATTGTTTCAGCTTGCATTCCTCAAATGACCAGTGACATCAACCATTTTTTTCATATATTTATTTGTTATTTCTGTTTCTTCACAAGAGAAATGTCAGTTCTTCCCAGATACCCATTTTTGGACTAAGTCATTATGTTCGGGGAATTTGATTTTTTGAATTTTTTCTATAGTCTGGATATTAGTCTTTTGTTTAAGGAAGAGCTAATAAGAAATGTTTTCCATTCTGATAATTATTTCCTCATTCTATTTGTAGTTTCTTTTGCTGTGTGAAAGCCTTTTAATACAATGTGATCCTAGTTGTTGATTCTTTGTAATACTTCCTGTACAAAAATCAGGGTTTTCCTCATAAATCTTTACCTACAGCTATGCCTTCAAGAGTTGTACCTATTTATTAAAGTCAGGGTTTGAAAGGGAATAGATTTAACATAGGATACATAATTTACAAAATTATTTTATAATATTCACCCAAAAAGAAAAATGTAGAAGAGTGCAGAGAGCCAGTGAATCTGGCTCAGAGCTGGATCCCATGGCAATGTCGTGCACAAGTCCAGTTTGAAGGCCTGGAGCCCACAACAATGTCTCATGCAAATCTGTGTCAAGGTTCTGCACTAGGAAGGCCCAAAGGTCATGCTGAAAGCTAGAAAGTCTGTGCCAGCAGGTTTTTCTCCCCAGGATGAGAAATCCCCACCGAAGCCAGGAAGTGACACTCAATGTAAGGACTAGAACTCTCCAGCAGAAAATCATAGCCATCTTCAGTGATAGCAAGAACCCAAGCTCCTTCAATTATGAGAGCAACTGAGTTCATATCAGGAAAACTAATGTGACAAGTTTCTCTGAAGAACCTACAGCACAACATCCTACCCTTAGATTCTCCTTTTCTGCTGTTGGCAACAATCCTCAGGTGAACTTTCCATATGTAGCACCACACTGATTCAGTTCAGCTGGGTGTTACAGGTTGACCATTATTTAATCCACCACACTATTTAATCTTCCAGCAGATTAAATGTTTCTGTTTGATTAGGTCTTTGATCCATTTTGATTTTAGTGTAGTGCATGACGAGAAATACAAATCTAGGTTTAATCTTTGGCATATGGAAAGTCAGTGTTCCCACCACTGTCTTAGTTACTTTTCTCACTGCTGAGACAAAATACCCAGCACTCAAAGGTAAGAAAGGAAGGGATTATTTGTCTCACAGTTTGCACAGGTTTTAGTCCATAATCAGATGGCTCCAGCGTAGGGTTCTTCTTTGCAAAGAAGAACAGTTCATGGCAGGCAGGAGACAGCAAAATCAACAACAGATTTTAATAGCATCTTCTTACCCCTTTTATACTCTATCTAGGCTGCTTGGATTATGATGATGCCAAACCAATGAGTGAATTGACCATAAACCCTTAATTCTGACATCACACACCACGTCACACACACTATCTCTCATGACTCCATGAGGCTTTGGGGGTCCATTAAACACAAACATTAGCTGTCATTTACTAAAGAGGCTATCTTTTATCCAGTGAAGTTGTTTGGCCTCTTTGTCAAAGATGAAGTGTGTTTGGAGTTTGATTTTATATATTTTGTTCTGTTTCCTTGATCCTTGAATCTTTTTTTTTTTTTTTTTGCCAGTGCCATGCTATTTTATTCATTTATTTATTTATTTTTATCATGGTAGCTTTGTAGTGTAATTTCAAATCAGGGATTGTGATGCCTCCTGCCATGGCTTTGCTGCCCAAAATTGCTTTCCCTACTCTCTGGTTCCAAATGAAGTTTTGGATTATTTTGTCTAGTTTTGTTGAGTTATGCTGTTCATATTTTGATGGGGCTTGCGTGAAATCTGTGCAAAAGTTTTGGAAGCATGGCTATTTGCATTATATTGGTTGTGCCTCTCCAAGAAAAGGATATCTTTATGTTTTATGATCTCCTTTGTCAGAGTCTGTAGTTTTTTTGTTTTTTGGTTTTTTTCTGTATTTTAGGGAAAGGTCTACAGGGTGTTCAGGGTCTCATGAGTAGATTGGACTCATGGTGATTCTCCTGTTTACAGCCTCCCAAGAGCTAGGATTACCGGCACGTGCCACTGTGTTCCATCACAATTGCCATCTCAGCGCGCCCCAGGGCTGGCATGACAGGCCTGGGGATTTAACCCCTGGCCCCTGCACCTGCTTGCAGGTGCTTTAATCCGTCGAACTATTTCGCCAGCCCTCGAGCTCTGTAGTTTTCACTGTCGATATTTCTATTCCTTCACTATGTTGATTCCTAAGTATTCTACTTTTTATGCTATTGTGCAAGACACTAAATTCACTTTCAGTGAATTCATTGTTTGTGTAGAATTTTAAGTATTATCTGATTTTTAAGTATTGTCTTTGTATCCTGCTATGCTACTGAACTTGATTATTAAATCTAGGTGTCTTTTGGTGGAGTTTGGGGAATCTTCCATGTAGAGTGCCATGTCATCCACAAATAATGACCATTAAATTTTTCCTTTCCTATCCTTATTGCTTTTATTTCTTTCTCTTGCATAATTGATCTGGCTAATGTTTCCAGAATTATATTGAATAAGAGTAGTGATAGTGGAAATCTTTGTCATGTTCCTGATTTTAAAGGGAAAGCTTTTCATGTTTAACCACTTAGTATGATGCTGACTGTTGGTATGTCATAGATGGCTTTTATCAGATTCAGATAAAGACATTATATTTCAATTCTCTGTAGGGTTTTTTATCATGAATGTGTGTTGAAATTTGTCAAATTCTTTTTCTGGATCTAATATGATGACCATGTTTTCTAGTCCTTGGTTTTGTTAACTAATGTGGTTTTAAATTTTTTGATTTGGATATTTTGGACTATCCCAGCATCTTTGAGATGAATCTGACTTGCTCATGGTATGTAATCTTCTTGATGACTTGCTGTGTTTTGCTTGCCAAGGTCTTATTAATGATTTTTCCACCTATGTTCATTAAGGAGATTGGAGTATAGTTCTTTTCTTTCTTTGTTTCTTTTTCTTTCTTTTTGTTGATTGATTGATTGATTGATTTAATGCATTTGATACAGGGTCTCACTACACAGCTCGGACTTGTAGTGATGCTCCTATTTTCAGTCTCCCCAGTGCTGGGGTTACAGCTGTGCGCCATCATGTCCAGTCTCTGTGGCCAGTGCAGCATGCCCTGTGGCAGGGCTGGAGGGCATGTGGTGCATGGGATCGAACCCTAGTCTCCATGCTTGCCTAAGCAGGCACTTGGCCTGCTGAGCTATCTCACCAGCCCTTATTGGTTATTATTCTAGTTTAGGTATCAGGAGAACATTTGCTTCTAGGAATAACTTTGAAAGTATTGCTTCCCTTTCAATTTCATTAAGAAGTCTGAGAAATAGTGGCATTATATCTTCTTTAAATGTCTTGTAGAAGTGAATACTCCAGAATCTGAGCTTCTCTTTTTGGGGAGTTTTACCAATTAGTTCTTCAATTTCATTGAATATGTGTAAGTAACTTGACTGACATTGGGTTATTGAGAATTTTTATCTTTTTGATTCAGCTTTGGTGATTTCTATGTGCCTAGGAATCTTCTTTGTTTTCCATCATTTTAGAGCACAGGTTCTTCAAGTAGGTAATAATCTTCTAGATTTCTGCAGGGTCAATTGTGGTTTCACTCTTTTCATTCCTATTGCAGGGCTTTGAGTCTTCTTTTTACTTTTTTTTTTTTTTGAGACTAGTTATTTGTCTATCTGATTTAATCTTCCAAAAAATCAACAATCCTTCAATTCACTGATGATTAATATTTTTTCAATTGCATTAATTATTTTTTTATGGTACCAGGGATTGAACTCAGGACCCTGATGCTTGCAAGGCAAGCACTTATTCCACTGAGCTATCTCCCCAGGCTTCAGTTGCATTAATTTTTCTCTGATGTTTATTATTTCTTACCTCATACAAGCTTTTTGTTTACCTGTATTTTCTTTCTTTAGAAACTTGAGGCTCAACATAAGGTTCTTTATTTGAGCTTGCTCTGTTTATCTGATGTGGGAATTCAGTGCAGTAAATTTCCCTTATAGGACTGCTCTCACTGTATCTCATAAGTTCTGATATTTTATATTGGCATTATCATTTAATTTTAGAAACTTTATAATTTCTGTTTTAATTTCATCTGTGACACTGATTGTTCAGGAAAATGTTACTTAATTTCCATTTAGTTTTATAGTTTTTGTGGCTTCTTTTGCCATTGACTTTCATTTTCATTGCATTGTATTCTAATAAATACATGAGATAATTTCAGTTACTTTGCATTTACTTACTCATGTTCTATGAGCTAGTATGTAGTGTGTTGTGGAGAAAGTTCTATGTGCAGCTAAGGAGGTTATGTATTCTATTGATGTGGATTGGAACACTGTAAATATCTAAGTTCATTTGTTCAAAGGTTTAGATAAGCTCTGATTTTTTTTTCTCATTTCTTGTCTAGCTAATGTTTCCATCTCTGACACTGGTATATTGAGGACCATGATTATCTGATTTTTCATATCCATTAATATTTGTTTTATACTGTCGGGTGAGCTACTATTTGGTACATATATAATTATGATTGCTATCTCTTCTTCTCAGAATGTTCCCTTAACAAATATGTCATTACTTTCTTTATCTCTTTTGATCAGTTCTGGCTTAAAATATACTTTGTCTTGGGTCAACAAGATAGCTCAGCAGACTAAGGGCCTGCTTAGGCAAGCACAATAACTGGGATTTGATCCCTGGCACCATAAACTACACTGGCCCCATTCCCCGGGTGTGCTGAGGCAGCCACCAAGATCAGGTGTGATGACACAAGCCTGTAATCCCAGAAATGGGGAGGCTGAAAACAGGAGGATCACTATGAGTCCGAGCTGCATAGTGAGATCCTGTACCAAATATATGTATATAGGACTCCTGCCCTATGGAGTGTTTTTTTCTATCCTTTAAGTTTCAGCATTTGAATTTCTTTTTGAGTTAAATGGGTTTCTTCTATGCAGCATATTGTTGGGTCTTGTTTCTTGATCTATTCTGCCCATCTGATTTTGAGTGGTCAACTGAGACCATTTATATTGATGATCATAACTGATAGATATTGACTTACCTTGTCATTGTGTTATTTTACTGTTGTTAGTTCTCTTCTTTCCATTTCCATTTAATCACTTGGCTCATGTTCATTCTATTGGGATTATTAGAATTACTGCCGTTATTGTCTTTTTTTCTCATTAACTTTATTGAAAATCAATAATTATATAGCATATTAAAATTGTACACAAATATTGAAATGTGAAAGTTATGAGATGCAGAGTGAATTTTAGAGAAATATTTCTGAAATCAATACATAGCATGAGACTAATAATAGATTGCATATTATAAATAAATTATTTACAAACTTAAATGAATGACAATAAAAATTATCTAATATAAAACTGATGAAAGAATTTTCAGATCAGTCATATAATAGTTCACTCTGTGTTAAAATCAAGAAACTTATATTCATATATTTAGAATTCTCAAAGTAGAAAGAGGTAGGCAATAGATATTTAAATATTTAAAATTTCTGAATTTAGGGGCCAGGGAGATGAGTTTGAGGCCAGCCTGGGCTAAATAGTTCAAAGTAAGCCTCAATTACATAATAAGACCCTGTCTTCATAAACAACAACAACAAAATCCATCTAGAGCCAGCCAAATAACTCAGCAGATTAAAGCACCTGTAGGGGCTGGGGAGATGGCTCAGTAGAATAAGCACTTGCCTGGCAAGTGCAAGGGCTTGAGTTCAATCCCTGGTTCTGCCAAAGGAAAAAAAAATTCTGAATTTAGTTGAAATTGTAGCACCACATTTCCAAGAAAAAAAATGAACCTTTTGCACAAGAAATATGAATAAAATCATACCAAGATACACAAAAATGAAATTGTCCCAAAATAATTATAAAGAAAAAAGTCACTAAAGTATATACATAAAAAAATTATCCATGGAAGAACAAAATTAAATAGCATCTTATTCCACATTGGAAAAAAAAAAGAGCAAGTGAATAAGAAAGTAGATTAAGGGACTGAAAAAAAAGATCTGTCCTCATCGAATTTTATACTTAGTAAACATATCTTTGAAAACTAAAATAAAATATTTTCCAGTTATACAAACTTGAAATATGCTAATACCTCCAGATGTAGCATGTAGAAAATAACAAACACCATAATCCAGAAAGAAGAGAACTAGGTGTATGGTCCTGGATAAAGAATAAAAAGCTCTCAAAATGGTAGTCAGCCAGCACTTTGTAAAATATAACTATATTAGATGAACCCATTTAAAAGGTCACTGAAGATTTTCACAAAACAGTATCAATCTTATGTCAAGTTATATATATATTTTTTTGTGTGTATGTGTGTGTGTGTGTGTGTGTGTGTGTGTGTGTGTGTAAAAGACAAGCAATAAGTAATATAAAGTCAATGGAAAATGGAAATACACTTTTTAAGGTTTCTGATACTAGGAGAAAATATATCAGTTCAGAATAGGTTAATATATACAAAAATATCAACTAGAAAAAGTTTTTATGATAGCAAAAAATTACTAAGAATAAAACATAGCATAAACACTGGAATGGCAAATATATGACCAGCATACATCTAACAGTTTGGGGATAATATACCACACAAAGTTCTAGTATGCCGTGGACATGGACAGTGTCCATGATGCTTGCTGGTGACCAGGTATCACTTGCTATTTCCTTGCTATCCACCCTGTAGATATCACCCTGTAGGGTCTGAGAATGCATTTTGCTCCTTCTCTCTGTCATTTTGTATAACACTGTCTTTTGGCCTTTGGTGTTGAGTTTGGTAGAGTTACCACCTTAGCACAAGGTCTGGATCTACTAAGTTCGAACTTGTCCAGGTGGGTGTGGCTTGGGTCTGGCTGCTGTGTTCCACTTCTTTCCTGTACAGAATAATGATCCATAGGGTTCAGGAGAAGTCCATTTGTAGAGTATGCTGATGGAAATATTTTGCTACTGTATACAAAAGAATAATTGAAAGACTGCTGTTGTATACCTCTTTTTCTCCTATGTTTAATTGTTTGCCATAGTTCATGGGTTCTTTCCATTCTTATTCATGGAGTTGTGGTCATTTTTCTCCCTCTCTAGAATATCTTTTAGTAGTCTGTGTAGGGTTGGCTTTGTCATCATGAAATTCTTTAGTTGCTCTTTGCAATGGAAGTATTTCACTTCACCATTATACTTGAAAGAGAGTTTTTCAGGGTATAGCAGTCTGGGTTAGAATTTGTTTTCTTGCAAGACTTGTAGTACTTTGCTCCATGCTCTTCTTGACTTGATGATGTGTGAAGAGAAATCTGCCATTATTCTGATGGGTCCTTTAAATGTGTTTCTTTTCTTCAGTGGCTCTTAGTATACTATTCCTGTGCTGAATTTCTGTGATCTTGATTATTATATGTCTAGGTGTGGTTTTAATTGGTTGATGTTATTTGGAGTTCTATATGCTTCAGTTATCTGAATGTCAGATTGTTTTCTCATATTTGGGAAGTTTGCTGATATTACTTCTGTCCATATTCTTTTTATATCATTTGTATTGACTCCTTATTTCTCATGGATGACTATTAGTCTTATGTTGTTCATTTTTGCATCATTTTACAGATGTTGAGTTATTTTTTCCTCATCCTAGTTGTTTTTAAGAAACAACTTTTCTAACCTTTTAAACAACTCTTTTCTTACCTTTTAACTAGCTGCAACAGTGTCTTCAAGGTCTGAAAGTCTATTTTCACTTCCATTCAAATGGTTTTGCCAGCTTGTGATTGAAGTTTTAATTTCCTGTATAGCACTTTGAATCTGCTTCATGCATTCCGTTTCTTTCTTATATTTCTCATTCAAGGATTCCATTATTTTTATATTCTGCTCTATTTTTTGTACCAGTGTCTTCATTAGAAGCACTTAGTATTTCTTTCATTATAGTTATTTTTTTACTTCAAAAATGATGTCTGATCTGATTTCCTCTATACCTTTCTGAAGTTATTTCTTCTGACACTATTATTTCAGAAATTTCAGGTGTATGATTTACAATTTCTTCTATGCTAGTGTCTTCTGCATTTATTCTGGGTGGGCTCAGGGCCTGAGAATACATTTTGCTCCTTCTCTTTGTCATTTTGTATAGCACTGTCTTCTGACCTTTGGTGTTGAGCTTTGGTAGTTATTACCTTAGCACCAGGTCTGGACTACCAGGTTCAAACTTATCCAGGTGAGTGTGGCTTGGGTCTATCTGCTGTGCTCCATTTCTTCCTGCTGCAGCCCTTGGAAGTGAACCTGTTGTGCCACTCTGGTAAGATGTTCTGCTCCTGGAACAGCTGGGTGGGTCTTGCCTCTAGTCTCTCTTCAGGGAGTTCTGCTCCAGGGTTCCACACTGAACCTGTCTGATGGATGAAGTTCCACATACATGCTGGGCCTGGGCTCTGGTCGAATCTATTGTCTCTTTCTATAATAACCTTCAGAATTTTTTGAGTGCTAATTTAGTTGTCATGGATTTCATCAAGTTTTCTTTATCTTGGAAGTATCTTGCTTCTTCATCAATTTTGAAATTCAACTGTGCAGGATACATGAATTTGGGTTAGAAGTTGTTTTCTTCTAGGACTTGAAATACTTTATTCCAAGCTCTTCTTATACTTCTATTTTATCTGTATTGGGAACAAAACTCATAACCTCATGCTTGCCAGGTAGGTGCTACATGGCTGAGATATATACCCAGGCCTATTCCTATCTTAATTGTTTGATGTCTGCTGTGATTCTGATGGGAATTCCTTTATAGGTGATTTGTATCTTTTTTCTAACATCTATTAATGTTTTATTTTGGTGTTGAATTTCTGGAATCTTGACTGTTATATGCCTTGTTGTAGGTTTATTCCTTTTTCCTAATCATGACTAATTGGAATTCTATATGCCTCACTTAACTGTACATCAAATTCTTGTTTCCAGAAGTGTTCTGCTATTCTATGCAGTTTTTTATATCCTTTATGCTGTCTTCTGATTTTTCATTGATTTTGATTAATCTTATGTTATTCTTCTTAGCATTGTCTAGCAACTGTTGGATTGATTTTTTGTGTTTCCTTACTATTTTTAAGAATTCTTTCATTTGATGATCACTATCCACAAACCTGTCTCATAGGTCTGATATTCTGTCTTCACATTAGTTGATTCTGTTATGCACATTTTTAACAGAATATGTAATCTCCTGGATATCTGAATCTGTCTCATGGAATCTAGTTCTTGCCTATGTTGCACACTCATGGTTTCTACCCCTTTCCTACTGTCCTCTATTTTTTGTAATCTGTATTTACTCTGGTTTCATTAACCATATCCTTCATTATGGTCATCATTTCTTTAGTTATCTTTCAAATTATTTCTGATTTGCTTTTTTTCTTGAAACTGGCTCATCTGCTTTACTATTTCTGCTGCTACCATTTCATGAAGTTCAGCTGGGTGGCTTTTGAATACTTTCACCTCAAAGCCCCCTGGATTTGCCTTGGGCACTCAATTCTGGAGGTCCAGAATTTCATCTCGCTTCTGTGCTTTTACATTTTCTATTTAAATTCTTTATGCATTGATGCTTGTAAATTACCTATGGCATATAACTTCATTACTAGTATTGAGACTTCTTTAGGAAATGGCTAATTTTAAGAAATATCTTATAGGTGTAGCTGGCTTTGAGTCTGTCCCACGATCTTGCATTTTCAATTTATTAGAGAAGAGAGATTGTTTCATGTTTGGCCTGGAACCCAGGTTTTGGGTACTGTATCCGGCATTGTTTATGACTGCAAGCTAATTTCAGTGTTGGCATAAAGGAAAAACAACTGATCACAGTTCTGTCATTTTGGCTAAAGTGCTACAAATTAGTTCTAGCAATAGCATTATCTGGTTACTTTCCTCTCATGGCTGAGACAAAATAACTGACATCCAAAAGTAAGGAAAGAAAGATTTATTTAGCTCACAATCTGTGGAGGCTTCAGTCCATACTTGGTTGGCTCCAAGATAACATAGCACATGGCAGAGGGCAGCTGTTCATGACAGTGAAAAACAGCAAAACAGTAAGAGCAAAAAAGGGAGGAGCAGTGGCAGCGGCAGCAGAGGCAAGCTTCTCTCCATTCCTTATACTGCATTCAGGCTATCCATGAGTGTAGCACTCACACCCATAACCCCAGCAGCACTAACACCCATAATCCCAGCATTGGATCATGAATTAATCATAAACTCTAGAAGCCCACACCATGACTACATGCAGCTTTGGGGGGTAAACTAGGCACAAAATGTAACATTCTGCCCCTGGCCCCCCAAAGACTTATGTACATCCCTTTGTGAAAAAGGCATTTTAGCCCATCTCTAAGAATTGCCAAGGTTCTAACAGTTTCAGTATTGCTCTAAAGTCCAAGTCCCAAGTCTCCTCCAAGACATGAGGCAAACTCTTAACTGTGAGTCCCTGTATGAGTGAAAAGTTAAACATTTCTGACATTCAATGGCACAAGAAAAACATTACCATTCCAAAAGGTACATAGGAGAGACAAAACATTGGGACCAAAGCAAGTCCAACAACCAACAGGGTAAACATTATGGCCTTTAGTACCTTGTGGAACATTCAGCACAATCTATGATAAATTGTGAGCTCCAAAGATCTTATGTGGCTCTGCCCCAATGGCACTTCTGGGGATTGTAGCTCCAAAGGATTGTCTCTTAGGCCTATTTTGCTCCCTTCTTGCAACTTTCCTTAAATGATCCACATTCCTGGATTTTTCAAACTTCTGGGGTCTCCACTGTACTTTAGATTTCTCACAGCTTACATACTGCCCTCCCAGGGGTACTTCTGAAATCTACGTGGAAGCCTTCTTAACCTCAGAACTCTTGTTTTCTGCATTCACTTAATACCAAGGTTATGTGGATGATGCCAGGGCCCCCTGCCAGCTGAAGCACTAGCCAGATTTTATTCTCTCTTAGATGTAGAGATCTGAATCTGATTCTACGGAACAAATTCCCTATAATTCCACCATCCTTGTATCTGGTGTGGTAACTGCCTCCACTTTGGAACATGATGTTCTGCAGCTTTCTCCTCCAAGCAAAGTCTTTCACTTTTGCAGTTCTGAGGCTGAAAAGGGTTGAGATTTTCTGTTCTCTGTGATGCCCTCAGGCCATTTTTTTCTATTTTCCTTTTCCTTCTTAGCAATAGAGATCTTCTCAGCTCTGTCTTTGCAGTCCGCACCTTACTTGTAGCTTCCTTTCTGGCCAAATTCACATTTTAAGTCTTCCTTCTAGGTTCTTTGCTCTTGATTCTTAACATAAATCTGACTGAAAGCTCCCAACTATAGCCATGCTACTGCCTCAAAAGTTGACTGCCTTGAAATTTCTTTTGTCAGATTATTCAGTCCACCTTACTTAGTCTCAGGCAAAGTCTCAATATGAGCAAAATTCAGACAATCCAAAACAAACATCATCTGCAGTCCAACAACCAATGCAGTCCTTCTTCCCAGAAAAACCCCCCTTGGCCTGGTCTTCACAAGCAGAATGTCTATCAGCCTTTTTTTTTTTTTTTATCCTGAGCTCTGACAATAATCTCTCATATAGAATAGCTGGAGACATGCCAATGTTTCTCTTTCTTTTTCAGACAACAGCTCCAAACCTTTCCTGTATCTTCCCATGAGTTATTCCCAAAGGCTCTTGAACAATGTGGTCAGGTATAGTCACAGCAAGGACTCCGCTCCTGGTACCAAAAATCTGTATCAGTCAGGGTTTTACTAGAGGAATAGATATAACACAAGAGGTATAAATGTAAGAAATTAAAATATTTGTTTACAACCTTGAGCTATAGAGTTGAATGAGGTGTGCAGAGAGCATCTGCACACTGAAGTCTGATGGATTTAGTCCAAGTTCTGGAGCTCATTGCAGTGTTCAATGCATGTCTTTATCAGGGGGCCAATACCATCTGTGACAGAAGGTTGATAAGTCTACACCAGAAGTCTGAAGGATCCAAGATAGAAGCTGAAGAGTCTGAGCTAGAAGCCAGGAGACGACATCTAAGGTGAAGGTGAAGATAAGCTCTTCTGAAGAAATGGAACATTCCTTCCTTCCTCATTTTCCTTTTAAGTGCTTTAAGTGATGAGCCACCCTAGGGTAGCTCCTCTACACTCTAGGGTGTGGAATTACTGAGCTCATTTAGTTAAACTTCTAAACTTCTCAGTTTGACACAGTCAATCAAGCACTACAGTCATCAGCCACAGTCTAGAAAATGACTAACTGTGATAACTGTTAATTTGCCACCTTAACCATAGGTACAAGATTTTGTAAAACATCTATAACAAGTTAGAAAATTGTATATCTCTTCAACACAGTGATTTTACACTCAGAACAGAAAATTTTAAAGGATAAGAGGAAAGTGTAGTGAAATAAAGGAGAAAGAGATTAGCATCCAAACTGAAGAATAAAGGAAGATAATATCAGCTTCCAGAGATGGTGAAGAAGACCGGAGAGCAACAAAGAAGGAAAACAAGCAAAAAAGGTAGGAATAAAACAAGAAAACACTAAGCAATTTTCACATGGAAAAATATGAAAACAAACAGTAAGAGAGAAAGAGAAAGCAAAGAACATAAAAAGTGATCTTTCTCTGTGATTTCAAGCCTGAAGTTATCTTCTGGGGTCTACAGTTTTGTGCTAATGTCCAATTCAGGGTGTGTCTGTGCTGTCATAGCTAGATGAAGTAGACAGACTGGTTCCAGTTATGCACTGGATTATCCTAGCAAGCCCACTGTTGGGTTAGAACAGGGTGCTGAATAATCTCATAAAGCCTGAAATAGGAGTATGGCAGGGTCCCAATTCTGATGCTTTCAAGTCTATACACATTTAGGCCAGCTCCAGTCTCTGGCTGTGCCACGGGGCCTAAGTTGTTCAGTCTCCAAATCTCTGGATGTTCCTACAACTTGGCCTCTGCTCGTGACCCTGGACATTTCCTGCAGTTGTCCCTCACCCACGCACTGTGGGATTTCAACAATGGGAGCCCTGAGTGAAGCCAACCCACAGCTGCTCTAATCCTGGGTATAGTTAGGCCCTCCATAAAATGACATGTGGTTAAGCACCCTCTCCAGGGGACATGGAAGACACTTGAGCTGAGTCACTCATCAGCTGTTGCAGCACACAGAATCCATTAATTCATTCCACTGGTGTGTTTCTCCCCAGAGCCCTCTTGAATCACCCTTCCTCACTGTATCACTGTGTATTTGATCCTTTCCTCTCATGCTGTGAGCTCATAGCTGGGGAAAAAGCACAATTTTCCATCTCCTGCTTCTGCACCATCATTTGTCTGCCATTTGATTTCTTATGCAGCAAGGGATAACTAGTAAATTTAGACAGATTTTTAGGATATAGTTGCTCAAATTATAGGAGACTTCTTCCTATTAGGACAAGTAAGGTTGAAAAATACAAGCACAAAGATGAAATCTACCTATCCCTCATGACATCACTTAATGACTCAGTTAACTGACTCAGGGATAAAATAATCCATCTGTGAATATATCTTTCTTTTGCTCTCATTTTGTCTCTGCCTCTGTCTCTCTATTCTCTCTCTCCCTGTTCTCTCTCTCTCTCTCTCTCTCTCTCTCTCTCTCTCTCTCTCTCTCTCTCTCTGGTCTTATTCATTTGCTAAGTTATTGAGGCTAGGCTTCAACTTGCAATACTCCTACCCCAAACTCCTGTGAGCTTTTCCCATTTTAAAGCCACCTTTATTTGAATAGTGTGTCATTTTCAACCAAGTTCTTCCTAATTGTTACAGGAAATAAATTTAAAACTTTAATTAAGCCTTCATCATTGCTGATCCTGAAAATAAAAGTAAATAGTGATAACATAATAAAATGATTATTTTATAGAAGTAAGGAGAAAGATTTTTAGTTCTATTTGGAGATCTATATAGATATAGTATTATTTCTGAATGCACAGAAAAACATGTAATTATAGAAGATAAATAAATATAAGAATCACTATTCACTTCTTTTTTTTTACTTTTTAAAGAGAGTACAAATTAAAACTAAAACAAAAAATTACAAGTGTTACAGAATTTCACTTAAAGTAATATGAATTTCACAGTATTTGTTGTAGTACATAGTGTTGCCTTCCAACCAGTTATTCATATTACCAGATATATGCATGCAAAATTGGAATAAGAAATAAATGTAAAGAAATTAAGAAGAGAAAAAATACAAACAATTGAAAAAATGAGGTAAAACAAATTAAGCATTAACTGCTCCTTTCCTGCATAGTACAGTTGTCCAAACCATCCTGCTTATATACATAAATAAGTCTCTTTCCCCCACTCCCTCTCATGCCCTTCTCCTCAACTCAGTAACTCTTTCCTTTTGAATAAGTTCATTCCCTTTTCTCAGTATCTGTTGTACCCATCAGATTCCTTTCTCACACTAAGGAGACAATATGATGTTTGCACATGCAGGTCCAATTTTTTTCACTTAGAAGTTTATTCGCTAGTTGCATCTGTTCACTGACAAAAGACTCAAATTTATCCTGTTTTATAGCTGAATAATACTTCATTGTGTAAAAATACCACATCTTTTTTATTCATTCTTCAGCTGATGGGCATCTGGGTTGTTTCCAGGATTTGGCTATGACAAATGGCACTGCTGTAAACATGGCTGCACATATATCACTGTGGTATGAGGTTTCCAGTTCTTTTGGAAAAATATCCAGGAGGAGAAGAGTGGGCTTGAATGAGATCTTCAATCCTAGCTTTTTAAGAAATCTCTACACTGATTGCCATAGTGGCAAGAATCACTATCTAAATGAGTATTGGTTAAATATGATCTACTTGAGCAGACACTGTGATACAAATAAAAATAAGAATTTATAATATAAAGAACACAATTTTAAGTAATTGGGCCCACCTATCACCTATTCCAGTTTTGTACACTGAATTAGGGAGGATGATGTTCCCTCGAAGATCTCCACATTCCAATCCCTGAAACCTGTAACCATGTTACCTTACAAAGAGGAGGATTTTGCAGGTATGATTAAATTAAGGAATTTGACATTGGGAGAGCATTATAGGTTATCAAAATGGACCCAAATAATCATAAGCATTCTTAAAAGTGAAAAAACAGACTGAAAAGATATAGAAAAGGTACAGAAAAATGCAGTGTTGCTGACCTTGCAGGTGAAGACAGGGAGCACATGACAGGGAATATGAAACAGCCTCCAGAGGCTGATCAGGGCCCTTCCAGAGCCTGCAGAAAGGAAGATGATCCTTGTGACTCCTGCATTGCAGCCAAGCAAGAAAAATTTTGGACATCAGAAGTAGATTGTAAGGTAATACACTTGAGTTGAAGGCTGTTTTTCATAGCAGTGATAAAATACCAATACAGAACTTCCTTTATCCACATTTCATTTTGAATGTAATTGTCTCTCCTCCTTTAATTGAAATAAACAGGAATATTGCTGAAGTTTTCTGCTCATTGATAGCCAAAGGCTGAGGAGGTGCCTGAAGCTGAAATTGTGGAAGACCCTTCAGTGAACCTGGAACTTAAGGGGCAATAGGGCTGGAAGAAGTTAATGTTCGTTCATCCCATTGTGTCATGTTAGGCATAAGGCACCTACTAGGGAATATTTCTCCTTCCAATTCCTCAGAGTAAAAATTATGTTCTCTATTTATTGTTCATTTCTAAGCTTGGTTCTTTGCTCTAATTATTGCAGTGTAACAAACCACCCCAAAAGTCACTTCCATAAAACAGTGATTATTCCTTTAGCCCCAACCTCTGCACTCTGGGGGAGGTTTGGGGGAGAAGGAGCACACTCTTAAGAAGATCAGCTACAGCTGAAGGGTTCACTTCTAAAATGGCTCAATCTGATAGCTAGCAAATTTGGTGCTGGGCTGTCAGAGGTGCTGAAGGTTGGGATCTTTGGTTTCTCTCCACGTATGTTGCTCGGGCTTCCTTTTGACATGGTGGTTAGCTTGCAAGAGCAAGTATTCCATGAGAACCAGAGAGAAAATACATTACCTTTTTTCCCCTAGCCTCAACAGTCAGGTAACTTCAGCTCTACTATTTTCACAAATCCACCAGACACAAGAGGAGGACACAGGGACCCCACCTGTCAAAAGAAGGACTATTTAAGTCACATGAGACAAAAATTGTTGCGCATTGCAGGAACAGGTAAATAAAGTTTATCATGTTATGTAAGTTGTATTATTGCTATTCTTATATGTCCTGCCTTTTTTCTCACATACAGCAAATCTGACTTCTGGTTTCACTTACAACCCAAGAATAAGGTATTTGGCATTAGCTATGAGCACATCAGACCAAGGGTAAACATTTAAATTCTGTCATAAAAGATAGCATCTCTCTTAGTATATAAAAACAAAGCAGGGCCAGCAAGGTAGCTCAGCAGACTAAGTGCCTTCTTTGGCAAGCACAGGGACCAGGGTTTGATCCCCAGTTGTGCATGCCATGCAGGCCCCACCCCTAGGGTACACTGAACCAGCAACAGAATCTGGGCATGGAGGTGCACACCTGTAATCCTAGTGCTGGGGAGGCTGAAAACAGGAGGAGCACTATGAGTCCAAACTGGGTAGTAGGGCCATGTACCAAATACAAAAAAATAAAAAAAAAAAAAAAAAAAAAAAGCAAAACAATCCGGATGAGACTAGAATACATTTCAAGTCTCCCATAGAAAATTGACAAAATTTGACAGGACTATAAACAAAGTTTGATAATTTCCAAAAAGTATCAGTCATGAATACCACATTCTCAAATGAGTTTAATAAGAGATTTAAACATTCATATAAGAAAGCTCTTTTATGTTTGTTACATTATCTATGTAGATCTAACCAAAAATGTAATTCACTATGCTTGGACCTCTTTTCACTAGAATAATCATTTTATTTTCCTCATTGTACTTAAAATTATGTCTAGGGACCCAGTGAGAAATTTATCATCATCCTAAACAGCTCTTTTTGAAAAAATAAAAATGAACTTCCTATTATCCTTTTATTCACCCTATGTTTACAGCTTCCAGGAAACCCTCTCTGCCATTACTACCAGTTTCCATCTCTCAGAAATACCAAGTCGGTAGCATTCTTCATTAGTTTCCAATCAGTTCCCTTCTCATTTTTTCTTCTTTCTGTTTCCATGCTGCACATCTGAGTGCTTAGGATCCCAGTGTTCCATATGCTTTATTTCTTATAATCGAGAGAGAGAGAGAGAGAGAGACTGAGACACAGAGAGACAGAGACAGAGAGACAGAGAGACAGACACACAGAAACAGAGAGAGAGAGAGAGAGAGAGAGAGAGAGAGAGAGAGAGAGAGAGAGAATGACCTGAGGTAAAATCCTAAAACAAAGAGAAAAAAATATAAAAATAGTAAAGTTGTTTTATTGTTTTTATTTTTTGTTTCCGATAGATAGGTAGATAGATATTCTAGCCTCCTCTTAGAATAATCATGCCCAGTTACTATATCTCTTTTGTTTGGAGCAAGTTTCTTATTTATCTAATATCACTGAAGCCCAAAAATGAACATTTGATTTAAAATACCAGTCTTATATTTTCTCTAAATATAGACAATTATTTTTTTCCAAACATTTGGCAAATGCTTTCAAAAGAACATTTTCTGTTTACATTCTTTGAGAATTTTCTAACAACAAATAAGTATAGAAATTTTAATTTAAAATTAAAATTTAATTAATCCTTCAATATTTATTACAAAATTTATTTGGGGGAGTGTCTTATTCTCTTTAAATCTTTTTCTTTTCTTTCTTTCTTTTTTTCTTTCTTTTCTTTTTCTTTCTTTCTTTCTTTTTTTTTTTTTTTTTTTTTTTTGGTGCAGGGTCTCACTCTTACTACGCAGCTTGGACTTGTAGTGATCCTCCTGTTTTCAGCCTCCCTAGTGTTGGGATTACAGGCGTGTGCCACCAAGCCCCGACTCCATCAGTGGCTCAGCTCGCCAAGGGGGCAGGGCCAGCATGACATGTGGTGCCAGGGATCAAACCCTGACCACTTTGTTTTCTTAAGCAGGCGCTTAATCTGCTGAGCTATCTTGCCAGCCCAAATCTCTAAATCTTAAGGGCATTTTAAATTTAATGGCAGTTTAGCTAAACACTAAGAGTTTCAGCTTGTTTTGCCCTCAATAGTTTTAGGAAATAACAGTATTTTCTCTTTTTGTTTGTTTAGTGGCATATATTTGTGGTACACAATCACATTCATCATAGAGGATTCGTACATGTACACAATAGTTTAATTTTCTTCCACTTCCTCTCTTCTCCCTCCAAATCTTATTTCTCTTCCTGTTTATATCTATTTCCATTTTTTTGCTCAATTCTTTTCTTGTCTTTTCTGTATAATAGATACAATAAAATGAAAAGCAACAGAATTTAAGGATTAAACAATGAAGAAAAAAGGCAGGGGAAAAACATGCAAGTATACATGCAGGATGGCTGAGGTGATTGTACTAAAAATTTCCATCAGTTTTTTGAAAATAGCAGTTAATGTGTAGGACTTCTACCTTGACTTACTC
>NW_004524631.1:4924511-4932069 GCF_000260255.1 Octodon degus | reverse complement strand
ATTGAACCCCTGGCCCCTGCGCCTGATTGCAGGCACTTTAATCTGCTGAGCTATTTGGTCGGCCCTTGTTTCTAATTTTTTGTTCTTGTTTTTGTTTTTATTTTTTAAAATAAATTTAATAAAAAAATTCTTTTTCTTTTTAAGTTCCATTCCCTTCCTTGCCTCTACTTTCTCCCCAATTCTTGTTGCCTTTTCCATGTGAACAAATTCAGGAAGCATTCCATACATGTCTGGCCAATGACCTAACATACTACAACAGAATTGATGAAAGCACATTTACTCTCACCAAAAGGTCCTGGCAAAATGATATTAAAAGCTTTTGGTGTTTGCACCCTGCTGGTTATACCTGTTCATTTCCACTTTTTCCACATAACTTTTCTATAGAACCATGCCATGTTTAATTTTAGATTCAAAGTTTCCCCTTCCCTCCCTTTCCGTATAGTAAAAAGATAAGTTTCAGCTTTTCATTTCATATCTATGTATTTGGAATGACACAGCCCCACAGGTTAGTCAAAGCTGCAGGAGTGAAAGGGAGCCTAGTTGGAACTTTACATGAAGTCATAGGAATGTAAATCTTTTTATCAGACTTTTAAAGCTGGAGGGGACCTTAGAGATAACCAAAACCAACCCTTCTTCATTTCACAGATAAGGAAATCAAGGTGCAGAGACTCTATGGGCCTTCTCATTGTCACAGTTAACACAGGAAAGGGCTTTGAAGACTGAAGACTTTGTGCTTTAGAAGAGAAAGGGCTGGGGATGCAAGTCTACATTTGTTATTTTTGTTTCCATCCAGATTCCTGGTCCGCTCTTCCTTCTACTTACTGTATCAGCTCCCAGACACTTAAAGTACTAGCCAGGTGTGTCACACTTTTTATCTTAAGGAAACTGTAAAGTCCACAACTCATCTTATTTCCCTTAATGTGTGGGCTGCCTGAAAGTTCCAAGTCAATTGCATCTATTTGCATACATTGAAATGGCTGCTGTTGGCTCTGGAGTGAGGGGAAGTGCCACAAATAGGGCCAAGAGGCATGCTGGAGTTGGGCTCTTAAACCCAGTGAACCACAGATCAAAGTAAGCAACATGGGATTTTTTACATAAGAAAGAAAAGAAGGGAGTCACCAGATATCTCCAGAGATCCATCTCACATTTATCATGTGATCATATGGATAAAATCTAAGGTATATACTGGAAAAGGTTTTATCTCTCTTACAATATTTGAGAGATCTTATTGTAGTTCCTGGTTTTCTCTTCTACCATGGACCTGTTGATTATGGCTTTTTTTTTTTTTTCTCTGACACCTAGCATAAAGCCTACAATATTAGCTATGTGTAATAGGGACTTGAATAAAAATGATGTGTATTAGAAACTAAATCAATAAATCATGAAGTCTAGCGTAGGAGCTGGCAACACAGAACTAACGACTTTGAAGCTACTAAATGTTGGATAAATCATTTAAAGTTCCTAAGAGTCAAGATTTTGCATTTCTGTGATTTTGCATGACTAGTGGAGTCTGGGAATAAACCAGGAGTTTCATAACCCGTGCTGTGACAAATGTGATACAAAAATCACTTGTAGATAAATCATTCTCATCCATTCGCAAGGTGTATACATTCAGTCCATCTTACCTATATTCAGTCATTAAAAACACAGATGCAGGAATTACAAGTCTCCACCTTTATAATTTAGACTGTATTTCAAAAATTGTGATGCATGCAACATTTCCGTCAAAGAAAGAAAGAAAAGAAAGAAAGAAAGAAAGAAAGAAAGAAAGAAAGAAAGAAAGAAAGAAAAAAGAAAGAAAGAAGATAGATAGATAGATAGATAGATAGATAGATAGATAGATAGATAGATAGATGACAGGCCCGATTAACATGTAGATTCCCAGAATATTAGAGAGCAATGTTCAGAATCTTTACTTCTAAACAAGTCCCCTTTGAGTGCTTTTGTCCCTATTATCAAGTACTTACTGAGTACCCATGATAATCAAAGCCATAATTGGTTAGGTGGAATAAATAACAGAAGTAATGGAAGTAGATTACAGTTTCACAAAAGACAAAAGTTAAGCATACACACAAACATAATGAGGCACATTAAAAGCGCAACAGAAGAACCGAGAGATGTGTAATGGAGTCAGGATATGGTTTAAGTCATTCAAATGGAAAAAAAAAAAAAAGGATTTGGAAGCTGGGTGGACAGAAATTCTAGGTTTTTATAGATGCTGTCGGTGAGTTCTCAGTGAAGCAAGGTGCTTAGCATTCATTGTCTTCCACTCAGTTGCTTACATGGAACTAACCTGGTTACACCATGCTGGAACTTCTTGAAGTTCTAACAATTGACCCAAGGTTCCTTCTGTGGAACAGTGCTATGGCCTGAATGTTTGTCTTCCTGGAAACATGTGTGCTGAAATTCTAACCTTCTTGAAGGTTAGCATGAGGAGGTAGGGAGTTTTGGGAAGATTGGTAAGTCCTGAAGGCAGGGACTCCATGAAAGCAACTTGCAACCTTACAAAAAAAAAGTTTGTAGAGAGCTAGCCACACCCAAAGAAAGAAGAGAACTGAACTGCTGGTCCCTTGACCCTGAACTTCCCAGCCTCTAGAACTGTAAGGAATAACCTTACATTGTTTATAAACCACTTATAAGATACGTTGTTACAGCAGCCTGAACTCTCTTAAGATAGGCTCAGCCAAATGAGCAATCCAGCCTTGCTTCAGGGATTAAGTAGAGCCCTGGTGTTTCCTCTTTAAAAAAAAAAAAAAAATCAGTATGTTTGGATTACCTAATGCTTGCATTTATTTTGTGGATGTGGAATTGGTAGATGGAATAACATATATCAAGTTCCCTTTGCATTCTTTTTCCCTCCTCTCCTACCTCCCTCTTTCCATCTGTTGATCTTCCCATTTGAGAAAGAGCTATCTTCTTATTTTCTATTATTTATATTCTAATCTTTATTTATACTTCAGGTTTCTTATACAAGAGAAGCCATGAAATCTTTAAGATTGTGTGTCTGATTTCTTTCACTTAACATAAGTCTCAAAGTGCATGCATTTTCCTACAAATGGTTCCAGTTTACCTTTTCTATGGCAGAGTGGTACTCTGCTGTGTATAAATACCACATTTTCTTTATCTACTTATCTGTTGATGGATATATTGGCTGCTTCCAAGATTCAATGAGTGTGAATTGTGCTGCTATAAACATGGATATGGATGTAACACTGCAATATGGTGTCTTTACCTTTTTTGGATATATACATATAAAGGCAATAGCTGGGTCAAATGGGATTCCTGTTGATAGTTGTTTTTAAGGAATCTCTGTACTGATTTTCATAGTGGTTGTACTAGTTTAGATTCCAACCAACAATGCAGAAATATTCCTTTTCTCCAACAGCCTTCCTAGTATTTGTTATTATTTGATTTCTTCACGATAGTCATTCTTTCTGAGGTATGGTGGAATCTCAGCTTTATTTTAGTGTGCATTTCTCTAGTGGCTAAGAATGATGATCATTTCTTCACATATTTCTGGGCCTTTTTTTTTTTTACTTCCTTTGTAAAGTTTCTACTTATTTTTCCTGCACATTTTTGAATAGGTCTTTTATTTGGAGGAGGCTTCTAATATTTTGAGTTCTTCATATATTCTAGGTACTATTCCTTTGTGGAATAGCTAGTGAAAATTTTTTTTCTGGCCTGTAAGTTGTCTTTTTACTCCTTCTATTGTTTCCTTTACTATGCAAAAGACTTTTTAGTTCAATGTGTTCCCATTCTATTCTTGGTACTATTTCCTGTAGAACCAGTGCTCTGTTTAGAAAGTCTTTCCCTATGTCCACAACTTCGAGAGTTTTGCCTATTTTACTTCAAGTAGATTAACTAATTTTGTTTTATGTTCTTTGATTCATTTTGATTTTGTTTAGTACATAATGAGAAATATGGGCCCTGATTCAATCGTCTATTTACCACCTTGGAATTCTCCAACATTTGTCTCTTTCTAGAATATCCTTGAAATTTTTTGGAGTGCTGATTTGGCATTCATGAATTTCTTTACATATTATGCAATTCATCTGGCCTCTAAGCCTTTAAACTTCCTGCCTCAGCCTTCTGAGGGCTGGGATTCATGCCCCACGTTCCATAAATTTTATAACATAGTTTTGCAGGAGACATCAGCCCAGAGAGTAAATTGTTTTTTCTCATCACTTGAAACACTTTACTCAAAGCTCTCTTGGTCTTTAAGATTTATGTTGAGCAATCTGCTATATTTCTAATGTGTTTGCTATTGTAAGTAAAATGTTCATTTTCTCTAACCACTTTTAAGATTCTTTTCTAGTGCTGGGCTACCAGGACTTTACTTACAATGTGTTATGGCAAAGTTGTTTTCTGATCATGGCTATTTGGGATTCTAAATGCTTCACTTAGCTGTATGTTACATTCTTTTCCTCTGTTGGAAAACTTTTCTAGTATTTTTTCAGTAAAAAAGTTTTTTCAAAATGTTATTTTTGCTGTCTTCTGACTTTCTACTATTTCCAATTAATCTTTTAAATTTTTTAAAAAAAATTTTTAAAGAGAATACAAAATAGTAAAAATAAAAAATTAGAAATGATACAGAATTTCACTAAACAAATTAATATGAATTTGACAGCATTTGTTGTATTACACAGTGTTGTCCTGAAATTAATTGTTTAGATAACCAGATATATGCATGGTAAAACTAAAAAAAAGAAGTTATAAGAAGAAGAGAGAAAAAGCAATATATATATATCAAAAAGAAAAAAGTAAGCATTAACTGCTCCTTTCCATAGACCAGGAGAGAGTCACAATACAATCATCCAAGCCATCCTGCATGCATACATAGATATAGACATAGATATATCTCTTTTCCCCTTCCCCCTCACCTGTCCTCATCTCAGTAATTTCTTCCTCTTGAACAAATTAACTCCCTTTTCACAGTATCTTTTGTACCCTTCAGATTTTATTTACTCTTTCACGTTCTCATACTAGGGAGAGAATATGATGTTTGTACATGTGGGTCTGATTTATTTCACTTAAGACTATGGTCTCTAGTTGCATCCAATT
Organism: Octodon degus; assembly: GCF_000260255.1. Lineage (NCBI taxonomy): Eukaryota > Metazoa > Chordata > Mammalia > Rodentia > Octodontidae > Octodon > Octodon degus. Next base: position 4,927,008 of record NW_004524631.1, on the reverse strand, counting down.
ACCATTAAAAGCCTCAAATGTATCCTTTTCATAGCTGAATAATACTTCATTGTGTCAAAATACCACATCTTCTTTATCCATTCCTCAGTAGATGAGCATTTGGGTTATTTCCAAGATCTATCTATGACAAGTTGCGCGGCTATAAACATGGGTGCACATATATCACAGTAGGATGTTTTCAGTTCTTCTGGAAAAATACCTAGGAGGAGAGTAGGTGGGTTGAATGGGACTTGCAATCCTAGTTTTCTGAGAAATCTCCACACTGATTTCCATAGTGATTGCAGCAATCTTCATTACAACAGTGGAGAGAGGATCGTTTTTCCCCACAACCCTGCTAGCATTTGTTATTGGTGAACCTCTTGATGACAACCATGGGGTGAGACTGTATCCCAGTGTTGTTTTAATTTGCATTTCTTGAATGAGCAATGTTGTTGAGCATTTTTCATGTATTTATTTTTCATTTGTACATCTTCATCTGAGAAGTGTGTATTCATCTCAGATGCCCATTTTTGGATTGGGTGTTTAAAGTTTTGGGGCCTGATTTTTTAAAAAAAAAATTATATATTCTATATAGAAGGTTTGTTAGAGGGGTAGTTAGCTATGATTTTTTCTGAGTTATGGGTTTTGTTTTTACTGTTGGTGATTTCTTTTGACCTGCAGGAGAATTTTCAAAGACTTTTTGACTTTTCAAGAAGATGAGATCCCAATTGTTGATTTTTTGAAGTAATTCCCATGCAGTTTTATTTTTGTTCATGAACTCTACCTACCTCTATGCCTTTAAGAAATAGGTAATATATCAACAATTGTTAATCAGCTATTTTTATTTTGAAAATCTGTAACCTATGTATTGTTGTCTGTTACCCTGGTTCTGTTTTTGTTTCTGATTTTTGTTCTTGTGTTTGTTATTACTTTTGTAAATTAAATTAAAGATTAAAAAATAAGATTTCTACCTTTTTTTTACTGCAGGAGCTTTACTGTTTCTGTTTTAATATTGAAATCTTTAACCCATTTTGGCTGTAGTTTAGTGCATGGTGATTGACATGGGTCTAATTTTAGCCTTTGGCATGTGGAAAGCTAGTTGCTCCAGAACCATGTATTAAAAAGGGTATATTTCTTCCAGTGAACATGTTTGGCCCCTTTGTCAAAGATAAAGTGGCTAAGTCTGTTTATAGTTAAGTCCGCATCTTCTGTTCTGTTCCATTGATCTTCAGGTCTGTTTTTATACCATTGCCATGCTGATTTTATCATAGTAGCTTTGTAATATAATTCCATGTCTGGGATTGTGATGCTGCTGGCCTTTCCTTCATTTATCAGGAATGCTTTTTCTATTCTGAGTCTCTTCTGTTTCTGATGAATTTTACAAATGTTTTCTCTCAATCTGAGAGGTATGATAGCACTACTTTAATAAGGATTACTTTGACTCTGCATAAAAATTTTGAGAGAATGGCTATTTTCACAGTGTTGGTTCTTCCTATCAAGGACCAACGAATATCTTTCCATTTTCAAAATCCTCTTTGATCTCTTTTCTTAAAATACTGTAGTTTTCACTGTATAAATATTTTATTTCCCTTGTGGGATTTATTCCTAAATATTTCATTTTGGGGGCTGTTATCATGACTGGTGTGGTTTCCCTAATTTCTTTCTCTGTGATTTTGTTGTTATATGTGTACAAGAATGCTATTGATTTTTGAGTGTTGACTTTGTATCCTGCTGCAGTACTGAATTTGATTATTAAATCTACAAGTCGGGGCCAGGCAAATAGTTCAGTGGATTAAAGCTCCTGCTTAGGCAGATGCAGGGGCCAGGAGTTTGTGCCCCAGGCCTACTGTGCTGGTCTTGCCCCCGGAGCATGCTGAGACAGCCATTGATACTGGTAGTGGTAGCGTGCACCTGTAATCCCAGTGCTTGTTAGGCTATAAATAGGAGGATCACTACAAGTCCAATCTATGCAGTGAGACTCTGTAAACCCTGTCCTAAATATAAATACATAACTAAATCTACAAGTCTATTGGTGGAGTTTTTGGCATCTTCTATGTAGAGTATCTAGTCATCTGCAAATAATGATAATTTCATTTATTCCTGTCCAATCATTATTCTTTGTATTTCCATCTATTCTTTAATTGCTCTAAGTAATGTTTCCAGAATTATACTGAATAGGAGTGGTAACTGCACCTCCTTATCTTGTTGCTGATTTTAAAGTGAAGGTTTTCAATTTTTGTCCATTTAGTATTATGTTGGCTGTTGGTTTCTCATGGATGGCTTTTATGAGGTTTAGGTATAGGCCATGTATTCTGATTTTCTGTAGGGTTTTATCATGAATGAATGTTGGACTTTGTCAAAAGCTTTTTCTGCATCTACTGAAATGATCATGTGGTTTTTTATCATACACTCTATTGATATGGCATATTATATTTATGGGTTTGCATATATTGACCCATCTCTGCATTCCTCAAATGAATCCCACTGTACTGTGTTTGTTAGTGCTTACTGAGGATTT
>NW_004524631.1:4922172-4923116 GCF_000260255.1 Octodon degus | reverse complement strand
ATCAAACTAAGAGCTCTTCCTAAAAGCCTGAATAGGGTGATTCCAACTTAGTCTGTGCTCCACACCCCGAAGGCGCAGGCTAAACAGAACCTACCAGGCTCTGAGGCCCAGTCAGCATAAACAATGGTGTGATGTTTTAAACAGGAGCCAATTGCTCAGTGTCATTCAGAGCCCAAGCTCTCAAGTGACCAACATCAAATCTTTATTTTTATAACTGTATTAATGTGATCCAAATATGTCCACCACTAGTTTTTTTCAAAGGAAACATGCTATAAATAAGCAAACTATATCTGTTCACTGACTTTTATGGACCTCCATAGGTCTCACTGGGCTTACTTACAGACCACTCACAGTAATAGATTTTTAGCATAAAGTGTAGCACAAGGTTAAGCCATTCTAGCTTCTGCACACATGTTGTGCTTCTGGCTGATAATGGAGAACAAGTTGCAGTGTTACACCTTAACTAGGCTGCATTCAACCTTAAATAGCATCGATGTCAATGTCGTCATCCTTGTTTTCCAACTTCACAGCTTCAACCTTCAGCACGCTGGCAGTTTTCATATAAACCACCTCCATGTTTTCATCCTCCTCCTAATCTTCACCAGCGGAAGATTCTTCCTCTGCCTCCTTAAGCCAGATAAATGGCTCCACTTTGACATGAATCTCTTTGGCAAGTTCTTTCAAAACATCCTTCTCAGAGGCTTTTTCTGGCTGGCTGATGATGACCTCCTCTTCCAACAGGTCTGCATCATATATCTCCTTCAAGATATGTGGGGAGGAGAATATTCAGAAGATTCTTTAATCTAGCATTTAATTGGAAAGATTCTCACCCTGACTAACTATATATACCGATACCTGTGAACTAATCTACAGCACTGCAGATGGTAATTTGTAATAGTGGTTTCATGTTGGGAGTGCCTGTCCTTGTGGTATTCTGAATATGG
>NW_004524631.1:4902030-4920909 GCF_000260255.1 Octodon degus | reverse complement strand
AAAAAAAAAAGATATGTGGGGAGATCCCTTCAGGCAATCTATCTTTCAATGACATCTTCCCAAGACCCAATCATTTCCTTTTACTTTGGATTGGAGGTTGAAATATATTTGACCAGTGCCCATTTCTCTAGGAATTGGCGTTAATATTGTTAAAGACTGCTTGACAACCCAGATATTGGCATTTCAAGAAAACCCATAAATTGTCACAACTATGTCCTCTTGGCTGTAATAATAAAATCAGCATCAATTATACTGATGCAGACAAACTATTGACCAAATATACAGACCTATAAAGTACTGCCTTAACCATAGTAAAAAGATCTATAATTATAGTAAGAATACTAGAAAAACCAAATATTTACCAACAGTAACTCTCTAATAAATTAGTACCTACCCTAACAGTAGAATAATATTCAACAGTACTAGAGGCAGCAAGCTACCTACAGATTCATGAAGCTTGTTAGTTAGATTATTAAAGATAGAGGAGGTGGGGGCTTGGAGAATGAAAAAGTAAAATGTGAGAAATTAATCAGTGAGATATGAGGTGATAGAAAAGTATGATGGGCATCATACGGAGAAAAGGGACATTAATAGTGTTAAAGAACAGTTACAGAAAAAAGTGAAAAAGAAAAAGAAGAAAATAGAAAAACATGCAGCAAAATAAAGGAAATAAAGATAAAAATGAAGAGATGAAAAAAACTTGAAAGAGGAAAAGAAAAATCGAAAGTGCAAGAGAAAAAAAAAGGTTTAAAAAATGGAGTAAAATTCCCAGATTTCCTCCTCCAAATCTGTTGAAGAGAAAAATAATATACATAAAAACCAAATGATTGAATCAAAGAAAAATTCCTCTGTGCTTTTGAATTCATGGTTTCTGTCTAGGCTCTGAGGTGTAGGAATTCAGCCAGTTAGAATTTTCTCTGCCTACCTTTAGGGCTTGTGTGTTTTTGAGGACGCTCCCCCTGCAGCGGAGGCTGCTTTATCCATTCATCCCTGACTATAGTGACCATGCAAACCAAGGGATGTCCTTGCTCCTGGTGATAGATGGGAAACATAATCAATCTCCTATGTTCTGCTACATATGGGCTTGGAGGCAGAGAGTCAAGTAAACTTTTGGACTTGGGGGTCTGCTTGCTCCCTATGGAAGGAAGGGCTCATGTTCTTCCCAGTCTGACCTATACTTCTCAGGGAAATCTATGTCTGGCCCACTCCCCTTCCACACTGGTCACCCATGGTTGTCTCTCATGCAGTCAGTTTGGAAGAGTAACACTGGAGTCCCTGAAGTTGTTGGTCAGGTCTGTCATTTCTCTCTGGGTCTGGTGGCTTTCTGGTCTTACTTTTTCTTTCCAGATTTTGTCCTCATCCAGGATCAGGTTGGTTATTCAAGGGGCAGCAGAGGGGAAGCAAAACATAGAGCAGGATTGGAGTTGGTAGATGGTTGGTCACATAACTAGAAAAAGCTGTTTACAGGGAATAGGAAGCTCTTGGCTTTTTAATGATCAGGCTTTCCCTTTGTCCTATTGTTTTATCCTTTTGAGCAGTACCCGAATGTTCTGCTTCTGGCATAACATCAAAACCACGGACCATTTGTAAGTGCAACCTGAGCCACTCTCTGCCTATAGGCTGGTATAGTCTAGGAAAAAGAAGTATAAGTCCATTCTATGGTGAGGTTTTATGTTTTTGTTAAATCCTAATAGATAATGCAAATCAGTTCAAGTTCATGTCTCTAAAGTCTTTCAGTTATTGTACTTTCTGATGAGCATGTTCTGGGAATGAGAGGATTGCTTTGCTTAAAATCCTAGTCTGAAAGACCTCTGCAATTTGTGAAGAAAACCCATCTGGTGATTCCTTTATTTTTTAATTCTTATTTCAGAAATTTAAGGTATATGCAAATTAGTGTATCTTATTTTTCTGTATTTATCCCAAGCATTGACAGCTGTCAATGTATTACCATACTTAATTTTATCTCCCCTCTTCATGCTTTTTCTCATCAGACTATTTAAAAAAATCCTTGAGATTCTTATTTTACCTATAAATATTTTATTAAGCATCTCAAAAAGGGGCGAGAGCCTAGAATGTGTGTTATTCTTAGTGATGTGCTTTTAAAGCATAAAGCAGCAAAGGCAAAACTTTTAGAGCCCTCAGTGATAAATAACAGGCTGCTGTGGCTTGTGTGCTGTGCTTTAATCCCTGGCATGGAGTATGTAAAAGGGAAGGGAAGATGGTTGCTTCGCAGTGCAGAAATCCAACAAATGCTGTCTTAGTCACAGATCAAGGTTAATATCTATCACAAATCATGCTGATAGTAGGTACCTTTGATTTCATGTCATCATAAAAGTACTTGTACAACCTGAGTAAAGTATAGATGTCAGTTAGCAGCAATGTTCCAATTTAGGTTTCTCAGTTGAGTCAAATTTACCACAATAATGCAAGATGTTTTTAATTGGAGAAAATAGGTACAGAATGCATAGGAAATTTGCATCATCTTTATTCAGTATTCTATAATTTTTAAAGTTTATTATTTATAAGAGGGAAGGGGTTGGAAAACCACAATGTCACTGTCTTATTTAAAATATAAAATAGCACTAAACCAGGTCAGAGATGGAACACTTTTGCATAACATAATTTACAATCACTTTCAGCAAAGATAGTTGTATTCATGGTAAAAAAAAAAATTAAAGATTTTTCTGCTAAACTTTAACAGGATTAAGCCTTATTCTTAAAAGAAGTTATGTTGATCTACCCAAATGACTGCCAAAGGCTAAGTGAATTTTATAAATTATTTTAAAGTGATTTTATATTGAATACTAGTCTCTTTTTCCATAAAGGAGAATAATGAATCTTGGAATAGATCTAAAATTTTCTTTGCATGGTACCAATGTTTTATGATCTGATGATAAAACTTTTGCTTATGTACATAACTAAATTATTGGAAATTTTTCTTTAATAGCTTTTAAGAAAATGATTCCCTAGTGTCATCCAGTATCTAGTCATATTTTATTTGATTGCTACGATTCAGATTTTCTTTCGTTTTTTTGGGGCAGGGTCTTGCCATGTAATCTAGGCCTGTCTTGGACTAACTCCCAAAGCCCAGGCTGGCCTCAAACTCATGGTGTTTCTCCTGCCTCAACCTCTCTAGTTATGGGATTATAGGCATGTACCACCATGCTGGGCTACATGTTTTTTTAAATTTACTAAAATTCAGAAAACATGGATCTTTATTGGATAGAGATTGGATGAGTGGATTAACAATCTCTGGATCTTTTTGTCAAAGGAAAAATCAAAGTGTATGATCAAAATAGAGCTGATGGCTGGGGATATAGCTCAGTGGCATAAGCGCCTGGTAAGTGCAAGGTCCCAAGTTCAATCCCAGGTATCAAAATAAATAAATAAATAGTGCAACTCATAGACTCCTTAATCTATGAATTCTGAGCTCTTCTCAATTTGGGGGCACTTTAAACAATTTGGAAGCTATGGGCCATTTCCCCAGGAAAAAAAATGTATGGACTCGTTCAATATTAAATTATTTGTAAAAAATTTTGGGAATTTCATGAATCACTTGAGGCCTATCAGTGGGCCTGGGTCTGGGTTAAGAGCACACCCTAAGTGTTTTCTCCAATTTGGCATTCTGCAGCACACAAGGAAGCCACAGAAGCATGTTTATTCCTCCTATTGTGAGAGTACCCTGTCCCTGGCCAAGGCCTTCAGATATGGCCTAGAGGAGTACACTCTGTAGTCAGAAGTTGTTTCCTTTGGCACAAATGAAGGACAGAAGAGAAATAAAGGAGGTCTTTATTACTTGGTGCTGGAGGGGTGCTTAAAAAGAAGCAAAGAACTCTGACCTGAGACAAAGAAAACGTGGCTTTTACTGATTTTTGACGGGGGGGGGAGCTTGGAGAGGTGCAGTATGAAGTCTCAGGAGCTGATTAAAGAATTGCTGGTGCAGGCAAAAAAGAAACAGGAAGTTTATTCCGGGCTGACAGGAGAAGAAGGAGGAAGGAGGTTTTATGCTATTGTTCTTGGGACCTTTGCCATGTTGGAGGGCTGCCATGATGACTGGGCAAATTTTAATAAGTAGTCACATGTTATAATGGGAAAAAATCACAGATTTGGTGGCAGAAGGTTTAGATTCTACAAGTGACTCTTTCAATACTTTTGAAGAACTCATTCAATCTTTTGAGGAGACAAAGGTAGAACCAAGATTACGAATTAATTGTGCAAAGAACTCTACATCATTGTCATTCCCATTTTTACAAACTGGAAATGGAAATTTGGAAATGTTAAAGAATGCATCTACAGAAATATCAGCTAATTAATATTCAGCCAGGTTTACATGCATCTAAACTCATGTTTTTTCAGATCATATCGATGGTTCTCTAACTTGTGGTACTAGAGATTGAATCTAGAATCTACTGCATGCTAAGAAGCGCGTATCTGATTTCTTATTTAGAATTTTCTAAGCTGCTAAGATGTTTGTAAACGTCTGCCCCTTACTCTGCTGTTCAGTTTTTACTTCTCTAGTAAGAGTATAATACCTTTTTGAGCAATAAGCAAAAATAAACACAATAAACAGCTGTATTCACTAGTAATTACTATATGGCAATAACACAGGATTTTCTCCTTTGAAAATCTTGACTAAAATCAGATCACAAAATGATCGACAATGTAGAGTGTGCCTAAGGAGAGTCACATGGAGAGAAAACATTCTCCCAGGCTTTCACAAAGAGAAAATTGATCAAGCAATGGCCATGACTCATCCACATGGCTGAAGCTGACAAAAGATCTACAAACTATTGTACAGGGCTTAAGGGTTAATCCTGAGGGAATTTGACTGTCCTTGTTGGATATAAAAGTTACATTTTTTGTTATGTAAGTCTTGCTTTATCTTGGTCTTAACCATCCAGCAGAAAAGTATAAAAATGAGGTATAATAAGTAAAGCCATATTAATATGCTGAGCTGTAAAAGGCTCAAATCAACAAATTCGGACATTGCCAGTCTTGCAGATAACCCACTACTATTATAGACTACTGGACTATATTGGATTACTTTGCTGAATTCATGTACCTACAATATATGAATGGTGATGGAATACCCATTTCTGACAAAAGTAAACAAAAAAGGGGGCTATAAATGAAGGTCCATTTGGTAGTGAAAAAGAGATATATATATCTGTATATACAAAATAGTTAGCATAGATATACAGCTACTTTCTCTTAGTTCAATGAAAAGAAAGTTTTGAACTAATCTTGTTTAGCCAAGATATAATGTCTGCATCTTATACTATGAATAACTACGACAAAGACAATAATATGCAATGTATTAATAAAATTATTCAAAAAATAAAAATAAAAGGAAAGAAAGCTAAAATAATAAAATAAGATCAGATCACAGTCCTCTCAATATGTTTTGCACAAGTGAGCAAACATGTTAGCTTTCACATGCTTTTAAGGCTCAATTTAGTTTTGAAAACTCTATGGAAAAGGGTGATGGCAATACACTTTTGAATGTTTAATTATTAACATGCTATTAATACATAATTGGACTTTAAACCACCATGAATATCAAGTTTACTTAAGTTAATCCATCTTTAAAAAAATAAATTAATCCATCCTTCATTTGAAGAATTGTTTAAAGTGAATTTAGAATTTCTGGAAAATTTCAGACATAGTTATTGAATTTATAATAGTGAAATACTATAATAATTTTATTTAGGGAATAAGCCTACAATTTAGGAATTTAATATGGGCACCATCTGTCAGCCATTGATTTGGTAAGTTGCTGGAAACCTACTTGTTATTGACAACTGACTTATGGGTAGAAATAGCACCTTCTATAATTGAAATGCAGTTGGATATTCTTGTCTAGGACTTCCACATCCCTGGATTCAACCAAGTGCAGTTTAAAAATACTTGGAATAAATGTATCTGTATTGAACATATCCAGACATACTTGTCTGGTCATTATTCCCCAAACATGAAACTATTTATAGAGAATTTACATTGTATTAGATATTATATTCTTATAGAGATGATTTAAAGTATATTGGATGATGTATGTATATTATTTGCAAATATAAATACATTTTACATAAGAGACTGGAGCATGTACAGATTTTCATATCTCAGGAGGGGACCTGGAACCAATTCCTTCTTGACAATAATTGACATCTTTATGCCCTTAATAGGTTGAAAATTGCTCACATTTTCCATTGGGAAAAAAATAGTGAAAAAACTGAAAAGAAGAGAAAAAGAAAAACACTCTTGTATGTTTGGCAATTCAAATACAGTATCATTTTAATTATGGACTAATTAAAACTTTATGAGTATATTTTAAAGTGAAAAGGTCAATAACTAACCTACTTTTTCTTCTGCACAAACATGTACAACTCAAAATCAATGCAAAACCAAAATCTTCAGTGAAACTCTAATGTATACAAGGTTTATGTATGACTTTCTCCTACCTTCCTATCCCTTCTCCTATCTCACACAACTCTCAGCTTCCTCCCTGTTCTTCCAAGTCCTAAGATTCTCAGGTGATACTTTATTCCCCCAGACTACTGCCTCTGCAGTGCTCAGACCCCATCTCATGCATCTTGTTTGCATGAGCTAGGCCCTATCTGTATCTTTCCTTGCTCCTGCCTTCAACTAGGTGCTGTTGTTTGAGCCATCCTTTATCTCTGTTTTTCTCTTTGTTGCATTCTCTGAAATCCCTCTCCACAATTTCTCTACTTTCCAACCCCATCACACAGTCTTACTTTAGGATCTTTTCCTAAATATCATACACTGATACAGTGGAGGCTGGCAGCTGCCTCGCCCCCAATTTATTCTCTAAAAGTGCATCCCTTGGATGTGTGCTCAGAGGATACCTATAAATGAGGCTGAGAGATGTGCCAGGTTACACCTATAGGGACTATCCAATGCCTAATCTCATTTTTCCTCAACATTCGTCTTTGTTTTCACTCCTCTCCTAGGTTGCACCCGTGTCCTTGTAGAGTGCATGCTTTTAAATTGAACAGACCTGAGTTCTCCACTTTCTGCCTGTGAGTTCACTGAATCTTAGGATCATTATCATTGTTATTATTTTGCTGGTGCTGAAAAATCAAATCTAGGGTAGGGCCTCAAGAATGCTAAACAGGTGTTCTACCTCTGAGTGACATCCACAGCCCCTCCTATTTTACCTTACAATAAATATCGGGATGGTGCTAGTTCTAAACCTCACGATATTATTCTGTGGATTAAATGGGATGATGCTGTAGAGTACTAGTCCAGGGGTACACTCAGCAAAAATTTTCTGTTGATAAAATTATTCATTCTAAAGCCAAGGCTTCATTCTTAAAGACCACAAAGTCCCTATGCAACCTCTTAGACATAAACTTTGTGGTCCATTCCATTCTTCATGTAGATTTTTATTTATGCAGATTCTTTTTTTCAAAAACAGATTTTACTCTATTGCTAGCTGGAATTCAATTAAAGTGGGCCTCGAAGGCTTACAATGATCAAATTATTAATAAAGACGTGATCTCTGCCCCAAGAGTGTGTGTCCACTCTTCTATGTTGAGGACTTTGTGCCTCTTGTGCTGTGCTTCACTTCACTGTATGCCCTTACTCGAGAACCATAATCACTGGACTGATTAATAGTTTTAATAGTTACCACTAACTAAGTATGTCCTTGTGTCAGGTGCTTTATTATAGTGTTCGATTTAATCTCCATAGTGGTCTGACATTATTATTTCTACTGACAGTGGAAGAAACTTGAAACCAGAATTAAAAATTCTAGCTCAAGACTAGAAAATTTGTAGTGCTGAACACAGGAATGACTTGCCTAAAACCCATGCTTACCCATTACCCCAGGAAACCTGTACTCTATTTTCTGTAATTAGGTACAGAATTTTTATGCATAAGACTGTGGTTTGACCTCTTCTGCACAGTTCATAATAGTTGAATATGTATATGCCTTTGGGGACCGTCTCCTATTATTTAGCCTGATATTTTCAAGGTCCATGGTGTAGCATTTCTCAGTCCTTTTTTCCCTTTATGGCTGAATACATTCTGTTGCATACATATATCATGCTTTACTGAATCATTTATCAGATAATAGTTGTTTGGAATTTTTCCATTTTTTTCTGTTATGAGTAATGGTGCTAGGAATAGTTAAATAAAAATATTTTGTGCAAAGATATGGTCCTCTTACTAGAGATAGAATTGCTACCAGCTCATACCACCTCACTTTAAACTCTTTCAGACAAATTCAAATAAATAAAACTTATGAAAATGAAAAGTAGTTAAATGAGTAAAATCATCATTAACTGATTGAAAATTTAGCAACAATTTGCCTTGATGAGTCCTTTTTGTTATCTTTCTGAAATGGACTTAATATTTTCCTATAAAATAGTTATATTTATAAAGTAATAATCATAGCACAGTCCTATAATCCCAGAACCCAGGAGGCTGAGGCAGGAGGGTCATTGTGAGTTGGAGGCCAGCCTAGGCTACAAAGTGAGCTCAAGATCAGCCTGAACTGCACAGTGAGAACCTGTCTCAAAAACATAATAAATAAATAGTAATAATCAATGTTTTTTAATGTATTTTAGTATATGGTCTACATTGTCTCACTACACAGATTGGACTCCTAGTGATCCTTCCTATTTTCAGCCTCCCAAGCACTGGGATTACAGGAGCATGCCACCACACCCAGTCTCATTCGCCATCTCAGTGCTTCCTGGAGTCAATGTTATTTTTTAAGATCAGAGATTGCTTCCAATCCAAGTGTCTTCTTTACCAAGATCACATTTTTACCAAAAAGTGAGAAAGACTGGAGTTTTAACAGTAGTAAACTACTTAACACTATGTGGTTAAATGTGTGTGTCCCAGTCTGGTTCAAAGCAGTTCCCCATGTGATTATTATGACATATTTCCTATTAAACTGACAAATATATACAGGGGCACTGCAAAGGCTGGGAATTCATGCTAGCAAGTTCTTCTCGTAGAGGGTTTTGGGGGCACCAGCAGGTGGGATATGGCCCACCTTTCAGCACTAGCTTTCTGAATCTTGTGGAACTGTGTGCAGCCCTGGTTTGGTTTAGCCTTATGATAGCCTGGCTTGGCTTGTAAGTCACAAGCCTTGAACAAGCCCTCTACCTGTGTCTAACCTCTGTAGTCTTTCTATCTAATCCAGACTTAGCAGCTCTGTGGCTGTCATTCCATAGTGCTTGCCATCCTCTGATCTTGTATTCTGTCCCATCTGCTGTCTGCCGCTAAGCTGAGAAAGAAATGAGAATGACTGAAATAGGAGAGGGAAATGGAGGTACGGAGTTAAAAGTCCTGGGTCCCCATTCTAGGTTTAGTCTTCTCCTCCTCTTGAGACATTAAACAAGCCGTAACTTCCCTGAGCTCTCTTTACTTGTTAGTGTAGAGATCAAATTTGAATTCTAACTAAACTTGAAAAGAAAAACATCTCAAAACTAAAACCAAAAACACAAGAAGGGTGGGGAGATAGCTCAGTAGAATAAGTGCTTGCCTGGCAAGCGCAGGGTCCTGAGTTCAATTCCCGGTACCACACACACACAAAAGAGGTAAGGAAATTCATTTTAGTGTTGTTTTTGAGGTTAAAAAAATTGAATTGAACTTAAATTTAACCTAGCTAACCAAACACAGAGGTTTGTTCTAAATAACCTGAGTATGGTATAACCAGCAGAATCTTTACAATCATTACAATTTTTCTTGGAGAATAGCTAAAGATATCAGAAAATTAAGTGAAAGAACAAATTACAAAAGAGTATTTGCGAGGTGGATTTCTAGAGGTTGGAAGAAAGGAGAGAATGAGAACTTTGGGGTTTTTTCCCATAAAACATGAAGATTTTATTTAAAGTCATTTTTATGTTTAATCAAAATAATCAATTTAAGAGAGTTTTAATAAACAAACCAAGCATTACATTCCTACAGCATATATCTATTTTCTTCCTCACTTAAGCTCATTACTCTCAGAATGAGAAGGCTTTCCCAGATACCATTTTCTGTATGGGATGATGAAAATGTCCTGGAAATGAATAGCAGTGACGGTCACTCAACTTTGTGGATACACTTGGTGTCAGAGAACAGCACACTTCAAGTGGTTAAAATAGCAAATTTTATACCGTATAAAATTTACCACAGTAGTGAGGAGGGTAGTTGGAAGGTTGCAAGAAGTTTTCAGTAAAGTTAAAAAAAACAGTCCTTACGGGAATTCATGATGGTTTCTTAGTTTATGACTAGCCTAATTATCTTGGACACATAATCGCAGTTGTTATTAGATTATTTATTGAAATCTTCTTTCTTTTTGTCTGTATTTTAGAGAAAGGTCTACAGGGTGTTCAGAGTCTCACTACTAGATCGGACTCATAGTGATTCTCCTGTTTACAGCCTCCCACGTACTGGGATCACAGGTGCACATCACCACCATGCCCAGTCTCAGTTGCCATCTCAGTGCGCCCTGGGGGTGGAGCTGGCACAGCAGGCCTGGGAATCGAACCCCAACCCCTGCGTCTGCTTGTAGGCACTTTAATCCTCTGAGTTATTTGACTGGCCCTTGAAATTTTCAACATAAAAGTAAATGTTTTGTTTCCTTAAAAACAAAATGTGTAGGATAACATATTTTATAAATTCATATATATTATGCATTATTTTAGCCAAATCACATATGCATATATTATATGAACATACATGTATAATACATGGACACAGATTTTTTATAGTTTTCTGCAAGGAATACATATTAACCCTACAAAAAGTTAAATACTGTGTAAACCACATGAAGCTTTCATTGTTTACAGAAGGATTTTGGCCCATCATAGTGTAGAAAATTTAACTGTCACCAAAGATATGTTTTAGGAAAAGCCCTAGGGCTCTAAGCCTGTGGTATTGGTAGCTTTGCATATTAGAGAGGTTATTTTATTTTATTTTATTTTGGCAGAACCAGGGATTGAACTCAGGCCCTTGTGCTTGACAGGCCAGTGCTTATTCTACTGAGCCATCTCTCCGGCCCCCATAAGAGGTTATAATGGTTCCATCATGGTGAACGAAGTACAGTGGAGCAGGACTGGAACAGATTCAGTTATGGCACTGTCACCGTCACACGAGGTGCCAGGATATGGCCACTGGTGATGGTAATACAGCATGTGGAGCTGAGGCACAGCTAGAATACAGGCCTCTGGGAGCCTTCGTTTGTGACCGCTCAAGGAGAACAAGAGTGAGAACAGTTCACAGTGCATCCTGACCTTGGCCTTCAGCCATGAGAAAGGGTGTATCACTCATTAAGGTGAGAAAGGGTGTATCACTCATTAAGGTGAGGAGTCTGAAGGGGGGGCAATGTGACAAATTCTGCCTGACCCTCTCGTGCTTGGATGACTTTACATTTGGTAAACCAGGAAATAAAAAACTCAGTAGACTTGTCAAGAGTCAGCAGCATATGGAGGGTACCAAGTTATAAGAGTGGACCAGATTTCCCAGGAAAAATGTGTGAAAAGGAGGGTTTTCATCTTTGTTGAGGATAAAAGGGCACAAGTAAGATGAAGTCTATGAACTTTTCCCCCACAAATATCTTCAAATATATCTGTTAAGAGGATGCATGATATCAGGATATAGTTGAAGAGTGAAATATAGAAGGTGTTCTTTGTCGGCTGAGAGACTTGACTATGTTTAGGTAGATGAATAACCAGGAAATGATTAGAGGAACAGAAGGAAGAGGAATATTTAATGCAGAGACCAAGGCTGAGGAGATTGACAAAGACAAACATTCCCTAACACAGTAAAAAGCTTGGGTCTTAGGCAAAAGGAGGGACAACATCTTACGTCAGAACCTAAGAAAACATTAGAATACAGGTAAGTTGATGTGTTGCACGGCGGGAAGTTGCCTGGCTTAAAGTACTGCGTGGCTTTCTTATCAGAGAATTCTATAAGCTTGGGTGAGTGGGAAGTGAGGTCATCTAATGAGAGTGGGCAGAGGCCAGAGGTCTGTGCAATGGCCACCAAGAAGATTAGATAAGGGAGACATTCAATCTCAATGCTGTGAAAGCTCAGCTAGATATGGAGACCAGGCATTTATACTGACATCTTCCTATGGTTCTTCGGCAGAAAATTTTGGGATCTTTGGTGTAAGTGAGAAGGCTCAGTTCTCTGATGGGTATAACTTTATCATAAATTAGAACTAAATGAGAGTGAAGAAAAGGGGAGATTGAAGAATCTAATAAGAATTGATCGTAGACTAGTGACCACCTGTTAAAGCTGTTCAGATATAAAAAAGAGATCATAAGAGAATGAGAGAGAAAATGAAAACATCTAAGAATTAAAAGCACCAAGTCTACACTCAGCTAGCCCATTTGCTCAGAAATTCTTTTTTAATATGGCTTTATTTTTATTATTAACAAACTCAGATGTTTTGATGCAGCTACACAATGGATTGGTCATGAATATTTAACCAAGACATTGAAGAAGAAGGAAGCCATTTGAAATCAAATTCCTTACCACAACTTAATAGGAAAAGCAATTTATAATCATTCACTTGTGTTTCAGATACAGAACCAGAATTAACAAGCATTTTTTTTTCTATTTTCAGAGCTGAGACCAATAGTACTTGCAAATGTGAAGGTTAAGGACTGGGAATTAGAAAATAATTGAAGATTTATAAATACTCTATGTGTGTAATGGTGATGTAATTATATAGAGTGATATTCCCTCCTTTTTTTAGGAGACATCTGCCAAAGTGCATGGGGATAAACTACCAGTTTATCTGCAACTGATTTTCAATGGTTTAGGGGGAAAGTTGTAACAAAGACAATAAGATGAAATACTAGTCATTGATTGGGGTCATGGTCGCAGACAGGATAAGGGAGATGATTTTATTTCCTAGGGGATATTGGCAATATTTGGAACCATGCCTGGGCACGTCAAGTGGGAGGAGGGATAAGGATATGACTGTGGGCACAGGGATGCGTGTGTGGGACTGGATTCCAGTGAGCAGAAGTCAGGAATGCTACTCAGTGATCTCTGTTGAACCCCAACAGCAAAACAAATACCTCTCAAAGTGTTGCAATGCTCGGGCTGAGCGTCTCTAGCCAGAGTGGTAGACACATAGATGATCATGGTGCTACTGCCAATCTTTCAGCTGTCCATAGTACTGGTGAAATTTTCATTACAGAGAATTTGGGTTGAAGCTAAAGTATGAGAAGAAAAGAACAAAGTCAAATTACTCTTAGTGGTGATCAAATGCTTTGACTGTGGTTGGGGGAACACTTAAAATCCCTTGGTGGATGGCTGAAAACTTTTATTCATCTTCCTATAGTCAATAAATTGAAATAGAATGTTGTTATGACTCAGTATTTGAATTTTTGGGCAGAATTATTTCAGAGAAAAGGAAGAAAAGGTGAGCAAAGTAGGCATTTGTAAATCATTTGCTATGACCCAAGCACTATGCTGAACACGCTTCATACATAATCTTGGTTCATTTGGCATCAGCTGTTACAGATTTAAGGTTTATTTAAGTCACATGGTAACTAATTTTAACCATCCATTTAATCATTCATTTCTCCATTCAGCAAACCTTTGTTATATATCTACAACCTTCCAAATACTATTCCGGACTACACAGATAAAGAAAGAAACAAAGTGTGCTGCTCAATCTCAGGAAGCATGTGACCTATAAATTTATATAAGCTGAAGCGGAGATAGTTCAGTGGTGTGAACCTGGCAAGCATGAGGTCATGAGTTCAATTTCTGTTACAAAAAATGAAAAGAAGAGAAAAGAAAAGAAAGGGCTGGGGAGACAGCTTGGCAGTCTAAGCACCTGTCTGACAAGCTCAAGGACCTGAGTTCAACTCCCCTGTACCGCATGCCATGCTGGGCCTACATCAAACCTGCTACCAAAGCCAGGTATGGTGGTGCACAGTTGCAAACCCAGCACTGAGGAGGCTGAGACAGGGAGATCACTACAAGTCTGAGCTGTGTAGCCAGACCTGATACCAAATAAATAAATATAGGGTCTACAGAGTATTCAGGGTCTCACTACTAGATTGGACTCATGTTTACAGCCTCCCAAGTGCTGGGATTACAGGTGCACGCCACCACACCCAGTCTCAATCTGTCTTAGCGCACGCTGGGGGACGGGGCCAGTATGGCAGGCCCAGGTATCAAACCCCCCACCCCTGCGTCTGCCTATGCAGGCGCTTTAATCTGCTGAGCTATTTGGCCAGCCCTAAATAAAATATTTTTAAAAAAGAAAATAAAAGAGAACAGCAATGAGCTAAGGAGTCTGGACTAAATGATAGGCTCAATAGGAAATGACTAAAATGCTTTAATCACTTCAGCTCTTTAATACATAATATCTTTTAGCCCATAATTTTTCAATGGAACATGGGAGATTAATAACTATTAAACTATATCTTAGCATTCTTTTGAGAATAAAGCCAAGCAACATTATGCATATAAATTATAAATCCCCGAGTAAAGAGAAAAATTATTAAAATTCAGGCATTTACTGCCAAAAAGAATTTCATGGTTTAGATAACAAAACTGAGGTTGGGCAGGCACAGATGGCACCAGATTGCCGCCCTGGGTCTGACCCCTGTGCTCCCATCCATGCACTCCCCTGCTCCTGTCCATTCAAGAGAGGATTTTTCAGTATCATAAAAATCCTCCTCTTCCATTTGTCATTCTTTATTACACATAACCCTTCATCATATAAGCTACCTAAGCATGAAGCAGATTGTGAAGCTGATTGTCCTCATGTGGAGAGGAAGAAAGGGATTTGTAACCAGGTCGAAAATGAAGTACAGTTGAGGAAGGACAGTCGGTAAAGCTGAAGTCAGAAAGCCGAGCTCAGGAACTCACTGTTACGCCCCTAGACTGTCCTGCAGGTCTAAGGACAGGCTCAAGATGCTCTTGACAGGAAGAAGCTATACCTTGAGGGTGGCTCAAGAATACAACTTGGGACCCAAGAGTAGAACTCCAAGGGCTCATTCCTGAGAGCTCTGAGAAGGAAAGTAATACCTGGGAATTGGTATCATTTTAGTTTTCCTATTAGGAATGGGAAGAAATCAAGCTCTTCTTTTGTCTTTATATTTGCATATCATGTCAGTTTTGATGTGCTTTCAGTTTCGCTTTCTCATTCAATTTTCATAGATGGCATTAATTTTCCCCTTTATAAATGAAAGCCTTGGTTTGATGACCTTCTCAGAATGATACATTCAACCAGCCTTTGGATTTCTAATCTTATAGGCAAATGCTTATGTGAAATAAAAGTAACAACTCAAAAACTACTTTCAGTGAACACGGTAGGTGTATGTATAGTGTGTGTGTGTGTGTGTGTGTGTGTGTGTGTGTGTGTACCCGCATAGGTACAGATGCTTTCTATACTTTTATTTTATCATTTCTTCTAATGTTACTACTTGGTTTTTGCACTTACATTGTTATTGTTTATTTTGATTTGTGTAGCTACCTACAATCCAGTCACAGAAAATCATTATAAAGCTAATTATTAGAAAACATTTTTGGTTGAAATATTAGGTTTTAATTCTATTAATTAATTAATTAATTAATTGGTACAGGGTCTCACTATGCAGCTCAGACTCATAGCGATCTTCTGGTCTCAGCCTCCCCGGCACTGGAATTACAGATGCAACCCTACCACACTCAGTTTCAGTGGCCTGCACTGCACACCCGGGCTACCAAGCTATCTCCTCAGCCTGAAATATTAGGATTTAAAATGAGAATTTGTGAATTCATATGGTGAAACAGAATCAATAAAAAGAGTATTCATTTTATCAAAGTCTTTATTTTCTATTTTTGAAGTGTGGGATCAAACCCAGAGGTTTACATATGTAAGCATATACTTTAACACTGAGCTACATGTCCAGCCTGGTGGGTTCTTTTTTTAATTAAGAAATTACAAATTCTGTGTCTCCTTGAAATGTTTTCTACATATAATATACATAGAAGTTATCTAAAAGTAGTTAAGATGGTCTGCAGTTGCTCGTCATATAAAAATAATACATATAGCTACTTCCAAAAAACTGGGCTTAACAGAGGATCTATATTTTTAAATTCAGAGTCTACTTTATTTTGTATTTTAATGACGACTGCACTGCGTGGAGCCATAAACCTTTGAGCCTGGGATGGACTTTGCACGTCATCCAGATGAAGACTGAGTAAATTTGCCCAGAGTCACATGGACAGGTAGCACTCAAGGTTCCTCGCTTTCTGCTCTGGTATTTTCACTGTAGTTCTGAGTAAATAGAAGAGATGCAAACAAGAATAAAACAAATATATGACGGCATGAAGGAGATGTTTGTAGTATGTTGCTGCATGAGGGAAACATACACTACATGGATCATTAGATTTTATTTTTATTTTTTATTTTTTTGTGGAACCAGGGATTGAACTCAGATCCTTGTGTTTGCCAGTCAAGCGCTTATCCTACTGAGCCATCTCCCCGCCCTGGGAGATGTTAGCATGTCTCATATCTCTAGATGTTGCATTTCACAGGAATTTCTTTTTTTTCCTTCTTGAGTTTGTATGTATTTTTTATGTCTTTAGAAATGAGCACTTATTAATTTGATAATCAGAAAGAAACTAAAGCTGTATGCAAGGGTCTAAAAGCATGCTAAGGGGCCAGGGAGAAAGCTCAGTAGAATAAGCACTTGCCGGGGCAAGTGCAAGTGCCTGAGTTCAATCTCCGGTTCTGCAAAAAAATAAAAAATAAAAAATAAAATAAGAGCATCCTAAAAACGTTAAGCAGACACATTCAGGAATACAAAGTTGAGAATCTTTAGAATATTTTTCTCCATTCTTTCTGAAAAGCGGAGTGCAAAAGGACCCTATTTATGCAACCGTACTTACCAGCACTGAGCTGCAGGATGGTGAAAGCATCTGAACAAATCTTCACCAAAGAGCCAAAACACGGGCCATAAGACAATCATCCAGTGAAAATGGCCACAAGCCTCCCCCTCCCCATTGCTGGGAAATGATCGTTCCCTTCTTGCTTCCCATTTGCCTGAATTTCTGATTATCAGGGAATTCTGAACCCTAAAACCCTGTGTTTGCTTCTCTAGATGTGCTTAAACCTGGCAAAGAGCAGGAAATAGAAATAAAAACAGTAAGTGGATGGATAGATGGATGGATGGATGGATGGATGGATGGATGGATGGATGGATGGACCACCTTCCTTTACAGAGTGCCTCCTATTTACCTGTCAAGTCTTAAGTTATATGCTGTACTATTTCTAATACTTAATATTGTTATTAACTTTTATAGCACCACTAACCTCAAAAAGGAGGAATTATTATTCCCATTTCAGAGTTAGCCAACTGAGACTGAGAGAGGTTGAGCTACAGACCAGATAGAATTATAGAATCCAGACCTGTTTGACTCCAAGGCCCATGTTCCTTTTCATGTCACTCCTTTCTCTGCTCTCTGAATAGCCTAAGCATAGCTTACTGGATCTGGTCAAGTGTTGTAGGAGAAAGAAGAAAGCTGGCTTATGGGTCTGTGGCTGGTGCCTCCTTACAGTGCATCCAAGGCATAGACAGCTGTCTGTATCATCTCTAAGTGGCCTGTTGCTGAATCACTCTCACCTTCTTGTGCGTCAACAAAACAGACATTCTTAGTTTAGCTTTTATTTGTAGACTCTGAAATGCAAAGTAATAGAAAAATTACCTACTTAAATTAGATAATAGGAAACTCAGAACAAAGGCTGTTGTGGAGATGGATTTGGCTAGAGATAGACAGAGGATGAAAAACAGGGGCAGTTTTCCAAAAAGTGAACTCAAGTGGATGACAGGCAAATGCAACTTCCTTTTCGTTTCACCTCCACATGTTGCATGTGCCCTTCATTCCTCTGTGAACGGGCTGATGTCAGCGCCACAGAAAATCTCAAGCAACTTGCTCAGGGCTCTATTAAGAAGACCAACCCTAGTGTGGTTTTTCCTTACTCCTCGGCTCTTGTGTAAGTACACAACCCAACCTTGACACCAGAAAGTTTATGGTTGGAGTGAGAGATGCGGTTAGAGAGGAGGGAGAAGTAAGTTTTGAGAAGTTTTAAATGGAGGACTGTTTTACAAGGAAGGACGTGAAGACTTTACTGATGTTATCCTCTATTGCACTGTGGTTACCAGCAGCCCACGCCGACCACACAGTGCTCTCTGCCCTCTCAACTTGCCCTTCGGGTTATGGTGAAGGATATTATAGGCATTCTTTGCCACCTTCCCTGCAGGAAGATTGTCAAATATATGGCAGACTAAAGCACACAAGAAAAACCCTTTCCAAGTGCCTAAGAAGTTACCTTCTTCACCTGTACTTTCTGTTTCTTTTTACAGTGCTAGGGCTTGAGCCAAGGGCTTGGTGCATGCTTAGCAAACATGCTCCGAAGAGCTGCTGTTCCAGCCCATCACCTTTCTCTTTTTGGGGAAAGCTACCTTTCTACAAGTAACTGGTATGATTTAACTCACAAATACTGGGAAATGTGCACCTGATTTTCCTGTCTTTGTGTTTTCTGCAAGAAAGATTACAGGAAAATTCAAGTCATACTTCTAATACAATTTGTTGAGTATTAAGGCTTAATTTGGAACACTAGTCTTACCTATTTTTCACCTGATTTCTCTTTTCTGTTCCATGAAGTCTCTTCATTTAATTGATTTTTTTTTTTCAAAAAAGCTTGCAATGCTTTTATCTTTGCAAGATGTTTTATTCTGCAACAAGTGGGAACAACTCTGTTTTTCAACCAGGTCTAGGGTTAGGGTTAGAGTATATTTTTTATGCTTGCAAACTTACAAATATTCCCGTCCTTTTCCTTGAGAATTATCTGAGGTATCACAGGAGTGGAGTTCCCAGTAAACATGATTGTGCAATGTGATCCTG
>NW_004524631.1:4880008-4901767 GCF_000260255.1 Octodon degus | reverse complement strand
ACCCACTAATTTTGCTCCCAGATGAATAACTAAATAGGTATGCTGATAAATTTATTTACTGTGACTTCTCGAAAGAGTATATGACTAAAGAATATAAAACTTAAGCTTAAATTTTCCCACCTCTCATTGAAAATTGTTACATAAGAAGCATGTGAAACCAAGGAGCTCCCTAGTCAGCTGAGTCCCAATCAACTGCGTGTGTATAGATAGAATTTTAAAAGTTTTAATTGATATATATTAGTACAGATTTATGAGGTTTGGTGATAATTCAGTAGAGTATATGATGATCAAATTAAAATAATTAGCATTTCCATGTCTTTGACTAGTTTTCATTTATTTGTTTTAGGAATCTTTGGATTCTTCTAGTTTTTGACAAAATATATAATAAACTGTCATAAGCTATAGTTGCCCTACTATGCTGTAGAACACTAGAACTTCTGCTCTCTACCTGTATTTGTACCCACTATGCGACGTCCCTCCAGCTCCCGTCTCCTCTCTCTCCTACCCTTCCTAGCCTCTTGTGACCTCCATTCTACTCTGCATTTCTTTGCTATTGACATTTTCCTCTCTCCACATTTGCGTGAGAGCATTTTCTATTTGTCCTGTATCTTGATTATTTCATTGCACATAATGTCCTTCAGTTTCATCCACATTGCCTAAATGGCAGCATTTTGCTTTCTGTTATGACTAATACCATAGTGTGTTCATGTGCCACATTTTCTTTATCCATTCTCATATGTGGACACATACAAGTTGATTTTCACATCTTGATTATTATGAAAAGTGCTACAATAAATACAAGAATGCAGGTGTATCTTTGTTGATATACTGATTTCATTTCTTTTAGATATATACCCACCAGTGGAGTTGCTGGATCATATGATAATTTTGTTTCTAGATTTTTGAAGATTTTTCATACCATTTTCCATAATGGACATGCTAATTTACATTACCACAAACACTATATAAACATTTTCATTTCTCCACATCTTTGACAATATTTGTTACTTTTGCCTTTTTGATTGTACCCATTCTGACTAGGGTGAGACGACGTATTTTTCATAGTTTTCATTTGTATTTCCCTGATGACTAAGGATATTGAGCATTTTCCACATACTTGTTATCCATTTGTTTATGGAACAATAGCATTTTAGGTGAATCAAGGGATCCCTCACTCCACTGGATTTTATTTATTATTGTTTTACTAAGCTTCATTCTTAAAATGGATTTATTTATTGGATACACATTTGTGGAATGTATTCTGTGTTTAAGGCCCTCTGGTGGGCCCAGGGAGATAGCTCAGTAGAATAAGCACTTGCCTGGTCCTGAGTTCAATCCCTGGTACTGCAAAAAAATAAAATAAAATAAAATAAAATAAAATAAAATAAAAATAAATAAAATAAAATAAAATATGGGGCTGGAGAGATAGCTCAGTTGAATAAGCACTTGCCTGGCAAGTGCAAGGGCCTGCGTTCAATCCCGGGTTAAAACAAAACAAAACAAAACAAAACCCCTCTGGTGAGTTATATGGGATGTATGGGGAAAGGAATAAACAGAAGGCCCTAGGAACCTGTGCCTGGGGAGACAGGCAGTGGGGAAATCAGCCAAGGGAACAAAGGCCATGGTTTCAGAATGTACGAAGAGTGAGTGCACCAGAAGCTTTCTCCAAGCAGCCACAGAATATTGTGCTTTTTTTTCTCTACAGTTATCCATTATTCTTTCCATTTGCAGAAATAATCAAGTACTGGCTAAAGTGGCATTCATTTTATGCCCGGAATACAGCCAACCCTCACTAACACACTCATTTGACTCTAGGTAAAGCCTATCAGATACCCTGAACACTGTTCCCCATTTAAATTCCTTGCTCAGCACCAATTTTCTCAGTTGGCCTTTCTTGCCCTTCTTTTTATTGTCTATCAACCTTTGGAAATAACAAAGAAATAGAATGGAAAATGGAAAATTACTCTGTTGGAAAACCTGCCTCCCTAAATATGAGTTTTGAATGAATTTAGAAATATTCTATAGAATTTTTGAATGCACCCAGATATTCCCATAATATAACTAAAATAGTTCCAGGTTGGAGAGAAAACAATAACAGTAATAAACTTAATATTTATTGAATACTTATTGCAGACATTTATGCTAAGAGCTTAGATACAATGTCTTATTTAATACTCAGAGCAGCTTCTGAATAAGTCTGCCTTCTGTATTACAGAAGAGCAAACTGAGGTTTACAGAGGTAACAGAATGTACCCCAGGGGTCCAGGGAGATGGCTTAGTGGAATAAGTGCTTCCCTGGCAAGCGCAAGGGCATGAGTTCAATCCCCGGTTCCACCACAGAATGTACCACGGTTGTGCAGATTATTAGTGGTAAAGGTTGGCTAGGCAGCCACTAGTAGGTGAAAATTTTCTTTTTAATAGTTGCTGATGTTTGGCCCTTCAAATAGAGCAGGCCATTGGAAAGCACTCCATAAACTTTTGTTGAATGACTGAACAAGCAAGTTACTATATGATTTAAGAAGTAAATCTTCTAGTGGGTAGGTAGAGTTATATTGCTGATGGAAGAGGTCCCTACACCATAGATTCTGGGTCCCAGTTCCATCATTACAAAGGTGTCCTTTTTCAGACATAAGTGGTGGCACAAAAATAGCATCTCAATACTCTGAAGAGCTGGGCTTTAATCTTAACTTTGTAATTGTGATACAACTAATGTGACCTTGATCTCATTATCTGTTGTTCTTGACTTTTTGTTCTTTTATTAGTCCATATTTGTGATACATAATGGTCACATTCCTTGTGGGATGATGGCACATGCATTGTATCCCAATTCTGTTTTCATCCCTTTCCTTCCCTTCCTGTCTCCCTCCCTTCTTCTCTCTATCTCTTGTTCCTCTTCCCATTTGAGAAAGATCTATCTCAGACAATCTATCTTTTTTTTTTTCTCTTTAATGCCAATCATTGTTTCAAGAGGAGGGTCCTGAGATTTTCTCCATGTTTTCTTCCAATTTCAATGGTCTTTTAGTCACCAGGATTTTACACTAGTGAAATTGACCTTCTGGATTAGCCACTGGAAGGACACACTCCAGATGGTATGCACAGCTGTCAGAAGAGAATCCTTTTCATTCTGAATGTGTTTCAAGAGATAGTCTTGAAACTATGAATTTGCTATGACCTGAACTCAGTCAACACCAAACAACCCAAATTTAGTGACATCCTGAAAAAAATCCTGAGCTGTACTCTTCAAGTTTATCAAGGACAAAACCAACGAAGACAGATTGAAAATGAGTTTCAGACCAAAGTAGACAAGCAAACAAGACAACTAAATGTAGCAGGTGACATGGACGGAGCAGACAAAAGATGTAGGTGGGAAAATCAACGCTTGGAGACTGTTGAATATGGTACTGCCTCTTCCATCTCCCCAAGCTCCCTGCTGAGTCTCACACCTTTTTCCTCACTTTTTCTTCTTTTCAACTTATAATTTTAAAGAAGTTTTATATACAAAAATAAGCTAGAAAAATGGCACCAAAATTGCTTAATCGATTTCACCCAGTTTCCTCAGATGTTAACCTTTTAGCACGGCACAGTGAAACTTCAAAATCAGAAAGCTAACACTGACAAAACACCACTGTATGACTAACAATCTCCAAGCGTTAATTTTCCCACCTACATCTTCCGTCTACGTCATCTGCTACATTTAGTTGTCTTGTTTGCTTGTCTACCTTGGTCTGAAACTCATTTTCAATCTGTCTTCATTGGTTTTGTCCTTGATAAACTTGAAGAGTACAGCTCAGGAATTTTTTCAGGATGTCACTAAATTTGGGTTGTCTGGTGCTGACTGAGTTCAGGTCATTCCCTTTAGTAACTACAGAGGCAACTTATCGGCTATCTGACCTAAGTATACCTTATCAGGAGCTACATGATGTCAATTTTTCTTATTATTTATGATTACTCTTTTTTATTATGCTTTAGATGTCTATCTGAAAAATAGGATAATAATACCAGCCTCACAAAGGTTGTTTTAAGAATTAAATGAGAAAAGTGACAATTAAGTCACTTAGCACAAATCCTGTAGTATAATAGGACCCAACATACCATCTTCATCATTATCCTTTTACATTTTAAGAGCATATCAAATAATCAGGAAGTTGTTTGAATAAAATGGGGCTGCTGTGGGAGCTACATTGGGGGCACTGCCAAGGCCTATTTTGTGTTTGCATTTGCTGCTGCAGCTGTGCCCCTGAAGTCAGAAGGATTCCAGCAGGCCCAGAAGGACCACAGCTTTTAATATTTCTCCGTAAGGGCAGCAAATGTAACTAAAGTGTCATTTGAGTGTTTGGTTGTTGTGTGCTCAGTGGCAGGGAACATGTCTATTCAGCCCTGAATCTGGCCTACAAGATGTCAGGCAACCTTTTCAAGACCATGAGATTCTAACAGTATTTGAAGTGAAGTTACTATGTATTATGTTTTTCCTGAGGAAAACATACAATTAATGTATAAATCTGGGTTTTACAAATGACATCTGCATAGAGTGTTCATTTAACTAACTGCAGACTGATTGGCACTTTGGCATTCTGTAATATTTTTCTATTAGTTTCTGAATAGGCAGTCCAATGAATTATTCATTGGGCTAACACATCTTAGTGATTTTTTTTTTCTTTTTAAAGAGCACTCTCTATTGGAAGTCATGGGCTTGCTTAGTCAATTAACCTCCTCCTGTCCAGAGCTCCTCTCCTGAGGAAAAAATCATCATAATCAAAAGGAGCATTTGGTGTGCAGAGGAATGAATCATTATTGCTAGGAACCTTTGATCTCTCCAGTTACAATCTTCCCCAAGTCAAAAGTGGAACTTAATTTCTGAGTTGATTGTAGAGGTGTGGTGCACAAACTCACTATTGTTTTCTAGAAATGGGTAAAACATCAGTAGCAGAGGGGAAAGAGAGACAGCAGATTTCTCTCTGAAAGACTCCAACTTCTTTTGTTAAAGACAACAGGGCACTGCAGCCAAGTGGGGGAGACAGCAGGAGTTGCTGACTCTGAGGGTGACACCCTATTTTCCCTTTGTCTTCCCTTCTCTTCAGTGCTATTTCCCTTGTCCCATCTCCCCTAAATGCTATTTTGATGTTTAACCAAAGCAGGATATAGCTGGAATAGCTATGTCTGGGGTAAACAATGATTTAGGCTAAGTAATAAGCAATAAGGGTTAGATGCGGAGGTATATTTTGAAGATACTGATGACAAGACTTGACAGATTTGTGAAGAAGCATGAATGAGATAAATCAATGATAAATAGAGGTTTTTGGCCTGAGCACTTAGATGAGTGCTGGTTCCATTTACTGAGGTGGGGTAGAGAAACGAGCACCAAAATTAGGAAGGGGCAGAGTCAAGACCTTGGCTTTAGGTGTGTTATATCAAGACATTTATTGCACAGCTAAGGAAACATGCCAAAAGGCAGTTTGTAAATGCAGCCTACAATTGAGAGGCAGAAATAGTGAGTCTAAAAACATGGAATTTTATGGTATGTTTGGAGTTACTTAATTTCTCTGAGTAACAATTTGCGTATTTGTCAATTGTGAATTACCTTACTCATATTTCAATTTTCTCCTGCTGTCACAAACCACACTGAAATGTAGTGGTTTAAAGCAATTTATTATATTCTCATCACTCTGTCAGTTGGGTTCAGCTTGGGGTTCTTCAGCTGTTTTTTTTTTGTTTTTTTGTTTTTTTTTTTTGCTTGTAGTTCTCAGCAGACTCAACAACATTCAGCCGAGAGTTGTAATATGGTTGGAATGTCCAGAATAGTCTCTCGTTCTCAAGAGTCTCTTTCTGCATAGCCTCTCACTTAGCAATTTAGCCTAAGCCTAAGCTTATCATGAGAGCAACTAAGTCTTGAGGTGTCAAAGGTAGGATTAAAATATTTATTCAGCCTCTGATTGTATCACACTTGTTAATGTCCCACTAACCAAGGACAATCATGAGGCCATGTCCAAAGCCATTGTGTGTTGGGGAAGTCTATGTAAGGACTCTGATAGGTGTGATTAGTTGGTATCCACCATGCAAGAATCTACCATAGCTGACTTGGCTAGGTTTTTGTTATGATTAAACAAGGTATAACATGAAAATTATCTGACATGGTAGGTACTCAATAAATCTTAGCTATTATTTTTAAGACATAATGACTTTCAAAATCAATCCCTAGAACACAGAGGTATTCCTATTTTACTTACGTATATAGAGAGGAAGAAAATAATCTGCTTTCTTGTTTTTTCATTATGTTCTCCAACAAAAGTAGAGCTACTTTCTCTTTCTCTTTGCCTTCAACTGTACTGCCCAACAGGCGTGATTATCCAAAACCTAGCAAAGAAATAACCTAATATTCTTTTCTCTCTTGAAATTTATATATTTGATACCAGGTCTTACTATTCAGCTCAGACTCATAGTGATACTCCTGTTTTCAGCCTGCCCAGTGCTGGATTACAGGCCTGAGCCACCACAACTGGTCTCGGTGGCCAGCTCAACACACCAGTGGGTGGGACTGGTGAGGCATGTGGTGCCAGGGAACAAGCCCTAATCCCTGCTCTTGCCTAAGCAGGCACTTAGTCTACTGAGCTATCTCACTGGCTCTATATTCTGCTACATCTCAAAGCTGGAGGAACAAACCTAGGGCTCTGTGTACACAAGGCATGTGTTCTGTCACTTAGCTCTAGCCCATTACTCTGACTTTTGTAAGGTAGATGCTCCCTTATGGTCTCATTAAAAATGGCTTTACAAACTAAGATTTTAGAAACATTTATAAACACATTCTTCTGGTGATTCTCTTACATGTAAAAGTTGTTTGCTGATATTAAAAACTTAAATTTGTGCCCCTTATTTAATTCTAGATATAATTCCACTATAATTACTTTTCTATCTGATTTTTTCGTATATCTGTCCCATCAAGGATATTATAAATATTCTGGTAACAAAGAAACAAATCACCAATGCTTTACTCACAGTTTTTCTGTGCCAGTGAGCAGTGGGCTGTCTAGTAGAGTCACGGAAATGTACAGGTGTATGCACATTGACCCCATTTGGGCACCAAAACAGTCACATAAAGGACTTATCAATCCAGATATCCTCATATACCTATACAGAAATACTCAGAATTCTGATACTTGAAATTTTTAAGGATATAAAAATGTTGCTCTTAGACTATGAATGCATGTATATGTGTATATTCATACACACATATGCACATTTTACATTTACCAACAAAAAAAAATGACATGGGAGAGAGTTCTACTATAATTTTTTTATTTATTCTTTTTTTAAATGTATTTATTTAGCACAGGGTCTCACTACACAGATTGGATGTATAGTGATCTTCCTGTTTTGAGCCTCGCAAGTGCTGGCATTATAGGTGTGTGCCACCACCCCCAGTCTCAGTTGCTGTCTCAGCATGCCCTGGGGGGGGGGGCGGCATCTGATATAACTTTTAAAGATGAAAATGCTTAGTATTTTGATGAATGTTTCTTTTCCTTTTGCATTATATAAACTTCTGGGTTCTACTTAGGCTGTGATCCCAGATCTTAGTCCTACCTGTAATGATCAGTCACTTCTTTGAACTTATACAGTAGAGAGCTTCTAGTGTGTTCAGAAGCTTAATCTCCTAGCTACCTGGTGAGCCCCTGTTTTCCTCACTCTGGTGCTCTACTTGACCTTCCACACCCTGTGTAATTCTTACCACTGCAGCCTGGGGAAAGACAATTTAGTCTCTTTCCTTTGTATGAGAAAGTAACTTTCTGTAGGGGATCCAAATACAAAATGCTTCATTCATTGTCAGAAGTATGATTGTCGTGAAATATCTTGTGTAAGACTTTCAAACACCAGTCCTCATCAGAGCAATATAGGAATATGCCTGCTAAATCATACTGCACTTCATGGCAATAGGATACACAACCAATCTGAATTACAGCAATCCAGAGGTTCAGAGGTGATTTTTCTTTCCCTTTCTGAAATTTCCATAAAAATCTCACTTTCATAAAAACTCATCATTTATTCCTATGAGTCAATACTATCCTTTTTTGCATATGAAAATGCATTATGAAATAATTTTAAAATTGAAAAATCAGTGGGTCTGAAAATATATGCTTTCATTTATTTCAGAGTCACACACAATCCAAATATTGAGTTATGTATTTTTCCCAAAGTGAAATGACATTGATCAGGTTGTTTTTTTTTTACTTTACTGTCAAATAGAAATATACAGAGCAATACTAGTTAGTACAGTATCAGTTCTGTTTCAGTAACAACCAATGCTGAGCTTCAATGATCTCATAAAGCTTGTTTCTCAGTCTGCAGTGCCTGGAGAACATTGGGTGTCAGCCTCCCCAGGGCCTAGATTGCAGAGCTCCTTCTCCATGAATGCTTTCACAACCACACAGGGAAGGACTTACAAAATGGGCAAATTGTGCATTGATGTTTACAGCCTCTAGCCACAAGTGACATGTCACTTCACACATATTTCACTGGCCAAAGCAGATTTCATGTCTAAAACTAACTTGAAATAGGGAGGAAATGTGCAAATCCATTATGTCCCCAAAGATAGATGATCTGGACTATGAGAGACCAATGCTAGTGATAGCACTTAAGGAAGAGTCAACCTCACCAGAATCAAAGTAATGTAGGGCTGGTGAGATAACCCAGTGGTCTAAAGCACAAGCTTAGGCAAATGCAGGGACTGCAGTTCGATCCCTGGCACGACATGCCATGCCAGCCACAAAATAAGTAAAAAGTAAATAAATAAAGTAATCTAAAATATTTTAATAAAAATAATAGTGCTTATGAAGAAGTGGCGATATGGTCATTCTTTTACACTGATTATGTAATATTTATAAAAAGAAATTTATCGAGTCTCAAAAATTTATTAAGTCTAACCTTAACTGTATCTTCAGAATAAAACATTATATGATATAAAAATATAAGAACAAAAATTATAAATAGCTAAATAGCTAACAAAAGACTATTAGTACATCCACTGCTATAGTGCAAGCAATATAATATTTTGCAGCCACAAAAATTGTACTTTTGTACCTTTAAGATTTTATAGAATCTTTCAGGTTCTCACACTAGTGAGACAATATGGTGTTTGCACATGCAAGTCTGATTTATTTCGTTTACCAATACAGTCTCTAGTTGCATCCATGTATCTATAAAGGTCTTGAGATTATGTTTTTTTATAGCTGAGTAATAGTCCATTGTGTAAAAATACCACATCTTTTTTAGCCATTCCTCTGATGGTAGGCTTTTGGGTTGTTCCAAGATTTAGCTATGACAAATTGCACTGCTATAAACATGGGTACACAAATATCACTGTGGCATGATGATTTCAGTTATTTTTTTTACAATATTATTTTATTTTATTTTTATATTAATTTTATTGAGAAAGAAGTAGTAAGGTTTCAAAACAGGTTAGTAGGACAGTTACAATAATTAATAAATTGCACATTGTTGTCTTTGTAGTAGTTATTCATAGTACAAGATGCAGACATGATATCTTATCTAAACATTATTAGTTCAAAACTTTCTTCTCATTGAACTAAGAGAAAGTAGCTGTATATCTATGCTAACTATTTTGTATACACAGATTTTTTTTTCACTACAAAATGGACCTTTATTTATATCCCCCTTTTTTGTTTACTTTTACCAAAGATGGGTATTCCATTGCTATTCATATATTGTAGGTACATGAACTCAGCAAAGTAATCCAGTAGTCTATAATAGTAGTGGGTTATCTGCAAGACTGGAAGTGTCAGAAGTTGTTGACTTGAGCCTTTTACAGATCAGCATATTAATATGGCTTTCCTTTTTATACATTGTTTTTATACTTTTCTGCTGGATGGTTAAGACCAAGATAAAGCAAGACTTACATACCATGAAATGTAACTTTTGTATCTGACAAGGTCAGTCAAATCCTCTCAGGATTTTCCCTGAAACCCTGTTCCACAGTTTGTAGATCTTTTGTCAGTGTCAGCCATGTGTATGAGTCTTGGTCATTGCTTGACAAATTTGCTTTCTGTGAAAGCCTGAGAGAATGTTCTCTCTCCATCTGACTCTCCTTAGGCACACTCTACACCATTGATCACATTGCTCTGTGGCCCCATATCTCCTTGATCAGATATTTCAATTCTTTTGGAAAAATATGTAGGAGGGGATTAGCTGGGTTGAATGAGACCTCCAATTTTAGCTTTCTGAGGAGTCTGCATATTGATTTCCATAGTGGTTGCGAAAGGGAAAGAATTTGTTCAATGGGGGAGTGTTACAGTTTGTGTCTAGTTGCTCCCCTAAAGCCTCATGCTGCCACTGGGGTAGCTTCTAGAGTCTGCAATTAATTAATGATCCAGTGCTGGTTGTATGGGTGTGAGTGCTACACCCACCCTGGAGCAGATAGCTGGAATACAATACAAGGAAGAGAGAGAGAAAGGCTTGCTATCTGTGGCAGCTACTCCTCCTTTCTCTTCACTCTTTGTTGCCTTTTGCCATGTACCACTCTGCCTTGGAGCCACCTGAGTATGGACTGAAACCTCCATAAGCTGTGAGCTAAATTAAACCTTTCCTTCATTCATTTTGGAGGGATATTTTGTTCCAGCAATGAGAGAAAAGTAACAAGACAGGAGGAAAAACTAGGATGAGGAAAAAGATAAAAGAAAGAAGGGAAAAAGATATATTTATGTATCTATGCAGGATAGTTTTGATGGTTGTACTGCCAATTTCTGCTAGTCTTTTGAAAGGAACAGTTAATGCTCAAATGTTTTTCTTTTTATTCTTTTTAAGTTCTTGTACCATTTTTGTTGTTGTTTTGGTTTTTTAAATCAATCAGGTTTATATTTGATAATCTAAACAACTAATTTGAAGATAACATTATGCAATAGAGTAACCATGGTTGTACAGTAACCATTGTTGAATTCCTGTTATTTTGCTTAATGAAAGTTTTTATCATTTCTAGTGCTTTTTTCCTACTATTTTGTACTCTTAAAAAAATAAAAAATGTATTTTTGAAGAGTTTTTAATGACATTGCCTTATGGCAATGTATCTAGACGTCCCTACAAAGCCTCATGCAGTCATAGGAGGACCTTTTCACAGGTGGCTGCATCTGGAATGTGTAATGCTGGGATTAAAAAATGTAATGCTGGGATTGATTCACAGTGTGATGCTAGAATTAATGGTACCCCATCCTTGGTGTGAGTCCTACCTTCCTAAAGACAGATAACCTGGGCAGAATACGAGAGACAGAAGACTGTTGTTGTTGCTTGTTGCCGGTTGTGCCTGCCTTCCTTCTCATTTGCTGCCTTATCATCTTGCTTCCTTCTGCCTGCCATGAACTGTTTCCCTTCGGCCATGCCTTCCAGCCTTGGTGCTGGCCAGCTATGAACTCAAAGCTATAAACTGTGAGCTGCAAAAAACCCGGCCTTTAACTTTGCATGTCAGATATTTTGTCTTAGCAATGAGAAAAGTAAGTAGGGCTTGTAAAATGTCCATTCATGCCATCACATATAGCAGTTTTCTCCTTTTTATTACCAGGTAGCATTCAATTGTACAGAAACACCATAGTTTTTTTTATTTTTTCATCGGTTGATGGACATATCTGGGTTGTTTCCAGGCTTGCACTATTATGAACATTCCCACACAAATATTTTCGA
Organism: Octodon degus; assembly: GCF_000260255.1. NCBI lineage: Eukaryota > Metazoa > Chordata > Mammalia > Rodentia > Octodontidae > Octodon > Octodon degus. Next base: position 4,890,091 of record NW_004524631.1, on the reverse strand, counting down.
AAAAATTATGTTTGTAGAGCCAGTGGATAGATGTGTGAAAGTTGATTTGCAGGGTCTTAAAGGAAGTATAAGTTCAGTTTTTAAAGAAACTCATAACTCTTATTTCCAAAGTTACCAATCATTTTGCATCTTTGCTGGTAATATAAGAGGGCTCCAGTTCCCATAGTTTCTTGCTGACTTATGTTAGTGTTGGTCTGTTTAATTTTAGTTATTCTATGCTTGTAATCCTAGCTCTTGGGAGACTGTAAACAGACAGATCACTACAAGTCTGATCTGGTAATGAGACCCTGAACACCCTGTAGACCCTTCCCTAGAATACAAAAAAAATTAGTCATTCTAGTGGGAAAAAGTATACCTGGACTTGGTTAATCTTTCACATGCATGTAGCTGATAGGCTGGCTGCAAGCTCTACTCACATGGTGGCTAAGATCTGAGGTCCTGAGTTTCTATGATTGCAGGCCTCCTACATTTCTAGCAAAAAATAGTGCAAGTCTTTATGGGTTACCAAAAGCTCCATCTCCTTGTTACTGTAAAGTTGAACTAAGTTAAGTTTATGACAATAACACATCATATGTAATTCAACCCACATACAATGGACTAAAATACATTTGTGCTTCTTGACAATGGTGTGTTGGGATGGGGGTAGGGACCAAGGATAGAATTAGTTGTGAAACTTCCTTTTTTTTTTTGCCTGGAAACTAATCAAAGGACTATTGTACTACTGTTTTTTTCTCTTTTCTTATCTTTGACCTGACAAAACAATGTACTGGCTGAGTTTAAAACTATTTCTTGGTAACTACAAGAACAGGAAGAAACTGCTCCAGTAATTAGGGCATATTTTGGTGTGGGCTATGCCCAGGCAAATGAGACACTCATATGTAATGAAGGGAAAGAAAAAAAAATCCCAAGAAACTCTTGTGTAAGGTTTGTGATCAATATGTGGGAAAATAGACTGTGCTCTTGTTAAGAAAGTTCTACTAGAATAAAATAAACTAGGTTCTAATTTAGATCTTCAGTTTATAAGCAGTGTGACCCCAGAGAGTCATTTGATGTCTCTAGCTTTCTTATCTCTAAAATGAATATGGTAGCCATGGATCCAAACAGCACCATGGAATCCTACTAGAGGAGCATTTTGCACAAATATACATATAGTACATTTGAACTTCTCATGTATTTTACTCCTTGTGACTGCCAAGCAACCCAGCAAGGTAGGACAGCAGATATTATCTTGGCTAAACAGGTGAGTAAAGTGTGGATCAGAGATACACGGATACAGGGTGAATCTGTGTGATCTAGCACACATGAAAGACTTCTATTTCCCCGGTAATAGAATATTGTTTTGTGTTTAAATTCTTTAATGTTATGTTATATGTTTGCTATTGTTCTTAATGTTGTAATTGGAAGAGGGCCACACCCATTTATCTAGCCCCAATGGCTGCTTTCTGTGCTAAGAAGGTAGAAGTGAGTCATTGTAAGAGATTACATGACTTGCAATTCCTAAAATATTTAATATTTGTTTTTCAAGAAAAGTTTTCTAATCCTTACTTTTATTTTTATTTTTTAAAGAATGAAAAATAATAAAAAGCATTAGAAATGATATAAAATTTCATTAAACAAAGTAATAGGAATTCAACAACGGTGATTGCATTGCGTATGTTAACCTTCAAATAAGTTGTTTAGGTTGATAGCTATAAACCTGCAAGATTGGCTTAAAGATAAAACAAAACAACAAAAAGTGATAAGAAATTAAAAAGAAAAAAATAATAAATTTTAAGTATGAACTGCTCCTTTCAATAGACCAGCAGAAATCAGAAGTACAATTATCCAAGCTAACCCGCATATATACATAAATGTCTTTTCCTTCTTGTATTCATCCTTTCCTTCATCACAGTTTTTCCTGCTTCTATTGAACAAATTCTTTCCCTTTCACAGAACCTGTTGTACCTTTCATATATCTATTGACAACCTTTTTCAGGTTGTCACACTAGGGGGAGAATACGGCTTGTACGTGTGGATCTGATTTATTTTACTTATCAATAATGTCTCTATTTGCATCCATTTACCTATAAAAGCCTCAATTTTATCTTTTTTTTTATAGCTGAGTAATACTCTGTTGTGCAAAAATACCATATCTTTTTTATCCATTCCTCAGTTGATGGATGTTTGTATTGTTTTCAAGACTTACGTGTGACAGTTGTGCTACTATAAATATGGGTGCATATATATTGTTGTGGTAAGATGATTTCACTTCTTTTGGAAAAATACCTAGGAGGGGAATAGCTGGGTTGAAAGGGACCTCTAATCCTAGCTTTTTGAGGAGTATCCACACTGATTTCCATAGTGATTGTACCAGAATACATTCCCACCAACAGTGGAGCAGAATTCCTTTTCCCCTCAGGCTCTCCAGCATTTGTTATTGTCTAACCCCTACCCTAGGTATTTTCAAATATTAACTTATCAGTCCTCTTAACAATGATGGTTTTAGATTTCCCACTTCATATGTGTTTTAATTTTTTTTTTAACTTCATAGAAGGTCTCACTATGCAGCTCAGACTCGTAGAGATCCTCCTGTCTCAGCCTCCCCACTGCTGGGATTGCAGGTATGTGCCACCACTCTGGGTTGGGTTCTGGTATCTGCATGGCATGAGGTGCTGTGAATTGAACCTGGATGCTTCCAGTTTGCAGGCAGGCCCTTAGGCCATCTCCCCAGCCTCCCCATTTCATATTTGAAGATACTAGAAAAGGTAGACTGACTACCTCAATGTCAAACTGAGTAAGTAGAGAAGCTCAGGTGTGAACTACGAGCATCTGGACCTAGAGTCCCCACTCTCCATCTCTTTGACTTCTCTTGATCTAAATATCCACCATTTAACAAATGTCCAGAGCACAACTATGAGCTGCCAGGCACCATGTTAGGGGTGGTGATGGTGCAGGCCAGCTTCTTGTGGAGCTCCCATCTCTGTGGTGGAATAGCAAGTGACCAAACAAGTGAAAAAGATTGTTTTAAATCTTGCCACCGGGGCCAGGGAGATGGCTCAGTAGAATAAGCGCTTCCCTGGCAAGCGCAAGGGCCTGAGTTTAATCCCCAGTTCCACAAAAAAAAAAAAAAAATCTTGTCATCATAGTCAGGGTAACTAAAAAAAAAAAAAAAAAAAAAAAAAAGAACAGGCCACAGTTTCTGGGTGCCTTCCCCGTAGGTGCAGCATGGGGAAGGCTGAGGTAGCAAGATCACTTGGAACGTGTCACTGACAAGTTCCAGACCAGTCTGGGTAACAGGAAATCACTATCTCAAAATTCTTTGTAGCCATAGAGATCAGGGGCAAGGTGGTGGGTGGAGAAAAGAGGTAGAAAAGAGGTTGCCAGGTACGTATGGTCTGCACACATTGAACATGTTTTCATTGTTGTCTTCTCCAGGGAGGACACTTACACTTTTTCCTGCTGTGTCTCCCCAGCAGCTGGCATAGAATGGCTGGCACAGAAAGCACCTGACTCTGTCTGAGTGATCTGCCCTCCATGTGCCTTCCCACTGCCCTTTTACTGCCCCTTGATCCACCTCTGAGTTGAAATGTTCACATGATTCCTTCTTCCATACCAACTTATATACGACTAACAGCTGGGATCTCTGAATTAAAAGTCCCACAGGCTTAGTTCAAAGTCCTGCAGAGGGAGGAAACTTAAGAACAATTTCTGAATAATATTTTAGATTCTTCTGCTGGCCTGTTGCCCATATAAAATAACTATGTATGGATTAAAAGTTTGCTTTAAACTGCATGTGTTTTCACCCTTCATCTAAGGTAGGAGGAGGGAGCCACAGTTGTTTGCAATAGCAGATAACATACTATTCCTCTAAGCTTCCCTATGAGTGGCCACTGGTAATTCCACACAGCTGCACCGTTTGCTTTGCCCTATTTCTGGGGTTTGGACTCCAACCTTAGGATATAGGACGCAGGAAGGGAGGGACTGACCCAACTACCCAGAAGTGCTACACAAGGAGGGTGATTCACTGCTGGCTGATTGAAGGTTGGTTACAGATTGATATCATAAATTTACATGAAGGGCAACTTCCCAAGAATGATCTGGGTAGAAATTCCATTGCCTTCCAAACTCACTCATTGCAAGTGAGAGTAAACCAGGAAGGAATGATCAAGGACCTAGCAATTGGGAGGTCCTTCACGTAACATGATATGGGCGGTTGCTGTTCTGGCCCCCAGCTTGGCCTTGGGCAACTCCTGATTACTTTAAACAGATTAACTTCATGACATGTGTCCTCTTCAGAAGCTCTCAGTGTCAACCCCAGCTGGTTCCACATGGCTGGAAGCTGAGACTGGCCAATAATGCCAACTGTTAACCTGGGGCTGCCCACAGTCACCTGTGTGGTTTCTTTTTGGCTGTCATCTCCTTTGATACCTACTTTTGTCCCATTCTTTTTTCCTACCACTACTAATTTTCATACTTTTGAGGCTGGTCTGTTGTCTAGAAATTTTTGATCTTGACATAAAACTTTTTCCAGAAAAACGGTACAATTCATGAAGGTTGAAAAAAACTGTCATTTGTATGTGTATTAATTGCCCAAGGTTCTCATAACAATTACAAACTGGGTGACTTGAACATAAATTTATTCTTATACAGTACCAATGTCTAGATATCTGCAATCAAACTATCAACAAGGTTTTACTCCCTCTGAAGCATGCTGTCTTGTTATTTCAGCTTCTTGTGGTGGCTAGCGGTTCCTGAGATACTTAGTCCTGGAGCAGTTTCATTTCAGTGTTGTCTCCATTAACCGGTCGCCTTCATCCCTATAGGCCTCTATGTCTCTGGGTTCAAGTCTCCCTTCTTTTTCTCTTGTGAAAAAACATTGGTCATTGGATTTAGGACCCACCCTAACCCAGCTTGATCTCATTTTCCTTCACTTCATCACAACAAGATCACACTGACAAGTATCAAGATTGAGGATTTCATCATGTCTTCTTGACAGACATCATTGAATCTCCTACAAAGTGTATCAGTTTTATGTAGCAATGTGAGGACATATTTGAGCATAAACTTACTAACAGGTAGAGATATAAAGACCATCTACAATACGGGAGTAAATGGATTTGGTGAGATGGTAGGAGAGCCACAGCTGTCCTATTGACAGATCAGTCCAATTCTGAAGAAACAGCTGCTTCATTGAAAGCACCACCCTTTGTGAGAAATATGGGGCCATAATGGGGCTATATTATTATACAAAAAATTCTGGAACCTGAAATATGGTGTCTCTTGCTGGGAGGGCAGAGGTGAGCATGCCGTATTGGGCTTCAGGAATTTGGGGATATGAGCACTGTATTCTGGGTCCTCCTCAATCTTTGCCCCAGAAGGATGAGCCTTCTACCACTCTTCAAAGAGGTAGGAACAGTGGCCCACAGGGATGGTACAGTAAAGGACATAAAAGTTGTCAGGAATTGGGCTGAACGCTTGTTTAGGTAGCCACAGAGGTAGCCAGGAAAAGCTGGGGCTACTTATCCAGGGCCACCCTCAGCACACTGAGTGAGGGCAAGGAGTCTGACAGCTGTTAGTGACACCAGATCCCCACTGGCTGCCAGAAGGAAAAGCACCTTCAGGCTCAGGGCTCATTTTTAACATTTCACCTTTATAGACACTTTTTCCTGTGCCTTCTTACCTTCCCAGATACTATCATTTCAAGTAGAATACTTTCAGTTTCCAAGAGATGATAGCTAATTGACAAAATCTGAGAGATAGTAAATGGTAGGAAGAGATTTAAGTTTATAAGTTAAGAATGTTGTTTCTATTTTGTTTCAGTGTTGTTGTTGTTATAGTTTTGCCTCCAGAAATCTTTATGCATCTCCTTAATCAAAGAAGGACACGCCCTCTCTCCTGAGGTTAAATATATGCCTTATTGCTTCATTATAGAACTTCAATATAGGGATTATAAAATGACACTTCCTCATGGGACTTTTTTTTTCAATTGGTTAAAGTAGAAGTAAATATTCTTATTAAAGCTGACTTGCACCGAATAAGGTACAATAAGTGACAAACAGTAATTGACTCAAGATATTGGAGGCAAATTAAAAGGTTATTGAAGGTTTTACATTAAATGCTCAGGGAATGAAAGTGACAGTTAAGTCAGGTATTTTCAAGAATGATGAATTGAAGAAAGACCAGATCTTGAGGACTGGAGAGCTCACTTAGAGTCAAACACACAAGATTATTCAACCCTAAATGTCAACATCTCTACGTCTTCTCTTTAAACTTTCCAAGGTATCACTTGAGATTGTTTGACATACATAGATAGGTCCATCCCTACATCAGATGGTGAAGTAAGGGCCTCCTTTGGCTGCTGAGACTCATAGCCCACAGGTAGGGGAGATAGAGGAGAGGATTTCCCATGAAGAACACAGACAGTAGCAGGTAGATCATTGTTTGGCTTCTGTTTGTATGTGCACATGGCCTAGCACTGAGCCTCTTCACACATATAGGTAATGGAGGACAGAATAATTGATAAATTTGATGAAAGGTAATTAAATGTAGAAAAAAGCAGAGGTCCCAGATGTCTTTTGGCAATTTCAGTCTTAACAATAGTAAACATATTATAGGAGATACAGATCCGAAGGTCATTATCATCTGTACATTTAATGATTTTTCACTTCTCTTTCCCTAAATATGAGGTGCGATTGAAAAATAATATGAATTTCTGAATTTTAAAGTATTAGTAGGTAAAAGTCCTATTGTTGTCAGTCCCCCTCAAAATAATAACCCTCGCTAGGAATGTACTTATTGCATTATTCTTTCCACTTTCTGAAGCAGTTTTTGAAATCCCTTCCCACATGCGTGTTTAGCCTCGCTCGCCTGGCTAACTGGGCGTCCTGAATTAACTTGAAAGGTATAGTGCATCTTCCTTAGTGGACTGGCACATTTTGAATGGACACAGGACATCAAGGAAGTCAAGAGAGCATAACTAAAGACGCTCATCAAAAAGCTTCCAAAAGTGCCTCAGAGAGTGCTGAGAATGATGGAGTAAGTGTATTCGTAGCCACGGTATCGCCCATCGTTCTCCCGCTTTCTGAGGCACTTCCGCAGACCTTGTGGCGAGCAGCTTCAGTTACGCTCTCTTGGCTCCCTTCATGTCCTGAGCGCACTCAACACGTGCCAGGCCACTAAGGAAGACGCGCTGTACATTTTGAATTGACTCAGGACACCCAGTTAGCCTGGAGAGCAAGACTAAACACATATGTGGGAGATGTGGGAGCGGACTTCCACAAATGCTTCAGAAAGTGGCAAGAAAGATGCGGTAAGTGACTTCCAGGCCAGAGGGATTATTTTGAAGGCCATTGACCACAGTAAGTCTTTTACCATGACAGTTATTTAACATTTAAAATTCATGTTATTTTCCAATCACTCCTCATATTTAGGGAAAGAGTGATTAAAATTGTGAGGGGATCACACCACACACTCTTTGCAACTGTCAAGAATGCTTTCCAAATTTTGAGATGTTCATTTTTGTTTCTCAGTGGGAGATGACAAAGAGTGACAAACCAATTAAAAATAATATTTGAAAGTAACCAGATTTCAACAAGTTATATGCATGACATGTAAGTCATTAAATGTACACATATTTTCCAAAATTGATGATTTCTGATTTTCAAGTTATTAGGATTAAAGTTGCACCCAGATTTTCCAGCCACTTCTTCATAAACTTCATACCTTTTGTCTCAGTATGATGGTATATGCTCATCAACTGTAGAGAAGCCAAAGATCGGGGTTTACTTATTTGTGGATTACCCAATTTATTTTGAGTTTTTCTTTACAAAATATATTAGAGTCATGTTTGTTTGCTTAGCAGTTTAAGAAAAAATTGGTAATTTCGTGGGCTTTGAGATTATCACTCTTAAAGTGCCAGTGTTTTATATTCTTAGAGTTTCTGTCTTTTTTTTTTTTTTTTTTTTGTTTTTGTTTTTTTGGCAGAACAGGGGATTGAACTCAGGCCCTTGCACTTGCCAGGGAAGCACTTATTCCACTGAGCCATCTCCCTGGCCCAGTGCCAGCGTTTTAAAATAGGGCTCTTGTGATTCTACACACTTTTGTGATGGAGCGCTGCTTTGTTATATAATTTTAACTTGGATTTTTTTCCTTTTGCATTTGTTTATGTAATTTCAGGAGGAATACTGAACATCTGAGTCCCAGATGATACTAATAAACTAATTGCAGAGGTTTTAAATGTCAGTTAAAAAATAATACAAAATAGTCCTAAAGCACCTGCTTAGGCAGGAGCAAGGACCGGGGTTCCATCCCTGGTGTGCCTTGCTGGCTCTGCCCCCAGGGCATGCTGAGATGTCCACTGAGACTGGACGTGGTGGCACGTGCCTGTAATCCCAGTGCTTGGCAGGCTGAAAAACTGTGGATCACTGTGAGTCTGAAAGATCTGGATTTAGATCTTGGTTTCTTCCATGCAGTTACTTGTCCCTTCTTCAATCAATTTATGTTCAAGCCAAGTGATGAGCTGATTAGTAGATCGCAGGTCAGTGCAGGAGACACTGTGTCTTCATTGTTATAGAAACAACTAGAGAGGAAGTAGTACAGTATTAAATATATTTGTTGACAAATGAGATAGAGATGAGTGCCTGGGAGATGGGCTTTCCATCTATACTACTGAAGCTCTGTGTGTTTTGACATTTTTTGCACCATGTGTATATTGCAGATGTTGAATGTGGGTAGTAATAAAGCTGCATGAAGACAATTCTGGGCTGTGTGGTGTTTGTGAGCCCTGTTGAGGAGCATATATAAATAAATATAGAGAAACTCTTTTGATGAAACTTTCATTGGCTTTCTTCTTATCTATTTAGGTGAAAAAAATTTGTTTTTGAGGATAGTCACCCCTTGAAGTGTTGACTTGGAGCTGAACTGAAACTGCTGGGCTGTATTTGGCATGAAATCAGCAAGGAAGACTGGATGTTTCAGGAAGAACAGCATAGAGTCTTGGTTGGGGGATAAACATTTAGGCTATTTTCAAAGGTTCAATGATCAGGTATCTTGTTTGATTTTGTTGGGGCTGTGCTTGGATTAAAGAAAAGTGATTCCTGATGCCCCATTAATTATTGCTTCTCATGGGCATCATGGAATAGGTGGTAATTTTACAGATGACAAAATAATTGTAGAAACTAGCATTCAGAATATTATGATGTATATTACCAAAGCACACAAAAAAAGGTACCAGAGAACCTGAAGACAGTTGGTTTCTCTCCCTGTGCATTATGGTCTTCCTTGCCTTCCTTTTGGGCCTTGTCAAGTGCTAGACGGACCTTCAGGCACTCAACCCCCTCCTAACCTCCACACTCCACATGCTCCTTCAAGGCTTGTATGCTGGGGTAGAGCTGATGGCAGCCCATACACTGCAATTCAGCTTCCTGGTCCAGCGGTCATCGGGGCTCTGTGTGCTGCACCCTGGCTCCACATTTGGAGACCCTAATGGCCCCTCAGTCTCTTCTCTCCCTGGCTCAAATTCACTGTGGAACTCTCCTCGCTACCACTGAACTTGTCTGTTCTCTGAGGGAGGCTGAGTTTGGGGAGCAATTTCCTAGGTATCATAAAAGTTATTCTCATCTTCTTCTGTGATGGTCCCAAGTTTTCTTTCACATACCCTAAAGCATCTGCAATCCTCTTCTTCAGGATATGCCTATAAAAAAATTCAGAACTTTTTTCTTTTCTGAGCATTCTGTAAAAGATGTCAAATTGGTATCCAAGGATCCAGGGGAAGTGGAGTGCATATTCAAGCCAGATTTCTCCACCATCATCCCCTCTCTATCTATAGGCATGTCAGGGGATTCAAGACTTGGAACACATTGAGGTAATTAATTTCAAAAGAAGAAGGGCCATCCAAATAGTTCAGTGGATTAAAGCACCTGCAAGCAGGTGCAGGGGCCAGGGGTTCAATCCTTGAGCCTGCCATGCTGTCCCTGCGTCTGGGGTGCACTGAGATGGCTAATGAGACTGGGCATGGTGGTGAGTGCCTGTAATCCCAACTCTTGGGAGGCTGTAAACAGGCAGATCACTATGAGTCTGATCTAGTAGTGAGCCCCTGAACACCTG
>NW_004524631.1:4877571-4879698 GCF_000260255.1 Octodon degus | reverse complement strand
GGAGGAGGAAGAAGGCGGCCAGCAGAATATCTCTGGAAGTGCTCATGTGGAATGCTATACCTATGACCAAAATGAGTTGTGGTGTGTCTCCTGGAGATAGATTACGTCTCTTTGTTTCTAACTTATACTCTATCATCTGTATCTCTTCCCTATCCTTACCATCCCCATCTGAAAGAACCTGAATCTTTATCTCCATCCCTAGCTCCATCTAAATCTCCATCTCTATCTCTACAGCTACATATTCCCTTGTACATATTTGGTGAATGCTTCTGGTACTAGAAAATTGAACACTAGTGAATATAATAATGTATAATAACATGTCTATGATCCATTTTGTGATTGTTAGATGGTCCAAAGGTAAACTGTGTGCTACAAGGAGATACATGTGTGAGAGGAAACACCCGTCTCTTTTGAAGGCTGAAGGCATGATAAAAAAAATAATTATTGGGCAAGAAAACATTCATATAAAAGAGTATCAGAGTTTTGCGCTGTGTGTAGCATGTGGAGTTAGAACAGGAAATCCACATGAGTTGACATGAAGCTCTTCATGAGTTTCAGAAGTAAAGAGGTGGATTGAGATATCTATATGCAGACATGAGAGTGTAAAGAGGTGCCTATGTATTGCTAACAAGGAATGGGAGATAAAATGAGCAAAGGAAGGAAGAAGTCCTTGTTTTAGGACCTTTACCTAGTATAAAGCAGGGTGACATGTCAGTGAGCAAGGTTGATTTTATGCTGATCTGATGGGGAGGTGCTGCCACTGCCTCACCCACATCTTTGTCATTGTTTCCTGGAAAGCAAACTAGGAACTTTGTTCTAGTCTTAAAGCCCTATATCCTGTGTGTCCCTCCCTCCTGTGTATTTCGAGTTCATCCATCATGGATCCCTTTGCTGTACATGAAAGAAAAATGAGGCCAGTAGGTTTGAACCTCATGGTTGCTTCACCTCCCAGCTTCACTGGCTCATTCTCACCTGAAGAAGAGCCTTTGAAGCAGTCCTCAGAGTTTGTTGAATTCTCTCCTGCTCCCTGCATGTAGGCTAGGATATATGGAGTAAAATTAAAATGGTAGCAAAAATAGAAGTAAGGAGTTTAGTATTGGAGGAAAGAAGAAGGAAGGGAATGTAAAGAGAATTGCAATGCAGTAAAATGCAATGTGTGTATATACAAACTCCCTCAGTGTATGCATTCAGTATATGATAAACACATACTGTCATTGTTCAGAGGTTTGGCAAGGAGAGCAATCCTTTACAGGACACATTTTATAAGACTATTTTATAATCACATAAAGAATAATATACAAGGTTGCAAGAAATCTGCCTAAACAGTGAAGACCAAAGTGTCCCGCTGAAGGCCTGGACCCTGATATCCTTCATGAGTCCAGCTGAAGACCTAGAGCTCATAATGTTTCTCACAAGTGCAGCTGGAAGCCTAGAGCACAGCCAATGCCTCATGCAGACCCAATTCATGGATCTGCGCTGGAAAGGCTTACAGGTCAGTGGTGCAAGCTAGAAAGTCTGCGTCAGCTGGATGAAGGATCTGTGTTAGCAGGCTGAGGGATCTGAAATGCAGCTAGGATGCAACGCTCAAGGTAAGCACCCGAGCTCCCCACAAAGGTACCACCATCATCCTCAGCAACAGTGAGGGCCTGAGCTCCTGAAGGATGAGGAAACTTGAGTTCTAATCAGAACCAGAATGGGAAAAGGCTCTCCCTGAGGCTGAGCTGTGCATCATTTTCCCTTCCAGAGCCAGGAAGCAATGCTCAAGATGAAGACCACAGGTCAAACAAAAGAAACTGTACTCATTCTCAGTGACAAGGAGATCCTGAGCTTCTCTGCTAACAAGAACATCCAAGTTCATCAGGAAAGCCAGCATGAGAAGTTCCCCTGGAAAAGAACCCAAGAGATCCAGAAACTTCCAACTGTTCCAACAGCTTCTTCAAACAGCTCCCTTAACAGCCCCTCCAACACATCCCCCAGTTGTGCCTCTTTTGCTGCTGGCAACAACCTTCATGCTTCCTCCCATACCCAACACCAAGCTACTTCCATTCAGCTGGATGTAACAAGTTGACAACCAGTTAGAAATCCACTACACATACTCTTAAATTCTTTTCAAAAAAATTTCCTACT
>NW_004524631.1:4874113-4877471 GCF_000260255.1 Octodon degus | reverse complement strand
ACAGCAATTAACCACTGGGAAGAATGTATGCAGTGTATTATTGAAAAAAAATAACATTTTTGGTCTACAAGCTTTGAAATACTACATAAAGATAACATATGTATGTGATAGTAAAAAAAAAAAAAAAAAAAAGAACATCCAAGTTCATCAGGAAAGCCAGCATGAGAAGTTCCCCTAGAAAAGAACCCAAGGGATCTAGAAACTTCCAACTGTTCCAACAGCTTCTTCAAACAGCTCCCTTAACAGCCCCTCCGACACATCCCCCAGTTGTGCCTCTTTTTCTGCTGGCAACAACCTTCATGTTTCCTCCCATACCCAACATCAAGCTACTTCCATTCAGCTGGATGTAACAAGTTGACAACCAGTTAGAAATCCACTACACATACTCTTAAATTCTTTTCAAAAAAATTTCCTACTTTTTAAAGAGAATAAAAAATACATTGGAGAGGAAAAAATACAGAGCAATGCAAAACTCCACAATGTTGGGGTCTAGTGTGTAAAGTGCATAAGATAAAGTGTCTAAGAATGAGTTAGAAAATAAAAAGAAAAATTGCCTCCTTTGGGTAAAACAGAAATACAGAATCTACTAATTTTAATAAGCAAAAATGTGTAAGTATATCAAAATATAGGCAACAGAATATTCAAAATATCATCTTACTCTCCCAATAAAGAAGACAACTCTAATATTCAATGAAGTTTAATCAGTTAATCAATTATTTTTATTCATGCAATGGAATGTAGGCAGTAATTTCAGAAAGCAACCAGCACTCCTCTACAACAGAAGTGATAGTTCCCCTAATGCACATAAACTGAAAAGAACCAGATACAAAGGATAGCATTTGCCCTTCTCACAAAGTTTACAAAACACATAAACAAATTTAAAAGGCAGAGATAATGAATGTAGTGTCCTCAGAAAGCCAGAGCAGTTAGCACTGTTTGGAAGGTTGGAATAAAAAGATAATCTCATGAATTTATGTGCATCTGGAATAAGATAGCACTAAGAGGGGCAGATAGGGACTGCAGATAGATGTGTAGCAATAGGTCTGAGAATATTGGCTATCAATGCCTATGATGTGATGTGTTCTTGAATTGCATATTTTGGGGCACTTCTTGTCAGAATACTATTATTCTGGGCCTGGCAGGTTGCCATACTCATCACTGGCTCAAACCCACCAGCCCTAGGTGTCTTTGATCACACTCTCATCCCCTTAACTCTCTTTCCATTTCCTGAGCAGAACCCAGTATTCCACTGATTTTGGAGTGCTCTCTTGCATTTCCCTGTTGGTATTTGTCATTGCTGCTGCTTATTGCTGAAGCTTGTATAAAAGTGTGTGAAAGATCATCTTCAACTACTTCTGGGCAGCTTTGATCCAACTGATTGGCAGAGGCTTTCAGCTCAATTCTTTGATACCTTGGCCCTAGCTAACTTTCTGTGTCTTGTGTCATCATTACTTCATGCCTACACCAGTGAATTTGTCTTCATAAAGAAGTGGTGTAATTACTAAATAGTGGTCTCTTCCTGGTCTTGAGTTGGGGCCACCTCATTGTTTCTACTGTGCACATCATCTTCAGAATCTAGCTTTTCTGAAAAAAGAAGACACGGTTCTAGCTTGGTGTTCATGGATCGTGGTTTTTCCCTAAGGAGGGCATCCAAGTCTACTATTTCACTTGCTCAGTGAACTTGTTTAAAGAGCTAAATTCTATGGTTTCTACTAATAACATTTTTAAATATAGAAAATTGTGTTGATTCAGACAAGGTACTCTATTTGCTGGCTCCAATCGTTTCACTTGTCCAAACTGATATGCTACACTTAACTGAGCTGCGTTGCACTTAACTATGAAGGTGTGATCATGTTTTGCTACAAAACAAAATGAGTAGAAATGGCCTGTGCCCCTTTAGGATCATGCACACTTCTACTTCTCTTCCTTAGCAGTGGAATGGAATGGTGATCACCCTGCGTGTCTTTCAATGCTGCGTGCCAGTGATGACTGTGTTTTGTTCCGTCTCAGTGCATTAACTCTTCTACTGCAGCACACACTGAGCTCACCCTCATGGAAGATGCAGCCTCCTCATGTCCCAATTGCTGTAACCTAGTCTCTTCTAATCAGTCAGGTTGTGATGTGTTACTGGGAGACCATTAGTTTTGGGAGAGAGAGGACTATTTGTTTGATTGTGATATTTATCTTCCCCTGCCTATTATGTTTTCTTTTTGTTGTGTGGGAAAGGGTAAGTGTGAGTATTTGGCTCTAGATTTTTCACAATTTCTAATCATAACATCTTTGAATAAGTACTCATTTTCTTGAAGGTGAACTGAAGCGGACTTCACTCTCTGGGCCCCTCCATGCCAGGACCCATAGGAAAGCACGAAAGTTCAAACTTTCTTGGAAGAGTCAGACTATCCTTAGAGATGAACCATTGTTCAGAATATTGAGTTTGGCTCCAGCCTCTCCCCCTCCCACCACTGAGCTATGGTCCTGCTCCCTAGGTCATAATTGTTTCCTGTCCTCCCAGGTAAGCACAAATGGCTACTTTCCAATTTTTCCATGAAGGGCCAAATCTCATCACCTTAATGTACTGTTTATGGATAAATAGTGTTTGTGTTCATGTGAGCTTGTATATTTGTGTATGTGTATGTTCTGCTTTTTCTAGCAGTTCATGTAGGGGCCCTGTACATACATGTTCACAGTAAAAAACAAAGCGATTTTTACTGTTGGGAAAATAAATCCTTCCTGACTTTATATTTATTCCCGTATACATCAGTGTGTCAAGGTTTTTAAGAACTTATTTTCTTTGCTTCTTAAGGTACAGTTTCTTTACTATCAACAGTGAAAAAAAATTGTCAGAAAACATATACCATTCTTTCCTTCCTTGGTGCCCTTAGGAAGAAGTCAAAGGACAGAAAAGGCACTTTTAAAGGAAATAGTAGTCTACACTGCATTGGTAACCCAGTAACTCCAAGTGACTATCTATAGCTACCGTAGGCCTTAGGCCTGAGAAAAAAGGCCTGGGCCATCTCAACCTTTTCTTCACTCTGAGACGTCCTCTTATGATGAGGACACACTCAAACACACACACACACACACACACACACACACACCACCACCATGTCCCCTTCAGTCAACTGTCTTCCTCTTTGTCTCTTCTCTGCTACCACCCCACAAACTAGAAATTCTTTCCTTCCTTGCTTAGAAGGCAATTTCTGGTTCCCTGTTTTTAGAATGTGCTAACTCTTACCTCTGGCTCTCTTCTTTGGATGTCCCTCAACTGATGGTTCCAGATGTTTTGCTGTCCTTTTGTGTTTTATAGCAGCAGATGTGGTTCTTGCTGAGATTTTTGTTCAACTGTGTTTTTTTTTTT
>NW_004524631.1:4859533-4865318 GCF_000260255.1 Octodon degus | reverse complement strand
AAATGGTATCTCAGTGTTGTTTTAGTTTGCATTTCTTTACTTTCTTTCAAAATTTTTTTTCAATTTAATTTTATTTAATTTTGAAAAATGAAAACAAAAGCAAGAGTAAATATCAGAAAACAAGACAGAAACAGGGTAACATACAACAATACATATTTTACAGATTTTCAGAACAAGAATAGCTGATTAACAATGGTTGATATGTTATCTATTTTTATCATTAAATCTATTCTTCAGATGAACAGACTTATGTAAGATTGGACATATGATTGCATATTCCTGCACAATTTAAAGAAGTCTCAAATTTTTGCTCTAGTATCCCTTTTTCTTTTACCTTTTATAAAAATTTATTTTAAAGAGAGTATATTAATAATTGATATGACATTAGAAATGATACACATTTAGAAGACCAAACTGACAGGCATTCAAGCATGGTTTCTGTATTACACATTACTGTCCTCGATTCAGTTGCTCAGATTGCAGATATCAGCACACAGAGTTAGTCAAGGTGAAAATTCTATGCATTAACTTCTATTTTTAAAACACTGATGGAAATTTTTAGTACAGTCACCTCAGCCAAAATGTATATATGCTTGCATGTTTTACCCCTGCCCCTTTTTCCTATTTTGTCCCCTTTCTCTCATCTTCATTGTTTAATTCTTATGTTCCATTTCTTTTCATTTTACTATACCTGTTATGTCTTTCAGGATTTATTTCTTCTTTTAGGTTCTTACACAAGGGAGACAATATGATCTTTACACATGTGGATCTGATTTATTTCACATATGAGTAGAGTCTATAGCTGCTAAGTGTGTTTGTCCTTGTATCTATAGCTTGCAATCTATGCCATTGATCTTCTGGTCCATTTTTTGACAGTACCCTGCTGATTTAATTTGCATTTCTTGAATGACAAGTACTGTGGAATTTTTTTTATGTATTTGTTCATTATATGTATTTTTTCCCCTGAGCAATTGTGTATGCATCTCCAAAGTCCATTGTTGGATTGAATTTTGGGGGTCAGATTTTTTTCTTTGTTCTTGTATTGATTGAAGCATTGTGTCAAATTGAGAAGTTAAAAGTTTGAATAAATTGGCTTAGCAATTGCACACCCTAGGGTCAGACAACCTTATCCCCTGCTGACTCATGATTTGACAGATATAAAAGGGAACTGAGGAAGAATGGAGCATTCATATCCATGAGGAATTTAGGTCTTCACAGTCAGCTTGAATGTTATCTCCTGGCTTTTATTACAGATTCTTTGGCTTCCATCTGGGTCCTTCAGCCTCGTGGTGCAGACTCATCAGCCTTCACTCACAGACTCATTATCCTCCTTATACAGATTTGTGCAGAACACTGCAGTGGGCTCTAGACCTTGGGTTGAATCCTTGAGTCTGCATTGGGCAGACACCCTCTGCCTGCTTCCTAATCGGACTCTATGGCTGACCATAGTAAGAAAACCTTGTTATTTCTTACACATTTATACATATTCTGTTATATCAGTTCTTCAGGTAAACCCGACTGAATCCAATCATGGTAACAAGAGTGGCTCTAAAAACAGAATACAATGATAGTATTTTTTTAATGGCTTTATGAGTTCTTGGAGATGACCCCATAAGTTGATGAGACCCAAAGATACCATGATTTCTCCTAATCTTGAGAAGCATATTGATACTACTTGGAATCAGTTGTTTTAAATAATATGCCATATAGAGCCATTTAATTGTCCTAAGTTTCCACTTGGGAGATGTCATGAATGTAGTAATTTCACACATAGAATTTTAAATTTCATTGGCAGAGTAGGAAATACAATGATGCCAGTTGTTTTGTCTTTGCTTCACTGGACAAACTTATGAGGAAAAATGAGGAACTCAAAGATTAGATTTCCTACCTCCTGACAAAAATAAGAAATTTAAAAGTTTCTAAGTGTGTCCTAAAAGAAAATCTCTCTTTTAGCCACTATGCTGAGATAGTAGAATCCTAAATGCAGTCCCTCATAATTCCATTGGCTGAACTCCAACATAAATTAAATGCTCAGCCTCAAAAATATCCAAAGCAAAATTGAGGGCACTGAGCAGAAACAAATGGGATCCCACAAATTGGGATGGAGATGTGTGGGAGCAAGCTGAGGATGTTGAACTTTTAGATGCTAATAAGATTATTTAGCTGAAAGAAGAGATTTTTCCACCTATTGTGGCAGAGGCATCACTATTTCCACCACCTGTGGTTAGTGTCTTTAATCAATGTAGAGGATCTAATCCTGTGTTGAATAAAAAGGATCTCCTCAGGACCTATCCTCACCACCCATTTTTGCCTGTAGGCCCATAACCTGGCTTCAATCACATAGGGCACCTAAAGATAAGGCATATAATATGATCCATGAGGATATCCCTTATTCTCCCAAAGAACTTTTTGAGTTTTCTAACTCTTCCATGCAGAGGCCTTATGAGCAAACATGGAAAGGGATAATAGTAGTATGAGATAATGGTGGTGAAACCATACAACTGGATCAGGCTAACTTTGTTGATAAGGGCCCATTAAATAGGAATTGTCAATTTAATGTTTCAGTTCATGGAATAAAAGCAGGTATTAATAGTATATTTGGATGGTTGACAGAAGTATGGCTCAAAAGATGACTCACTGTGAATGAGTTAGAGATGCCGGATATTACAAAGTTTATGATTGATAAAGAGATGCAGAGGATGAGAGAAATGAGAATGCTGGAGTGGATCTGTCATTTTAAAGGAAATCCTCCGCATTGAGATGATCCCAAAAATATATGTTTCACTAAAACCTTGAGAATCAGATTTGCAAAGGAGTATCATCATGCCTGAACAGTCCTGTGATTGCCCTTCTCTGCATGTCAGACCTTAGAGTGAGAACCATAGTTATGCAATTAGAAAATTTAAGGCCAATGGGCTTGATTGGATCCCAGAAAGGCAGATGTCAATTGGCAGCACTTAATCACCACGGACAAAAGAATCAAAACTTTGGACAAAATAATCTGACAAGCACAGACCTATGGCATTGGCTGATTAGCTACAGTGTTCCAAAAAGTAAAATAGATAACCTACAAAACTTTTGCTAGATATATATATATAATAGAATAAAGCATGTTCTATGGACTAGTATGTGATGTGTTTTAGAGCATGTCCCATGTGCTGCTGAGAAGAATGTGTATTCAGACTATTTTGGGTGGAACATTCTGTAAATGTCTACCAAGTACATTTGATCAAAGATATGTTTCACTTCTGCTAGCTCTTTGCTAATGTTTTTCTCATTGATTTGTCTCTTTGAAACAGTGGTGTGTTATGGTCCCCAGTTAAGTTTGTGGTTGTTTGTTTTTTGGTTTTGTTTTGTTTTTTGTATTTTAGGGAAGGGTCTACAGGGTGTTCAGGGTCTCACGACTAGATCAGACTCATAGTGATCCACCTGTTTACAGTCTCCCAAGAGCTGGAATTACAGGCACATGCCACCATGCCCAGCCTCAATTGCCCCCCCCCCAGTGTGCCCTGGGGGCCAAATCCCTGGCCCTTGTGCCTGCTTTCAGTCACTTTAATCTGCTGAACTATTTTGCCAGCCCCCAAATTTGTGTTATTATTTGATTTTTCAGGTCCTTTAAAATTGATCTTATATAGTTTGGGTGCTTCCATTCTTATGCATACATATTTATGACTGTTATTTCTTCCCCTTGAGGTTTTCCACTTACAAGTATGTATTGACCTTCTTTATCTCATTTGATGATTAGGGGTTTGACGTTCACATTTGAATAGACTAGTTACCTCTGCTTTTTTCAGAGTTCCCATTGTATGGAGCATTGTTTTCCATCCTTTTACTTTCAGCCTATGCAGTTTGTTTTTGAGTTAAATATGTTTCTTATACATAGCATATTGTTGGATTTTTGTGTCTTGACCCCCTCTACCAGTCAATTTTCTTTTCATTTGAGTTTTGAGTCAGTTTATATTGGTGCTTATAAGTGATATGTTTTGGCTGATCTTTGTCATGTTATTTTCTGCTGTTGGTTTGCTACTTTTCCCATGTTTATTGTCCTGTTTGGTGGTTTCTTTGTGTTGCTGTTCTTGGAATGGTGCTCTTTTATATCTGTTCCTAGAATATCTTTCAGTATTCTTTGTAGGTTTGCTTTTGTGTTCATGAATTTCTTCAGTTGTCCTTTGTCATGGAAGTGTTTGACTTCTTCATTAGTTTTGAAAAATAGTTTTGCAGTGTAAATCAACTGGGTTGCATGTTGTTTTCTTTCAGGACTTAACATTATTAACTTGTCTTGGTGATTTGTGGTGAGAAATCTGTTGCAAATCTGATGGGCTTTCCTTTAAATGTGTTTCTTTTCTCTAACAGCTTGTCATATGTTCTTCTTGTGCTGAATTTGTGAGATCTTGATTATTATTTTCTGAGTGTATTTTTATTTTGGTATTCTATATGCCTCACTTATGTGTTAGATTGTTTCCCCATGTTTGGGAAGTTTTGTGCTACTAGTTCTGCATTTAGTCTTTTTACATTATTAGCACTGACTTTTTTTTCCATTGACCCTATTAGTCTTATATTGCACTTTTTGCATTGTCTTGTACCTGTGGAATTATTATTTCCTGGTACTTTGTTATTTTTAAGAGATCTTTCCTTTCCTGGTCACTAGCTGCAACACTGTCTTCAAGTTCTTTAAGTCTGTCTCCAGTTTCATTCAAAAGTTTCTGCCAGATGTTAATAAAATTTTTAATTCCCTGAATATCTTTTGAATGTGTTTCGTGCATTCTGTTTCCTTCCTACATTGTTCATGGTCATTCAAGGTTTGTATCATTTTTGTATGCTACTTTATTTTATAATATCAATGTCTTCTTTACATATGCTCAACAATTCTTTCATTATGGTTGGCTTGTTTATTAGTTTTTTACATGAGAGATTATTTCTGATCTGATTAACTCTGTAGTCAATGTGTAGGGCTGTGGTGAGGTCATAAGCTGAATATTTCCTTACATTGCTACCCAAAGGAGAACAAGTGGTTAAAGTAGATAAGATATCCTAGCTATAGTGGTACAATTAGCCAAGATAATAATAACATAAAGCAAAATTTAGAAATTGACAAAGTTTGGTAACTACTCATTTTGTACTTTAGGCTATAGGAGCAAAGTCTATAGTCATATAATGGAGCAAATCATACATTGGAAGCTTGTATGCAAAATGTTCATCCTTGTTATTGTTAGAGTGGGTTAACTCTGTGTTCCTCTGACCAGGCCAATTGCAAGGTTTCAGGTGCTTCACTTCCTGTTAGGTGATAGGCCAGGCAATTGGATTCCTCTGGCCAATATAGTTTCCCAGAATTCTGAGTAACACTGGAACTGGTTCTCATTCCTCTACCTGAGCTAGTTCCCGAGAGTACACTCTCCATGTTTTTGAATGAGATTTCTTTCCAGGGTCTCCTGTATACCAGACGTGAGAGAGGTATCATGAGTCATTAGTAGGGTCTATGTTTTTTCCACACTCACTCTTTTTGTGTCTGAATACTAAATCCTACTCCTCCTAATCCACTGAACTAACAATTAGTTTTTGATATTTTTTTTTTCTGGCTAAAATTGAAATTATGCAAACATATGTAAGTCACTGATTAAAAAGTATTTTTTTATGAGTTCATGAAATCCTAACATATGGAAACCATTTTCTATCTATAAGAGTCTTTGTAAAACAGGAATAAAAAGGAAAGTAAAGTGAAGACAATGGGACAGAGGGGAGAGGAGAACAGAGAAGAGGAGAGGAAAGGAAAGGAGAGGAGAGGAGA
>NW_004524631.1:4855108-4859433 GCF_000260255.1 Octodon degus | reverse complement strand
TTTTTTTGTATTTTTAGGGAAGGGTCTACAGGGTGCTCAGGGTCTCGCTACTAGATCAGACTCATAGTGATCCACCTGTTTACAGCCTCCCTAGAGCTGGCATTATAGGCGAGTGCTACCATGCCCAGTCTCATTTGCCATCTCAGCATACCCTGGGGGTGCGAACAGCATGGCAGGCCCAGGGATCAAATCTCCAGCCCTGCGCTTGCTTGCAGGTGCTTTAATCCTCTGAGCTATTTGACCAGCCCTTGCTCAAATGTTTTTTTTTTGACAATATTTGTATAAAGAAGATGCACTATAAATCCTAGGAGGCTGTCTTCTCAGGAGAACAGACTTCAGAGTAATGCTCAGTCCACACCACAGTTTGTGTCAGTCATGACAGAAGCCTTGGCAGTTGTCTATGACATCCACAAAATTTTGAGACCCACCCAGAATTCATAGCATTGCAGCAGTGCTAAAGCCCACTGAAATAAGTTGAGGGCATCTTTTATCTGGTGGAAATTCTATCACTGACATTTACTTTTCTGTCTCATACTTCACACCAAAATAAAACAAACATGATAGCAATCAAACAAAGGGAAGACGTGTGTGTGTGTGTGTGTGTGTGTGTGTGTGTGTGTGTGTGTAAGGGTGCTGCATCAGTAAATGTTCCAAATGATGAAGACATAGCAGTGCCATTGGGGATGAGGCTTACTACCCTGCTTATCTCTCTCTCCTTTTTTTTTTTTTTTATTTTAAGACAGGGTCTATGGGGTCTACAGGGTCTCACTGCATAGATCAGACTTGTAGTGATTCTCCTGTCTACATCCTTCCAAGTGCTGGGATTACAGGCACATACCACCATGCCCAATCTCAATCACCATCTCAGTATACCCCAGGGGCGGGATTGAACCTGGCCACTGTTCTCTGCCTAGGCAGGCGTTTTTATCTGCTGAGCTATTTGACCAGCCCTTGCCCTGCTTATCTCTTGGACAATAGTAAATATTGTGTCTTCCCCATAGCATCTAATTTAATTAGGGACACATGTGAGATGTATAATAGAATATGGGTGTAGATTTGAAAATGATCTCATACATGCATATAATTTTCTGCTCCTAGGAGCGTTCTTATATGTCTTCCCAAGCAGATGTCTGTCTCTGGTCACTCTTCTTTATCACTTGCTCCTTGGTTGGTAGACAGATACCATTGGTTTCCCAAAGCCTGGTGTTTATAAATACTTGTTCTCCCCAGGCTGAAAGTCTCACTCTTCTTAATGATGTTGCTGCCATAACCTGATCTTTGGGGGCATCTAGGTCCTGTACAGAATTGAAACTCTCACATTGCTTTATTTTACCTCTTACTGTTATAGAATATATCTCACAAGTTAGGCTGAATATGTGTTTCTTCTCAATCTTCGCAATTTCCATAAGATCCAGGATGTGCTTTAGCCTCCTTCAGCTTCTTATACCTCCTAAAACCTTCCTGTGGTTGTTCTCATTTTCCATGAGTCCTAACAACTAGGTGTTTTTTCTCTATGAAGTTCTTACTCAAAGCCCTGTCTCCAACAGTGGCACAAAGAAGAGTTGTGCAGTACCTTTCCTGTTGCTAGACTCAATACCCAACTCCCGCACCTTGAAGGAGGAGAGGTTTATTTGTATCACACTTCCCAGTGGGCTCAGTGTGTGATTGCTGACCCAGAGGCAAAAATAGCATGGCAGCTGGGTGTGGCAGAGGGAGGCTGCTCCTCCCATAGCAGCCAAGAAGCAGAAGAGAACCAGGAGCAGTCAGAGGTCATAGTATACTCTTGTAGGTCGACCCCCTGTGTTGTAATCTGAAACTAGTCCCCGCATCCTGGCAGCATACTCAGTCAGGAATTCATCAATGGATGTAATGCCTCTCAGTGTAAGAAACTTCCAGAAGCCCACTCCAGAATTTAAGAGAGTTTTGCAGATCATTCTGGATGAAAACATAATGTGTTCAATTCTTCTACAAGTGAGTTTTCAAAGGACAAAGTTTAGTCCAAAACAACTTCCCAAGGAAAGTGTCCCCTGGGTGCTTTCCTAGGTCTTTACTGTAGGACCCTCTCGGTAGCTCACATTGCTGTGTTTTATCATTCTTTTCTCCTTTCCATGTCTTTTAATGTCTCCCTCTGGGGTCAGGACTACATCTCAGAGGCAGAGCACCTGTCTGACAAGCACAGTGCCCAGTTTGATTCTTGGAGTACTTAAAATTAAAAATAATAATAACATAGGCTATCACTATTTGACATAAAGCCATGGTCATTTATAACCACAGTTCATAAGAGCATAGTTCTGAAGCCCTTGCCTTAGATCTAACACACTTTTTAAAATTGCACACGTGTTGGCAAACTCTCCATTTGCTGCTTTATATTTCACCCAACTTCGCTAGTAAAGCACCTGGCAGAACCTCTCCCAGGAATGCTGTCCTAACTTTAAGTGGTGCTTGTCATCCAGGTCATGCAGCTCTTTCAGAAGCATACTTCTTTTCCTTTGCAGACTCAACACTTCCTCAGTTAGGCCACACTTAGTGCTCACACAAGTTAGTAGTCCTTGTAGTAAGAGGTTAGCTGAGGACAAATCCATAGGTAGAAAAGTATTACCTTAGAGAATACCTGCCTTAGTTGAGACTTTCCATTGTATTGAAGCAAGGAGAGGAGTTACCAAAGCCCAGGTGGACTGAGATTCTGGGCCCCATCAGCTGCCCACTGCAGTAGAGCCCAGAGGACACAGGTAGCAAGAAGGTCTGTAGTTCCTCTTTCCCACAGCACAGAGAAACAAATTTTCCTGCCCAAATAATGGATCTGATTGAAGAAGTGATGATCACCCTGGAACAGATTCTCCCTTTAGGACTGACTCTGAACTCATGTGTCCTCTGTGTTCTGGTGCATTGGGATCCCCTGTGGACTGTGGCAGCATCCAGGGGCAGACCAAGCACCCAGAATGGTAGGTTCAGGTGATATCTTTCCTGCACAGAGTGGGCAAGAGACACCTGGGGACCTTGAGGTGATTCATTTCATTAGTAATTTTGGCTCACTCTTTTTCTGAGGTGAGCTTTCATAGCTACAAACTTCCATCAATGAGATCTTTTCATTGTGTCCCATAGGGTCTCATATGTTGTGCTGGCATTGTGGTTTTATGGTAGAAATTGTCTAATTTCTTCTTTGATACATTGATTATTCAAGAGTATGTGGTTTAACTTGCATGTATTTGCATAATTTCTTTCATTTCTTTCAATTCATTTTGGGTTAATTGCACTATGATCTAATAATATGCATGGGATAACTTTGTTTTTTTTTTCATTTACTTTAGAGTGCTTTATGGGCTTGTATATTTTGTATCATAATGTCTGGTTGAGCTAGTTTCTTTATTAGTGTCTTCTGTAAGCTTACTGATCATTTTTTTTTTACTAAGTCCATTCTCTACTTAATTTGGTCACATTTAAGCCTGCTGAGCACCTTATTGAACTGTATTTTTGTCTCCTCTTTTTTTGTTGTATACAATTTTTTTGTTGTAGCCATCTATCATGTGTGTGTGTGTGTGGTACTGGGGATTGAACTCAGGATCTTGCATTTGCAAAGGCTAGTTCTTATTCTACTAATCTATCTCCCCAGCCCAGCCATCTATCTTTTAATTCCCACCCCATGAACCAGGTCGTTAGGAAATTGGAAAATTTTGGAGGCATTTTGTTGCCTTATCCTCTGATACTTCTAATGTGTGTGTTTCAGTGTATCCACACCCACCTCTGGGCTGAGGTTTGTAGGTTGATTATAGGGATAAGACTATTCCAAGTTTGAGAAGCTCTTCAGTTATTGTGTGCTTTTCATTGATGCACTTGGGCATGACTCTCTCTAAGCCTTTGCCTCTGCCCCAAGGTACAGCCACCTCTGTTAATTGGGGAGGAGAGGGTGCAGTGTAATTGACCCATCACCAGTTTTCTGGAAATGAACTACAGTATGGTTGCTGACACAAACACATACCGAATATTATCATAGAGTCAAAATGAATTAATAGCAACAACTAACTACCTTGGTAATGACAACAAAATTAGCAACAGTAATAGAGTCAAAGAAAAACTGGATATTGATGTACCATAAGGAATAATAAAAGCTACCATTTTATCACCCTTAGCCATAGGAAGAGATTTTCTATGATTTACACATACCCTAAGTTAGACTTACTGTAAATAGCTGCTACAGCCAGCAACTATATTGCCATAATAATAAAAAAAACCCAATAATAATAGCATAGAATTAACTAAAATATTATGCTGAATAAATCTGAATAGGAATTCTAGCATGAATGAAAGACTTGGGGAATGGGAGAAGG
>NW_004524631.1:4836613-4845498 GCF_000260255.1 Octodon degus | reverse complement strand
AGGAGAGGAGAGGAGAGGAGAGGAGAGGAGAAGATAAGGGAAGGGAAAGGAAAGGAAAGGAAGGGAAGGAAAGACAAGGGAAGAAGGTGTGCCCCCAGTTAAGAGGAGAAAAGAGAGAAGAAAATGATAGTGTCCTAATCTCCAGGCCACACTTTTCAAATGTGTCATTACTCTTCGCTCTTTTCCCAACCTGGAGTTCTGGGTTCCAAGAATCTTTCAACGTTATTCCTCTATTGAGAGTACTCAAGCTACTGTGAGTATTTTAGACAGTGTAAGGAGAGCTCCTCTCTCCTCAAACTTAGTCTCCATAGATTTTATAGCACATTTCTCTTCTTTGTGTGGAAGACAGTAATTCAATTTAGTAAGTTTTGCCTCATGCTGAACTGAAGCACTAATAGATAGAAGTAGCTATTAAGAAAAGAATAAACAAAATTATTAAAATGTATAATTTGAAATAGATTGGCAGTTTCTCAAACAGCTATGATGTGACCCAAAACTTCCAGGCCTATACTTGACAGAGTTCACAATATACACCACAAAGAGACATTTTCACAAATATTTGTGGCAGTATTATTCATAATAGTTTAAAAATTAAAAAGAGCCAGATATCTGTCGGCTGATGAATAGATGAACAAAATGTAGTACATCCAAATAATAGAATATTATTTGTCCCTATAAAAGAATGAAATATTGACCCATATGGAGAATGCATGCATCTTGAAGACACAATACTAATTGAAAGAAGATGAGGAAGACCACTCCTTGTATGTTTCTACTTATGTGCAATTTTCAGAAGGGCAAATTCATAGTCAACTGAAAGCAGATTAGTGGCTGCCAAGGACCACGAGTGGGAGGTAAGTGGTGAGTAAGTGAGGCGTGACTGCTAATGGGTTTCATTTTGATGTGATAAAATGTTACAGAGTTCGAGATTAGTGATGATTACAATCTTATCAACATACTAAAAACCACTGAATTGGACATTTAAATATATAAAGAATTATACAGTTAAAAGTTTGCTTCATGGGTAGTATTGTTTTTAAAAGTTTACTTCATGGGTTCATAGATAAAGAATGAATCCTGTGGAGAGATGGGAGACACATTACAGTGCACAGATCAAAAATGGATAAGGAATCCATTGTTCTGTACCCTAAATTCATCCTTCTCCATGCAAACAAGATCATATTCTAGAGGTTAAAGTTTCACTGCACTCCATGTGGAATACTACTGGTACTCAAAGATGATTCTCTGTGCCTTGGATAAGGAGTTTTAGGATGAATGGAGAAAGTGATGAAATCCTTCTTTGCCTCTTTGAAGCATTTGGTCCTCACCAAATCATGCAGCATTGCTGAAAATCTTTGTGAGTTTGGATTCTTAAATTCCTCCTGCTGAGGCCAAGGAGATAGCTCAGCATCATAAGAGCCTGTCTGTCAAGCAAAATGTCCTGAGTTCAATCCCATATACAAAAAGAAATATACATCCCCCTGCTGTTTCCTCTTCTTAGACTTCAGCTGTTTTCCCAGCACAGCACAGCTCAGGATCTGGTTGAAACTGTTCTCCATCCCCATCCATTTCTGACTGCGGGGCTGGACTCTTGGACTTTTGACACTGTATTGTTAGACAGGTAAACTCAAGTTCAAGTCAGAGTTCACTGGTAGCTTGTCCTATACCTCCATAACTCATTTTCAACTGATCTATGTCAAGCATTTTAAAGTCCAGTGAAGAAATGCTTGGCCCATATTTTAAAGATAACGTAGAAGGAAACCATCTTGACAAAAGTAAAGGAGTCTCCAAAGGATGTAGACCTCTGGTCTTTTATATCCAAACCCAATTTTTTTTTTAACCCTGAACTCTAGCCTCCTAGATATTCTAGAGAATGGGACCATCTATTTATATCTTTTTTTTTTACAGTGTCTTGATAAATACTGCTTTAGTGATTAATTCAATTTTCAACTGATAGTTTTATTTGATGTATCATGGCATAGTGGAATCATAGAGGACCAGATCGGAGCACCAACTTGACTGCCTTTAAGGTATCTGAGGTTGGACAAGGAATTTAAACTTACAAAGCTTTAATTTCTTCCTTCGTAACATGCTTTGTTATAAGATTTATTGTATATGTAGTCTACCACAAAGACCAAATTCTCCTTAATGAAAAGTCTTAAAATCTATATTTTTATATAAACTGTTCCCTTTGGGGTTGGTCTTTTCTGTGCCTTCTGACCAAGAGAAATGGTGCAAATAACTCAGTATGACTATTAAGTCTGTATCAACAGAACACTTTCCACCGCTGTGGAATGTGCAGTGTATTGAAAGAAAGTTGTCATGTAAAATTCTGACTACCCTCCGATAGCTACTGTGATCTGAGGAAACCCATCGTTGTCACTAGAGAGTGGGTGGGGAGAGGAAAGCCTATCAAGCCAATCCCTAGATCAGTGATGATGAACATTTTACATCTTTCAGTGATCCAAACAGGCACACAGAAGCACACTTGCCATAAATTTGCTGCACTCGATTTTCCCTTCACACCAGCTAAGGAGACAAACATCAATGAAGAAGCTAGCATAGAAATCAGATATATCTGAGTCAGCAGATGCATCAGCCACTCTTATAGTCTCTGCCTGAAAGGCCAAAACAGCATGTCTTGGCTCAGTCTATTTACTTCAGAGACCATGTGAGATAAGAAATTATTATTGGTAGACACCAAGTTTTAGGATGGTTTATTAAATACCAGTAGCTAGGCAAAACATATGAGGAAAATAATCATACTTCTTGTAAGAAATGGCTTGAAGGTTTCATGTGATACTACATCTAGATACCCAGCACAGAGCAGGCAGGCAGGAAGTAAAATGCCGCATATTATTATTGGCATTAAATTCAGTGGAGACTTCACTGAAGTCCTAAGATAATCGCCCATGCATTTGTTGCACGGAAGCATATTTTCAAACCCTGAGAACAAAGAAAGTCTTGGCCTGTGGAAGGTAAACCTATATTAGCCAAAAACCTCAGGGCTTTCTGACTCCCTGCCCTTTCTGCAAGCCTTTTTCTCTAATTCTTTATATCTGGTTTTGTTGGACTACTTTCTTCCCACTGCACTTTCAGCCTGGGACTAGGATGTTATCTGCTGTGAACGGAGTGTTCCTTTGATCTACTAATATAAGCCACTTAAATTTAATTACCATACACAAAAATGCTACTTGCCTCTTGGCAGAAACTCCCCTCAGTGTTGCTTGCTTTCCAAAGTGGAACAAAATCTTTCTAAATCTTTGCTAATAGTAAACATGTCTATTAATCAAAGGACCAGAAGCCCTTGTTCTGGGAGAGCAGAACCCTGATGTAGTCCAAGCAAGCCTTTTCCTATGCTTTTAAGTACAATATATGAAAATATATTTGTAAATTTGTCCAGGTAGGAGGTCAACACTTATCTGATATGACCAGGTACTGACAGCAGATTCATCAAGATTCACAAGATGATGAACTTGGGCCCTAGGTAAACTAATACCACATGGATTTTTCAGCCAATAAGGATTTTATAAAGGACACAACAAAAGAGTGGCTTGTGTCTGATATTCATCTCTGGTATGTTTAGAGAGCTTTCTCTTTCCAAGTGTCTCTCTTTGAGTTTGAACCTGCCCTGGAAGAAATTGAGGGTGGGAATTTCATCTCCCCTTCATAGATGATGCAGATGAGGAAACCAAAGCTCAGACTGTTTAAAGGATTTCTCGTAGTCCTCCCCACTCACAAGGTCTACTTCTACGAAAATAATATGGCTATCTATCCGTAGACCATCAAGATGGTCCAAGACCAGCTAATTTAAAAAAAAAAAAAAAGCAGAATCACTTGAAAATAGAGATGAGATAAAATGTTTCCTTCATTTACTCATTTGTAAAATACTAAGTGCCTAGAGTTCCTTATCTAAAATTTCTGGTGTAATACGTGTTTTGAGATTTAGCGTATTTCAGTTAAATACACACTCAAGCAAAGAAAGCCTTATAATTAAGCATATAAAGTTTTTTACAGCACAATGTATAAATAATCATATTAAATGAGATAAATATTATAAACATAATAAACAGATTCATACCAGTTTGGGCAGGTTTTACCATCAAATGAACTTGTTGCAGATTTATAAGCAAACAACAAAAGTTTGAGTTCTTCAGAGCTTTTCAAAGAATACTTTAGCTTGTGGCATTAGACTGTACAATATGATTTGTTTGTAGCTCTGTAGCTGGGATGCTCACAAAGAAAAGGCCTTGACTAAATATTTTCAGGCTTTAAAGAGACAAACTAGTGGACCTAGCTAATAAACTCTTATCCAATATCCCTAAAAGTGAGAAGAAAGAAGAAATTAAAACAGAATAGCAGCCTGCTTCCAACTCCCTGAGAAATGACAACATGTTGAAGCCAGAGGTAGCTCATGCAACATGTCCATATTTGAAGAAGTAATTTTACAAGCTTCAGATTAGTCAGCTCTGCAATGAACCCCACTACAAAGTCATCAAATGAGTTACTAGAAGTGCAGTCCATGCATCAGCGTCTCTTCATCTCTAGCTCTGCCTGTAAGAGCAGGCTAGGCCCTGTGCTCTGCCAGGAAGTGACAGTTTGTGTTTCCCAAGAAAGCTTGCTGCTTTTCCACAATTGGTGTTTTTTGCAGTACCCTTCTAAAGGAGCTGGACACACTTTGCTCTCTGATACTCATCACCTGGACACCACTGTGTTTCCAAAGTGACAGTCTCATTGGGACAAGTAATACTTGTGGCTTAGGGTGGTGGATGGGTGGAGTGAGCCCATGGCTACCTGATCTCAGGACAGAAGGCTCGCTCCACAGGGTTCTGCTGGCATGTGCTGGTGGAGCAGGGGCTGCTATGTGGCTGGATCAGTGTGTAGCTCACCATAGGCAGAGACATTTCAGAAACTGCCTGGAAAACAGTGAGAGAAAAGCTGCCTACCTCTGATAAAGGAGGGAAGAAATGCATTTTAAACATAGCTTTTGACAAATTTTTTTCTTTCCACTCATTCATTTCTCTGGTAGTTCACCCACAATGATCTTTGAAATGGATTATTTGGTATTTTTCTCATTATAAAGAAAACATATCAGACCTCTGATCTCTTCGGTTCTACGTTCTTTTGCAGAATGACCCTCTTATCTCTTGGTGCACCTGACTCAACACAGAGTTTTAGAAGACTTTTTTTTTTTAACGCTTCCTGTGTTTGCAGAGTTCTGATGCCACTGATAACTGACCTGAATTGCAGGTTAGCACTTACTAACCATGTGCATCTAGACAAGTTATTTAACTATACAGGCTGCAGTTTCCTCTATGATAAAATTTCAATAACATAGAAGTCTTGTGTGAGTTTCAAGTGAGGTACTAAGAAAAGTTTATTGAGACTGAATGTCAAAGGAAACATAAAGAATAAGACATTTGTTTCTTTATGTAGGAACGTATGTAAAGACTTTAGAAATGATCTAAGAGTAAAGTTATTATTTTAAATTGGGCAGTGGAGGGTGAGTATTTGATCTGCACCTGGGAATGTATATGGGCTCTTGATTTTCTTGGAAATAAGGGATCAGACTGAGAAAGTCATGCATCCACTTAATTATAAAAATTGACATAGAAGTGAAAAGAACAAGGTAAGAGAAATCACAGCAGAGGCCTCCACTTCTTCAAAATAGTACAGATTAAAGCCTTCTTATCCTAATGTCCTCACATTTATTCTTTAATTAATCAAAGGAAATATTTTGATTTGGTGTTTGAAAAATAATTCACTCTAGGAGTTCTTCACACACTGTAACGCATAGTCTGTGCGAGATTATGTGGGAAGACCAAGTGGCAAGTTGGTAGCCTGAGAGTGAAGAGGACCCTGAATGGCGGAAGAAAACGAGGCAGTAACTGCTCGGCGAGGAGTCCTGATAGGCTTTTGGAAGGGAGCGCGATGAGGCCGGGACGCTACACCGTTTGCGTGAAGGATGAATCGGAAGGGGGCACCGTCGCTAAGAGAGGAGAAATGGAGTAGGTGACTCGGGCAGCAGATGATATAGAGACGTCAGTTATTTCAGTTTGTTGATAGTTCCGTTTGTGTCCAGAGGGCTCTCTAAAGGGTCATGTCGTCATGGGGGGAGTGCTTTTAGGAGACGGCTAAATCTAGATTTGGGATTGATTTATAGTTCAATGCTGGGATTTAGGGTGCTTGGATTAAGGATGTGAGTGCCACACCTGCCCTAGAGCTGGTAGCCTGCACACAATATAAGAGACAGAAAGAGGCTTGTTCTCTCTCTCTCTTCCGCCCTCCGCCTTCTTCTCGCTTTTGAAATCTTGCACAACCGTTCCTCTGCGAAGAGCAACCGTTCCTTGGCCAACTGCTTTTGGATTGAAACCTCTGAAGATGTGAGCTAAGTAATGCTATTCACCTTTAAACTTGAGTGTTGGGTACTTTACTTCCTTATCTGAAATTATTTTGGTCACTCTTCACCAGAAACCGTATTTGAATTATAAACTAGACAGTAAGGACAGTGCTTGAAGCGTCTGCTGTATGTTCTCGTTTTTGTTATTATCCAGTAACACGGATGCTGTTTTAACATAGTGTGAAACACCACAGAATTTATATTGAGCTGTTAAAATGGTCATGCAAAAAAAAAATTTTAAAAAATAATAAAAATAAAAAAATAAAATGGTCATGCATAAATGTGAATGGATACTTATGTACAACATGGGTAAGTTTTGTTCCAGCTGTCGCAGATACTTATAAGGAAAACTGAGAGCAAAAGCAAACACGTGCTGCAAATAACATTAAGATTTCACATTTGGGTGATCGAGCTTGTATGAGTTATCTTTCTTTGGATATCAGAGTAGGAAGAAATGGCTTCAAAGGACACTACAATTAAATCCACGTTATGATTTTGTTTTGAACTGATAGATACTTATTTATCAACCAGTCTCGTGGTGTGGAGCTCATGCATGTGTCAGCTCTGGGGCTGTGGACGGAGAAGGCTTCTCACGTGAGGTGGGAGGAGACAGTATGAAGTCTTCAGATGACTGTGGCAGTGTGGAAAGAAAGTGTGTGGGACTCAGAGGATGCGTGAATGCCATCTCCCCCCTTTACTCACCTGAATTCATCCTCAAAGCCCTCAACTGAGTTCATTCACTTCAAAGATTAAGTGATTAATGATATTTTAAAATGTCATGTCTCTTAAGGAGATTTATATTTTAGTAGGGCCCGAAGACTTGAAATGAAGTCAAGCAGGGCACGGTGGAATGCACCTATAACTCTAGCTGAGGCAGGAGGATCACAAGTCAAGAACATCCTGGACAATTTAGAAAGTTATTATCCCAAAGTAAAAAAAAAATTAATATTTGATCCCCAGCACCACATGCCACTCTGGCCCTGCCCCCAAGTGCGCTCAGTTGGCCACTGAAACTGGGAATGATGGTGCACACATGTAATCCCAGCTCTGTGTAGGCCAAAAACAGGAGGATCACTATGAGTCCGAGCTGCGTAGTGAGACCCTGTACCATATATTCCTGAATAAAGAAGCCTTCTCCATCCACAGCTCCAGAGCTAACACATTCATGAGCTCCTGAATATATGCTACAGGAATATATGGTACAGGGTCTTAGTACCAGAAAGTACCAAAAAAGAAAAGAAATTCAGAACTCCTGGGAAAAGTAGCCCTGGCACCATCCCTGAAGCCTTGAAGATCTCTAATATTCACTGACCACTGAACTACACACCTCCCTGGCAGTGTAAAGAACAATACAGTGAACCCCAAAGTAGCCTCAAAGCCCAATTTAGAAATATACACATATGCCTGGATCCTGGTCATTCAGGTTTTATTTTTGCCATTAACTTGTTTACATAAATTATTTGTAGGCCTGAAATTAATGTTTGAGGCACCTTCATAATTATTCTTAGGTTGGCAGACAATAGTACATTTGGAGTTTTATAACTGGCTAATTTTCTTTTTTTTTCTATTATTTTTATAATTTTATTACACATTTCTTATTTTACATTAAGATCTTTATCTATAGAACATTGGTGTCTTATTTGCTCTTGTTAAAAAGCTATTCAAGAATTCTCAGATACTGATCATTTTTCAAATTTCAAACAAGCAATACAGTATTATTTAAAGTCATTTTGGTGGAGTATTGGGAAAAGTTTTCAATTATCAATAATTGCTCCTTGGATAAACTTCATTGGCTATGATACTGTATAACACTACAAAACAGCATTTTTCCCCCATAATTTTATTGAGAAACAAATAAAAATGAGACAGTTTCAAACCAAATTGGTAGGACAGTTTCAATAATTAACACATTGCATACATTCTTCTTAGTGGTTGATTGCTGTACAAGATGTTGACATGATATCCTATCTACAAACACCATTAGAACAAATCCCACTATTCATTAAGAGAATGTAACTATATATCTATTCTAACCACTTTGAATACACAGATACAAAATGGACATTCATCTGTATGCCCTTTTTTGTTTAGTTCTGTTACTTGAATATTATAGGTGTGTAAACTCAGCAAAATATTCTAAAAGAGTCCAGTAGTCCATAAGAGTATTGGGTCTTTATAACTGGCTAATTTTCTATCCAGCTGGCATTTTGCCCTTTGTTTACACTCATCCTGGATCCTTTTCTTGGTCCATTCAATGTTGCATTTTAGAATTTTTGTGTTTTTGTTGACTTTTCTGTTTAGAATAGACCCTGAGAATACTTATAAAGCTCTGCCTATTGCTCCAAAGCATAAGCAAACTGTTGTGTTGCGCCTTAAAGAGATGTGTGTGTGTGTTGCAAGAACTTTGTTTAGGATCCTAGTGCTGTTTGGCTGTGATTTCAGCATTAATGAATCAGCAACAAATATTACATGGGGAGTCTTTCAG
>NW_004524631.1:4825217-4827143 GCF_000260255.1 Octodon degus | reverse complement strand
GGAGACCAGTCAGGACTCAGAACAGCTGTGCTCAGGGGCCAGCCGAGCCAGAGGCACTGGTGCTGTCTGCTCTGAGACTCAGGCGCTCACCTCCAGGAGCAGTGCCCTTTAAGTATACATCAGTCTAAAGAACGAGTCATCATGCTTACCTACTACTAATAAAGTTATTCTCATCCAAAAGGCCTCCCATGGGAGCAGGAATTAACCAGGCTGGGGTATTAGGAATATTGTGAAGCAAACTGATGGGAGTTGACAAATGCAGATACTCATGGGTAACCAGCTCCAGAGTCACCTTGGTAAGGTGATTAGAGAAATCTTGTAGTCAGTGTGAATGGTGGCTTTTCTGCCTTACAACTAACTATGTCTTTCTTTTTGCCTATTTTTAAAAAATATTTTACAGGACTGGCCTAATAGCTCAGCAGATTAAAGCTCTGCAAGCAAGTGAAGGGGCTGGGGGTTCGATCCCTGGGCCTGCCGTGCTGGCCCTGCCCTTGGGGTGCACTGAGATAGCAATTGAGACTGGGCATGGTAGCGCGCACCTGTAATCCCAGCTCTTGGGAGGCTGTAAATAGGCAAATCACTACTAGTCTGATCTGGTAGTAAGACACTGAACGCCCTGTAGACTCTTACATAAAATACAAAAACAATTATTTTACAGAGAATATAGTCATCATTGATAAGGCCTTATACATGGTGCACATTTAGAAGAAAAAGATGACAGGTGTTCAACCGTGTTTTCTGTATTCCACTTCATTAAGACACACAGTTCTGGAGGGCTCCCGGAACTGCTTAGTGGAAAGGATGATGTGATACATATGTTTGATGTATTTTGAGGAGAACTAATGCCAATGTGATTCTTACTGAAATAATTTTTTAACATTCCAATACAACTGTATAATCTGATCATCTCTTGTACATGAAATAATTTTCTTGAAACACAACCATTTTGGGTAAGAACGTTTCTATGTTCTCATCACTAAATTACACTAAAAATAGATTTTCTGCTGAACTGTCCCAGACTAGCAAAAATGTTTCTAAATTCATATACCTAGGAACTCACATAACATTTTCTCTGGGTAAAATATTCTGCTATTCTTCTTTCTGAAGTTCAGCCCCGCTTGCCCAGTGGAAATTGCCTGCTGCTACTATGCTATGCCTAAAAGTACCCTCCAGACAGAAATTAAATGTGTGCACAAGATCAGCTATCCTCTTAAATGACATGAATAAGGACATGAAATAGAACTTAGAAAAGGCAATCAAGGAAATCTCTCCTTATTGCATGGAGAAATAGGTGGCAGAGCTGTAAAGCAAAAGAAAAAACATTTGCTGCTAAACTTTTCTGTAGACTTCTGTGCCTCCATTTAGTCCCTGTTATCTGTCCACTATGGTTAAGTAGGAACTGTGTCAGAATTCTTATTTTAGGCCAATCTCAAAATCAATTGAATTTAGGAAGAATTGTGTATAAATTGCTGGTGCATTCATGTGTTGACATGTTTGGCAAACAACATATGTTACATGAAAGGCCCATAACATGCCATCAGCCATATACATGCCCATGCATACATAAGATACCTGTGTTCATATAGTGGTCTTTCTTCTTTCTTGGGTAAGTACCCAGGAGGTAGAATTACTGAACTTAATACAATTTTTTTCCATGGTATTTCCAAGGGAATCAGTGTTAACCTGGACACTGTGTCTCAAAAGAGCTTAATATTCTCTTTTCTTCACATTAAGCTTCTTATGTAAATATTAATAAGGCTTTTGGTGAAAGACTGAGGAAGTCACTATTGTGTAAAATCCTTCTTCAGGAAATTTGCTTATTGGTTAAAGTCTGCATGTCTCAGGGCCAGGGAGATAGCTCCATGGAATAAGCGCTTCCCTGGCAAGTGCAAGGGTCTGAGTTCAATCCGTCTGAGTTCAATCCCC
>NW_004524631.1:4822092-4823592 GCF_000260255.1 Octodon degus | reverse complement strand
TTGTGTGCATCCAGCTTTATCACTGTGGTTAATAAAATGTCATGATGGGCTATCCATGCCAGCACACACCTGTAATCCCAGCACTCTGAGTAGCTGAGGCAGGAGGATCACAAGTTTGAGCCCAAACTGAGAAAACATGATG
Source organism: Octodon degus (assembly GCF_000260255.1). Lineage (NCBI taxonomy): Eukaryota > Metazoa > Chordata > Mammalia > Rodentia > Octodontidae > Octodon > Octodon degus. The sequence goes on along the minus strand of NW_004524631.1, from coordinate 4,823,450 downwards.
ACACCATGTCTCAAAAAAAAAAAAAATGGGTGGGAATGTAGCTCAGTGCTACAGTCATTGGCTCAATCCCAGTGCCTAACATAACAACTACAGCAAGACACCTTGATGGACAATTTGTCTTTTGATAATAATTGATCAAAACTTCTAATGGATTAGAACTACATATACGGTTGTTAAAAGAACAAAGATTTTTATAAATTTCATCTTTTATGAATGATGTACAAAAGAGCATCTTATCATATACTGATAAAGTTTTAACTTGTGTGTGTGTGTGTGTGTGTGTGTGTGTGTGTGTGTGTGTGTGAGTCCTGCTCAGGCCACGCTAAGGGTGGGGCTGGCACAGCATGTGGTGCTGGAGATTGTACCACAGTGTACTTACACTTCCTTAAGCAGGTGCTTTAGACAACTGAGCTATCATGCCAGTCCCATGGCTTAACATTTTCAAATGCATGAACCACGCAACACAGAGACTTGGGTTACTTATCTCACTTCAAATCTGAAGCCCTCCAAACCTGGGAAACCAATGGTTTATCTCTCAGTCCATGCAGAAAACCTAGAGACAGAGCAGTGGTGACAAGGAATTGATGTAAACTATAGAGTCCCAATGCCAGAGTACAGATGTGTCCTGATATCCAAGGAAACAGAAGAAATTTCTGTCCCAGCTCCCAGAGAGGGACCAAGCAGTCTTCCTTGTTTGTTCCTCCTCAGGCCTCTGGAAGATTAGGTGGTGCTTGCTGCATTGAGAGTGCAACTTTTTATCTAGTCCTCTCAGAACCACAAACTGATATGTAGAAACATCCCCATGGGTACAGCCACAATAATGTTTTGCTAGGTTTCTATATATTTCTTCAGTGTAATGTAATACAACTAGCCTGCACACAACTGAAAGAAACGCTATCCCCTTCTTAAATATTTGACTTTCTCTCCTTTTTATATAGACTGTTTTTTTTTTTTCCCAATGAGAATTACAGATTTTTGGGGAGGTACATTTTGAGGTTTTTAACCTTTGAGATTATAATCTTTTGGGATAATGGCCATCACTGTGTCAAGAAAATGTCTTACCAATAAATCTAGAATAATTGCTGCTACTCTGTACTATGCCTGATCAGTGTGATGCCACCAGTATAATGACCCAGTATATCTTCAGTAGGAGCAAGGTGATCAAGAGCCCTTGTAGGGTGAGGTGTTGATGTACAGGATTGTGGAGGGGCACTGCTGGTCTTCCAGCTGCGATCACTCTTTCTGGGGGATCCCATGGACAGGTGTGATAGTTTGGCCATTTTCCAAATCAGTACCTCTCTGCCACATACCAAGGGTATGTTCATGTACCCAAACAATGAATCCACACCTGGGACAGC
>NW_004524631.1:4820585-4821782 GCF_000260255.1 Octodon degus | reverse complement strand
AAAAAATGAAGGATAGCATTTATAGCTTGGGGGTTAATCATATAGGGTAGATAAGCTACTTAAGTAGAAAAGTTCTGAGTATAAAGTGTAAGAGGTGTGAGATGCAAAATTCAAAGAGTACTAAGTAGGAGGAGAAATAATAGAAAATTAAAACAAGGATATGGAAAATGTCATGTGGTATGAGACTGGGATACATTCATATTTCGTGGTATGAGGAACGAGTAGAAAGTTAGGCAGCTGAGATAGGGAGAAAAAAGAACTTTTCCCAGGAATAGTACAACAGTTCTATAGTAAAGATGTATGAAAAGAGAGAAAATAAGGAGAAGCTTTTGTTAGTTCCTTTTCACTTATGTAACAAAACACTGGAAAATAGGAGGTATTTTGTCTGTTCATTTATTTATTTGATAGAGTACAAAATAGTACTAAAACAAACTACAAGTGATACAAAGTTTCACTTACCAAAATAATAGGAATTTCATAGTATTTGTTGTTATGCATAGTTTGTCTTCATTTTTATTCCTTGATGGGAGATGACAAAGAATGACAAACCAACTAAAGGTGATATTTGAAAGTGCCCAGAATCCAACAAGTTATTTACATGACACATAAGTAATTAAATGTACAAATGATATTTTCCAAAAATTGATAAGGCTTATGAATTTAAAGTTATTAGGATTAAAGTTGCACTCAGATTTTGCAGACACCTCTACATAAACTTCTGACCTTTGATCTCAGTGTGACGGTATGTTTGTAAACCTACACATGCACAACCTTAGAGAAGCTAAAGGTTGACTTTTAGTTCTTCTTTTGGTTTTCTCCATGCAGTTACTTCTCCCTTCCCCAATCAATTTATGCTCCAGCTAATTCATGAGCTGATAAGTAGATCGCAGGTCAGCATGGGAGACACTCTGTCTTCACTATTACAGAAACCGCTAGAGAGAATGCAGCAGAGTTTTAAGCTAATTTGTTGACAAATGAGATGTAGAGGTGAGTGCCTGGGAGATGGGCTTTATGATTGTCAAGGTTTGTATCTAGTTGTTTCCACAAAGCCTCATGTAAGTTATGGGGCAGATGTGACTGAAGGAACATGGCTTGAGGGTTGGGGGCCAGAAGTCCAGAGGGGCGGGGCCAGAGGGGCACAAACTGTTAAACTGGCTAGCCTGTGTTTTCGGGAGCTGTGCAGAGGGTCATGGCAGC
>NW_004524631.1:4805105-4819250 GCF_000260255.1 Octodon degus | reverse complement strand
AAGCAATAAGGTGATCAGCAGAATATCTCTAGGAGTGCTTGTTTGGAATGATACATGAAATGTGAAGTATGTGCTTGGCCTGGCAATGAGGAAAATGGGTTGTGCTGTGTCTCCTGTAAAAAGATTATCTTTCCCTCTGTCTCAATCTCTATCAGCTGTCGCTCTTCTCTTTTCTCTACCACCTCTACATCCATGTCCATGCCTATCTCTGTCCCTATCTCCATCTCCAACGCCACATCTTCCTCTAGACCTGTCTATATTCTGGCCCATATCTGGTGAATGCTTCTGGTACTGGAAAAGTGAATGGTAGTGGATGTGCTTATGTGTAAAGCAGTGCCTGTGACTCAAGATGTGATTGTTAGGTGGTCTGAAGGTAAACTGCATGTGCTACAAGAAGCCATGTGCTAAATAGGCAATGTTTATGACCTCAGAACACGCATCTCTGTGGAAAGCTGAAAGCATGGTTAAAAAAAAAAAGTAAGGGTTGGGCAAGAAAACATTCATATGAAAGAGCCTCAGGTGTTGAGGTGTGTATCATGTAGTTAGAACAGGGTATCCACGTGAGTGGATATGTAGCTCCTTGTGGAAATCAGGTGTAAAGTGGTGGACTGAGAATGTCTATGTGCAGGGAAGAGGGTGTAAGTTGGTGCCTTTGTATTGCTGACAAGGAATGGGAGATAAAGTGAGTGAGGGAAAAAAGAAGTATGGGCCTTTCCTTGGTATAAAGCAGGGTAATGTGTCAGTGGGTGAGGTTGATTTTATGTGGATCTGATGGGGACTTGCTAAGCATTGCCCCTGCACATCTCTTCTAGATTCACTGTCTGACCCACACCTGCCTGAACTATACCTGTCCCTTTGTTTCCTGGGAAGCAAACTAGGAGCTTTGTTGTAGTCTTAAAGCCCAATATCCTATGTGTCCCTCCTTTCTGTGTATTTAGAGCCCATCCACCCTGAGGCTCTTGGCTTTACATGAAGGGGAAATGAGGCCAGTAGGCTTTGGATCTCGTGGTTGCCTCACTTTCCAGCTTTACTGGGTCATTCTCGCCTGAAGGACAGCCTTGAAGCAGTCCTTGGAGTTGTTGAATTCTCTCCTGCTTCCTGAATGTAACCTAAGATATATAGAGTAAAATTAAAATGGTAACAAAAATGGAAGTAAGGATTTTATCATTGGAGGGAAAGAGGAAGGAAGGGGATGTAAAGAGAATTAAAATGTAATGTGTGCATATAAAACTCCCTCCAATGCCCTCATTCAGTATATATGATAAACACATACTGTCATGGTTCAGGGGTTTTTCAAGAGGAGCAATCCTTAACAGAACACTTTTTATAAGATTATTTTATAAACATATAATCATATATGAGTTCAGGAAAACTGTCCATGCACTAAAGGTCAAAGACTCCTGCTGAAGGCTTGGATGCTAATAATCTGCAGAAATCCAACTAAAGACCTAGAGCTATAACAGTGCCTCCCACAAGTCCTACTAGAGGCCTAGAGCTCATGACAATGCCTCATGCAGGACTGCTTCGTGGATCTGAGCTGGAAAGCCCTAAAAGGTCCGTGGCGAGAGATAGAAAATCTATTCCAAGCCAAGGAGATAGCTCCAGTGTCTAAGTGCCTGCCTGGCAAACTCAAGGACCTGGGTTTGAAACCCAGTACCACATGCCACACTGGCCCCTTGCCAAGCTGGCCAATGAAACTGGGTGTGGTGGCACATACCAGTAATCCAAACACTGGTGAGGCTGATGGAGGATCACTACAAGTCTGAGCTGCATAGCAAGACCCTGTACCAAATAACTAAATTAATTAATTTTTTTTTAAAAAGAACAGGAGCTAGGAAGCAATGCTCAAGGTAAGAATCAGAGCTCCCTACAAAAGTATCACATGCATCCTCAACAACAGTGAAGTACTGAGCTCCTCCAAGGATGAGGAAAGCTGAGTTCCCAGCAGGAAAACCAACATGATAAGCTGCTCCTGGAGAATGGACAGTACACCATCTTCCCTTCTGGAGCCAGCAAGTGACGCTCAAGACGAGGACCAGAGCTCGTTCAAAATTAACCACAGCCATTCTCAGCAACAATGAGGTCCCAACATTTTCCTCTGACAAGAACGGCCAAGTCCATCCGAAAAGTCACCGTGACAAGGGCCTCCAGAAGAATAGCCCAAGAGAACCAGCAACTTTCAACAGCTGCAACAACATTTTTCAAACAGCTTCCACAACAGCCTCTCAAACAGGCTGTCTAGTTCTGCCTGTTATACTGCTGGCAGTAATCTTCAGGTGGGCCTCCGACAGCCACTGCCAAGCTAGTTCAGTTCAGCTGGATGTAACAAGTTGACCACAAATTAGAAATCCATTACACATACTCATACACAATATTTTTTAGAAATTATTTTCATTTTTAAGAGAATGAAAAATAGTAAAAAGAGAGGGGAAAAATACAGAACTATGCAAAGCTCCAAGGCAGGGGTTTACAGAATAAAGTATATCAAATAAAATAGAAAAGAGTGAATTAAGAAATAATTCTGTTTGGGTAATAGAGACATACAGAATCTACTAATTTTAATAAGCAAAAATGTGTTAGTATAGCAAAATACAAGTAACAAAAATACTCAAAATATCATCTCACTCTCCCAATAATTACAATCTTAATGTTCAATGAAGTTTAGTCAGTTAATCAAATATTTTTATTCATGCAATGGAACATAAGCTGTAATTTCAGTGAAGAACCAGCACTCTTCTATGATAGGAGTGATAGTCACCCTAATACACATAAACTAAAAGGAACCTGACACATAGAATAGTATTTGCCCTTCTATTCTCACAAAATTTTAAAAACTGATAAATTAAGAAGCCAGAGGGAATGAATGTAGTGTCCTCAGGAAATCAGAGTAGTTAGCATTGTTTGGAAGGTAGGAATAAAAAAAGTCTCACAAATTCTTATGAATCTGGAATAGGACAGCACTAAGAGGCAGAGAGGGCCTGCAGATAGGTGTGTAGCAATAGGTCTGAGAATACTGGCTATGAATGCCTATGGGTGTGATATGCTCTTGAATGGGTATCTCGGGGCACTTCTTGTGAGGATTGTATTATTTTCGGCCCGACCGCCTGCCATACTTGTCACTGGCTCAAACTCACCCACCAGCCGTAGGTGTCTCTGATCACACACTCATCCCCTCAGCAACTCTCCCACCACTTCCTGAGCAGAACCCAGTATTCCACTGGTTTTGGAGTGCTCTCTTGCATTTCCCTGTTGGTATTTGTCATTCCTGCTGCTTATTGCTGAAGCTTGTATAAAAATGTGTGGAGTAGCATCTTCCACTACTTCTGGGCAGCCTTGAGCCTACTGATGGGTAGAGCCCTTCACCTCAGTTCTTGGATACCTCGGTCCTAGCTAACTTTCTGTGTCTTGTGTCATCATTACTTCATACCTGCACCAGTGAATTTGTCTTCATAAGAGAAGTGACGTGATGAATAAATAGTAGTCTCTTCCTGGTCTTGAGTTGGGGCCACCTCATTGTTTCTCCCCTGCAGCTCATCTTCAGACTGTAACTCTTCTGAAAAATAAAGACGTGGTTCTAGTTTGGTGTTCATGGGTATTGGTGTCTCCTTAAGGAAGACATCTGAGTATTATTTCACATGTTCAGTGAATATGTGTAAAGAGCTAAATTCTATGGTTTCTATCACTAAGACGTTTAAATGTAGAAAACAGAACTGATTCAACCAGGTCATCTTTCCACTCGTCCAATCTGCTATGCTACACCTAACTGAGCTGCAATGCACTTAACGATGAAGGTGTGATCATGTTTTGCTGCAAAACAAAATGAGTATAAATGGCTGATGCTCCTTTAGGATCATACACACCTCTACTTCTCTTCCTTGGCGGTGGGATGGGATGGTAATCACCATATGTGTCTTTCAATTCTGTGTCAGTGATGTCTGTGTTTTGTTCCATCTCAGCCCGTGAACTCTCCTACTGCAGCACACACTAAGCTCACACTCAAGGAACACGTAGCCTCTTCATGTCCCAGTTGCTGTAACTTAGTCTGTTCTAATCAGTCAGGTTATGATGTGTTACTGGGAGACCACTGCATTTGGTAAAGGGGACGATTTGTTTGATGGTAGTATTTATCTTCCCCTGGCCTATTGAGTTTTCTTCTTTGCTGTGTGGGAAAGAGTAGATGTGAATGTGTGGGTTTAGATATTTCACAATTTCTAATTATTAACATCTTTGAATATGTACTCGTTTTCTTGAAGGTGACCTGAAGCTGACTTCACTTTCTGGGCTCCTCCATACAAGGACTGTAGGAAAGGACAAAAGCCTCACACTTTGTTGGAAGTGTCTGACTACCCTCAGAGATGAGCCACTCTTCAGAATGTTGAGCTTGGCTCCAGCCTTGCCTCCTCCCACCACTGAGCTATGGTCCTGCTTCCCAGGTCATGATTGTTTGCTCTCCTACCAGGTAAGCACAAATGTTTACTGTCCATTTTTTCTATGAAGGGCCAAATCTCAACACTTTAATGCACTCTTCATGGATCAATAGTGTTTGGCTTCATATGAGCTTGTGTGCTTGTGTATGTGTCTGTCCCGCTTTTTCTACCATTTCCCCGAGGAGCTCTGCACGTACATGTCCATAGAAAAAAAGTAGATTTTACTCCTACAAAAATATATTTTTCTTATCTTTATACTTATTCCTACACACATCATTTGTTGAGAATTTTAAAAACTATTTTCTTCACTTCTAGGAGGTACAGTGTCTTCTCCACCAACAGTAAAAAAAAAAAAAAAAAAAAAAGTGAGAAAATTTATATAATTCTTTACTTCCATAGTGCCCTTAAGAAAAAGTTGAAGGACAGAAAATGTACTTTTAAAGGAAATAGTCTATACTACATCTGAAACCCTGAAGCCCAGAGTGACTGTCTACAGCTAACCTAGGCCTTAGGCCTGAGAGAAAATGCCTGGGGCATGTCAACCTTTTTTCACTCCTAAACTCTCTCCTTTCTGGAATACACACCCCCCACCCCCCCAACACACAACACACACGTATCTCCTCTTCAGTCAACACTCTTCCTCTTTCTTTTCTTTGTTGCTGGACCACAAAAAAGACATCCTTTATTTTCCCTGTTTAGAAGGCAATTTTTCATGATATGCTAACTCTTACCTCTGGCTGTCTTCTTTGGCTATTCTGCAAGTGATGAATCAAGATGTTTTGTTTTCATTCATGTTTCATAATTCAATTGCTGACAGCAGAGATGTTACTTGCTGAGTTGTGTTCTCGAAAAGTTAGTTCAATAACCGCAAAGCAGTATATAACCCAGGAGACTATCTGCTCAGTAGGACATATTCCAGAGTAATCAATGCTCAGTCCATGCTGCAGTTGGCATCAGTCATGACAGAAGCCTTGGCAGTAATCTGACCCATCTATGGCATTCATAAAGTTCTGGGACCCACCCAGAATTCATAGCATTGTAACTAAAACCTGGTGAAGTGACTAAGTTGATGGTATCTCCTTTCTGTGGAAATTCTGTCACTGACTTGTACTTTCCTATCTTATAATTCATACCCAAATAGGACACACATGATACCAATTAAACAGAGGGATGCCTTGTATTTGATTAAGGGTGCTGCATCAGTAAATCTCCCCAGTGATGATGACATGGCAGTGCCATCAAGAATGAGGCTTATAGCTGTATTTATCTCTTTTTTAAAAATTTATTTTTATGTCGTTTAGGACAGGGTCTACAGGGTCTCACTGCATAGATCATACTCATAGTGATCTGCCTGTGTTCAGCCTCCCAAGAACTGGTGTTACCAGCACACGCCACTATGCCCAGTCCCCCTGCTTATCTCTTAGACAATAGTAAATATTATGTCTTCCCCATAGTATTTAAATTACTTAGGGGCACAAGTGAGATGCATATTGGAAAGGAGGTGTAGATTTGAAAATACCTCATACAAACATATAAATCTCCGCTACTAGTTCCATCCCTATGTGTCTTCCCAAGCAGACATCTGTCTCTGGTCATGCATCTTTATCACTTCCTCCTTGGTTGGCAGACAGGTAACATTCATTCCCTGATACCTGGTCTTTGCCCAGAGGTTAAAGTTCTCACTCTCTGTGATTATGTTTCTGCCCCTAATCTGATCTTTGGAGGCATCTAGGTCCTATACAGAATTGAAACTCTGAAATTGCTTTATTGTGCCTCTCACTGTCATAGAATATACCTCATCTGTTAGGGTAAATGTGTGTTTCTTCTCAAGCTATTAATTTCCATTATATCCAGGTTGTGGCTTAGCCTCCTTCAGCTTCTATACCCCATAAAACCTGCTTGTGGTTGTTCTCATTTTCCATGAGAACAGAAAGCTAGGCATATTTACTCCAAAGTTCTTACTAAGATCCTGTCTCCCAATGTGACTTGAGGAAGGGTTATGTATTACCTTTCCTGTTGTTGGGCACAATACCCAACACACACAACTTGAAGGAGGAGAGGTTCATTTGGCTCATGGTTCCAGTGGTCTCAGTGTGTGATTGCTGGTCCCGAGGCAGACAAGTCTTGATGAAAGGGTTTGTTGGAGGGAGCAGACAGACATTCAAAGGTGATCTTCAGCAAACTTGTTCTAATATTCAAAATGCCTTCCTTAGAAGGCAGATTAGTTTTAGATAGGCTTTGTTACCTGAAGCCTTGGACTGAGAAGTGTCTGTTCTTAAATTGTATCCTGAATGGATCCAATAGTGGAAACCTTTTCATATTCTACGAAAGGAAGAAATGTAGTACAAGAAAGGCCGTGTTAGTAGCATTTGTAAATGATTTAGTTGTTGAGTAAATCAGAATCTATGTAGAATTATTATGCAATGCATGCCCTTCATTTCATTGAAGTGCTCAGTATCAGCTGACACAGAGCTTTCACAGGCCCTGTCTCTATATATCAAATACTATGCAGGTCTCAGATCTGCTCAACTTCCCAGGTGCAAAGTGAATTTGTGTAGTGTGGTGTGCAGCCCTAGCAGCCAAGCGTGAGAACTAGGCTGCCATTACTGTACTGCTACTCCTCAGCTCTCTGGTCATCAGTGAGTCAGTTTTCTTCTCTGAACATTTATTTATTAGAAAATTAAATTGGATTATTTTATACCACAGATGGGCAGTCCAAATACCAATAGCTGCTAGTGTATCTTTATTTTCTTTAACCTGTGTGATATTTTTGAAAATGCAGATGCTTTTTGCCTTGCTGGAAGCCCCTACCCCTTATTATCTTATATCCAGTCTTCTTCACTCATTTGTGCCATTTTCCTGGTGACATTTTCCTGGCCCCTGGAGGCATCTGAGTCTGCAGTCCCCGGGCTAGATCATCTCAGATGCTGCTTCCAACTCTGCTGTGGAGAGTCTAGGATTTAGGGGGCAGCAATCAGAGCTATGAAGCTTTGGAGTTTTTTTTTTTCTCACTTAATACTTCCCAGCTCTTTTATCTGAGGCCTGATGTTGTAATCTCCTAGAATTTTTCCTGTAAATCCCCTGAAACCATGCTCTCCATTACAGTCACAGGATGACTTTTCTGTCTCTTGTTTATAGAAAGTGATATCACACAGCTTACATCCCTGACAATTTTCTAATTCTCTCTCTTCAGTTACTGGGAACAGCTAAAGAGAAAGAAGCTCTTGTTGAGGGAAAGTTATAGGAGGAAGAGAGAAAGAAAGAAAAGGCAAACACAAAGTGTCACTCTTCCCACCTCTCAAATTTGAGCTAGAAAGTTGAGTTATGTAGGTAGTTATTTCTAAGATTCTGATTTGTAGGTTTGTTTTTTTTTTAACATTTTGATTCTTAGATCTTGCCTTTAACGAGCACTTTCCTTGTTGAATCCATGTTATTAAGCTACCCTGGTAGGCCTCGCTCTCCACAGAAGTTTGTTCATAGTGACCTAAGGGCACACAGCTGCTGTAGGCATCAAGGCTCAGGTTTTCCTTACAAAACACCCTGTATTGTAGAAACTTCTGCACACATGTCTGCATGCAAGAGTGTTGGGAGTGGTTGAAGCTGGAAATTAAACATATGTAGGAGGGTGGGACAAGGTCTCAGGCCTAAAGCATAAAACAGTCAAGCTACCTCAATCCTGAGCAAAACATTCTGTCTGGACAATTTCAGCTATTAGCCACTAGGCAACTTTGTGTCTCCTGATACTAACTTTGCAAAGGTATAAATAAATACACCTACTGTTGTTTTTTTGGTCTTTTGCCAATCAGGCAAACAGAACTCCTCCTGAACCCAGCTATTGTCTGCTTTTTCCTTATTCCTGCTACCACTTCTCCCTGGGGTACACAGAGACACCAACAAATTCCTACATTTGTCATCTGCAACAGAGGTACCTGGTAAGAGACAAGTGGGCAGCAGGGATGCTTCCCAAGTCCTCACATAAGGGAGGAAAGTGAATTAGTTGGAGCCAGTATTCAGCAGAACACTGGTGCTGGAACATCAGATGTAAAGCATGGGGATGGTGAACTTGTTTCTCTCACTAGGGCCAGAAACAGGTTCACTGGGGCCAGAGAGATTAAAAATACCTTGATGAGAAACCAAAAGAGAAAGTTATATAAAACTACTAATAGTTAAAATGGGACAAATACAGTATCAAGACTCACAGAAGCATATGTATATAGAGTGGTTTTGGCATGCTTGGTTCTTGTATTTACTTTTCTGGATTTTGATTAGAATGGGCTTTACAGCCACAAAGACTTTAGCTCACAGCCCTCCCTTAAAATCAAGTCCCGAGCTTGAGTGGGACAAGGAATGGGGAGCAACACCACCAAAGACAGAGCTGGACTCTCTAGCCTTGCTCAATCAATTAAGGAAGGAGCAGTAGTGGAGAACAAAAGGGATCCTTCCCCACTACAGAAGTGTTTACCCACAAATTTCATTTCACAACACTTGATGATTTTAGCCAAGCAGCCCAGCAACACCAGCCTTTTCAGTGCAGAAAATTTTGCAGTGTCACAGACTGGAATTTCTACCTCTAAAGTATTAGAGCAATTCCTCTATTTCCCTTGGTATTAAAAGAAGCCAAATGGGTGGGGGAGATCCTAGGGCATTTTCAACATATCTACCCTGTGATTGAAGTTCAAGTCCCCAATAATCTGAGACAAGTTATATGTCTTCATAGATGGATAATATTTGGGTATGGGAAGTTGTGTAACAGCCTCCTCTACCAGAATACAAGATTCAGGTTTCTTGGCTGCACAAAAGACTGAACTACAAGTAGTCATATGGGTCATGCAAGATCATTCATGCACTCTAATTAACATCTTTTCAGACATTGATTATGTCTCTGGTGTGATGTGCCACATTGAAACTACACACCAGTCAAGAAGATCTTTTTCATTTATCTCACACTCTTCAAGTTGTCATATGGTCACGTCATGTTCCCTGTTTTACTGGTCCTATATGTTGTCATTCTTAATTGTCAGGACCACTCACTGAAAAAAATGCTACTATAAACAGATTTCTGGGCTCTGTCACTGTTATTCCCTCAGATACCATTCAATAGATTTATGCTTCTCATGCCACCTTTCATCAAAATGCTTCTGCCATATGCAAACAGTTCCATTTAACATGAGAAGAAGCCCAAGAATTGTTAACCAGTATTCCTCATGTATAATATACCTTACCTCACCTTCTATGGGGGTCAAACCTCAAGGTTACACCCCAATCGTCTTAAGCAGATGGATATCATACACATTCCTGAATTTGGTTATTTGCATTGGGGTCACGTTTCAGTGGACACTTCCTTAGCATTCATTTTTGCTTTTACCCACACTGATGAAGCAGTTAAACATGCCATTGCTCACTGTTTGGGTGCCTTTAGTTCCCTTGGCTGGTGAGGATAATGGCCCAGAATATACAAGTCCTGCCTTCCAAAAGTTTTGTAAAACTTGTCAAATTTCCCTTATCATGGAGATTCCTTATAACCCTCAAGGTCAAGGCATTTTTGAACATGCTCACTGTATGATCAAAATTCAATTACAAAGACAAAAGGGGGGATCTTTCTCTACAAAATTCACACCTCATAAAGGGCTTCACTTGGCAGTTTATTCTATTAACTTTTTAAATTCTACAAAAGATAGAAAAAAGAGTAGCAGAAAGATAATTCCATCAAGTAAAAGAAAAAAAGCTAAGTAGGGTCCTTTGAAGAGATCTCCATGCTGAACAATGGAAGGGACCCAGTTCACCACTTACCTGGGGTAGAGAGCATACTTGTGTTTTTCTAGAGAATGCTGAGTGATCTATTTGGGTACCAGAGTATGCTGTCAGGCTATGTCATGAAGCCAGATCTGGAGAAGTTGATAATGATGGGGTTATAGTCAACCTGGAGCCTAATGAAGGATCTGACAAAATGAAAATCTAAGATTTAAATAACTGATAGAGTACATAGAGATAATTGAACTAAAAGTTACCAGCATTCTTAAGACAAAATTAAATACAAAATATGCATACTCATTATTGATAAAAGATTTTCTTCCTTCCAAAATTTTCCATGTGAGCAATCTTTGCTCACATTGATGAACAATGAAATCTGAATAGTTATTTATGATTATACATTTCTAAAAATTGTAATATAGTTACTATAATTCAGTTTGGTAAAAAATATATTTAAGTGCACTCTGATTTTATAAAGATGTTTGTGTATTCTATGTACTTGTTTATGTATTTGTATGTCACTCTGTGAACAGCTGTTCCTCTTTTTTATTTGAGCTTAACAATTTTTTTGTCATTTATTCGTAAAACAATTTGGGTTGTAGATTTAAGTTTGCTTTCTCTTGAATTACCAGCTGGTCTAAGTGATATGAAAATTGGTGTACTCACAGGTCCTTAAAAAGTTTAAGATAATTAGCAAAACCTCTTTAGAATGAGAAGATATTATTGTTCAGGACTCCAATTGATGAATAGATGGTTGGCCAACCTTTGTTTATTAATAAGGAGCCCTCAATAATCTCCATAGTGTCTTGAGAGACAGTGCTAATGATTTATTTGTTGGAAAAGATAAAGTTTTTAAGGAAAATTTCCAAAAAAGTTTTCTCATAATATTCAATCATATTTTCAATCTTACATAACATCTGTCAATCTGAGCAACAGATCTGAATACAAATAGATAATATATAAACCATTGTTAATCAGCTATTCTTGTTTTGAAAATCTGTAACATATATTTTACTGTATGCTACCCTGTTTCTGTCTTTGTTTCTGATTTTTGTTCTTGCTTTTGTTTCTACTCTTCAAAATAAAATAAAATTATAATAAAAAGGCATTAATCCAAATAATTAATATTTCCTTATTACCCAGAATTTATTATAGATCAATACTTCATTATTCTGCTAGAATTAATTTACAGTTGTTAAAAAAGGAAATAATGAGTGCTTAAAAGATTAATAAAGATATTTGTTTATCAAAAGTTTACTTTTGATTCAAAATGAAATTAAGAAACAAGGGTTTTCACAAATGGATGATAATCTATTATTGTTACTCTCACAGCATAGTAAATTTATTCACTCCTGATTTGCAAGAGTTCAAAAGTATAAAACAAGGTTTCTTTATTGTGAAAGGATATTCAGACCTCTGCCATTAACCAATCTTTTGATGTATATCCCATTGTTGGATGAGAAATAAGAAAAAGACTTCTTATGTTTTAGAGTCATTGATTAAAAGGGTTATGTTATGCCAAAATCAAAATTTAAATATGCCACAAAAATGTCATCATAAGTGTCATGCTGCAATGATATGTAAGGTTTTGCTTATTGTGTAAAATTATGTAATTGTTGTCTGTTAATATTCTACAGGGATTTAAATATAAGAATATCGATTGTTAGAAAGTAACAGTTCCATTTTATGTCTAAGGTGTTTGATATTCAGATAGACAGTAATGTTAAGCCTACTGCCTCCATTACAAGGTAATGTCCTTGAGCTTCTCTTCTGAATGTTTAACAACTGAGTTTTGAAGACGAAAAATTATGGAACCAGATGGGCTAGATGATAGCCAATATTTTGGCCCTAGCCCCCCAAGGTCAATGAGAACTCAGTAAATATGAGAACCTCTTTTGCAATGTCCTATAACTCGAGTCCCTGATTTTCTTTCTTTTTTGAGTCCCTGATTTTCTGATCAAGGAGATTATGGGACCACAGAGGAAAGTGATCAATGATGCATAGTGTGCCTAAGGAGAGTCATCTGGAGAGGAAACATCTCCCAAGCTTTCACAGAAAGCAACTTGGTCAAGAAATGGCCATGACTCATCCAAATGGCTGACACTGAGAAATCTAAGAGGTGCTATACTTGCACTTGGAGGTGCTATACTTGCTATACTTGGTTCCAAGGTAAATCCTGAGGAGTTTAACTGACCTTGATAGATAAATAGTTTTTATTTTCATTTACACAAATCTCACTTTAATTTGGTCTTAAACATCCAGCAGAAAAGTGGAACCATAAGATGTAAAAAGGCAATGCCACAATAATATGCTAGCTGTAAAGTGTTCAAATTACAACTTCTGCCAATTTCCAACTGTACTCATAACTCACTACTCTTATGGGTTATTATTGGATTTTTTTCATACCAGGAATTGAACTCACAACTTCCTTCTTACATGGCAGGCGCTGTGATGTTATGGATTATTGGACTACATAGGGTTAATTGCTGTATACAGGTACCAAAAATCTTTGGACTGGCATCAAGAATAAAAAGGTCTACAGAATTCTCCAAACACAGCTTCTCCAACTGCAACAGAACACCCATTATTCAAACAATGGAACAGTAAAGGGAGAGATGTTGAGAGCAGTTGAAGCTGGAAATTGATCCTATGTGGAAGGACAGGACAAGGCCTCAGTGCCTGAAGCTACCTCAGTCTTGAGAAAAATATCCTGTCTGGACAATTTCAGGTATTAGTCACTAGACAATTTTGTGTCTCCCTAACTTTGCAAAGATATAAATAAATGGCCCTACTGTTGTTTTTTGGATCTTTTGCCAATTAAGCAAACAGACCTCCACCTGAACTCAGCCCTTGTCTCTTGTCTATTTTTTCCTCATTCCTGCTGCCGTTTCTCCCCAGGGTACACTAAAATACCACCAAGTCATTATATAGGAGTTCTGTCATTAATATGGCCTCGGTCACCTGATGGAATTGATGAAGCATGGGGAAAACAGCTTCTCTATTAAAAGCTTTCTTTCAGTAAGCTTTGGTCTCTTGACAGCTGTAGTTTTCTTTTATTGCTGAAAAATCATATTTCTCTTTAACATGACCCCAGAATTTGTGTGTCCTCAAAGATCTGCTGACCAAACAGATGACCTGAAGAGGATTCAACTCCAGATCAGTGTGCTTAAGTAGAGTTTGCCTCATTGTAAAATTTAAGAAACTGATTCCATGAGCCACATATATATTGTAGTTGAACAATTCATTCTCCTTTCTTAAATAATTTCCCCCCAATAATAGTCATTCCTGTTGTGGAAAATAAAGGGAATAAATAGCAATTGCCCATAACCTTACTGCCCCAATATTTTATTTTAGCATGTTCTTCACAAATTATATCCTATATGTAGGCATATTTGTTAAAATGTAGCTGAGATTACACTAGTTTCATTTCATAAAGCTATAGGTTCCATTTTGGGATATGCTGAAATCTCCCTGACAGAAGATAGGAGACTTATGCTTTTAATTAGTTTTTAATAAATTTTCAGTGCTCCAGAGGACATGGGAATGTTTGTCTTATTATATTTGTTTACCTATTGAGAAAAGCGATTATTTCTGAAAAATGCCATAGGTTAGAATTTTATTTTATTTTATTTTATTTTATTTTATATATTTTTTTTAAAATTTATTTATTTACTTGTGTGTGTGTGTGGCCAGTTCAGCCCGCCAGGGGGCCGGGCTGGCCGGCATGTGGCGCTGGGGGATTGAACCGTGATCCCTGTGCTTTGCTAAGCTTGTTCTAAGTAGGTGCTTTAGACCACTGAGCCATCTCGCCAGCCCCGGTTAGAATTTTATTGAATTTAAGCCATGCAACCAAAAATTCAAATTCTTGCCCATATATATCTTAGATATTATTCCAAAGCATCTGTTCAGATGCCCACTGATAAGGATGCATAATGAAACTATTGTTTTTATCTTATTATATCTCAGA
>NW_004524631.1:4800604-4805005 GCF_000260255.1 Octodon degus | reverse complement strand
ATATCCTCATTTCTGCTGCCGTTTCTCCCTGGGCTACATTGAGACACCACTGACTCCCTATATAGGAGTTCTGTCATTAATATGGCTTTGGTCACCCAATGGAATTGATGAAGCACATGGAAAACAGTATATATATATATTCCCCCAATACAAGTATGGTTATTACAAATGTGCACCAAAAAAAAAGAAAACATTGAGAAATTCCAGTGTGCCCCCACATCCCAAGGATTTGCCCTAAGACTACAAAAAAATAATGGTTCTATGAAAGACATCTTTTTTTTTTTATGAAAGACATCTTTATTCTAAGGGAGACAGGGCTAATTACAATTTTTTCAACATTAAAAGTAAACAAGAGCCATGCGTGGTGACTCATATCTGTATTCCCAGCAACAGAGGAGGCTGCTGAGGTAGGAGAATCTCAAATTCAAGGTTATCCTGGAAAATTTGGCAGGACCCTATCTAAAACTTAAAAATTACTGTGTAAATAGATCAGTATCAAGCCCTATTATACACAAGGCCATGAGTTCACTTTCCTCAGTACTGAGAAACAAAAACACAGAGAAAAAAATTCATATTAAATGATTATAAGTTTAGTCTCAAGCTTTAAACAAATGGAGTAGCACCAACGTAGAAAATACATGGGGGACCGGGGAGATGGCTCAGTGGAATAAGCGCTTCCCTGGCAAGCGCAAGGGCCTGAGTTCAATCCCCAGTTCTGAAAGAAAGAAAGAAAGAAAGAAAGAAAGAAAGAAAGAAAGAAAGAAAGAAAGAAAGAAAATACATGATTGAAGAAGACCGTCAATATCAAGGCTATTGTATCAAAGAAGAGCAGTGAGTGAGGAATTTCTCTACAAGATGGAGGTACAGTGGTATGAGGTATGCCATTTGTTTATGTGCTCCATCCTGGCTAGATTCAAGGTACAGAGACCACTAAATGTTGTAACCCAGTGCCACTCTCAAAGTACAAATGTAATGAGGGGCTCTTGTCCCTGACAACAACATGCATTACGACTGCTCTCATGACTGCCCTACCATGGAGGAATCACAGGGATAAGGACTCCTATGGGACCTTACAGTACAACAAGGAGGCAGATTAAAATGAAATGCAAAGCAGCTGTCTTGGGGAAGCAGTGTATGTGCAATTATGCAAGCTTCCTCAAAGAGCAGAGGTAGATGGCAATTCTCAAAATTCACAGCACTTAACATATCCAAGCCTTGAGAAACAAACGATTTGTCTGAGGCTCAGTATTTACTAGATGGGAATAATTTTCTGGACATGAATGCTTGATAGCTTTGCTGTATTTTTCATGAACCAGGTCTAATTGTCATGAAAGCCAAAATTTTCATTACTTAAAAGTCAATTGTTGATTATTCCCTACTAACTGAAACCTGAATCTCATTCTGATTTTAGACAAAGGAATACATGATAGGAAACTAAAGTTAGGGATAAAAATGCTCCAGCCCTATTGCATGTACACTGATATTAGTGTGCAAATCAGCCTGACTCATCTCCCTACCAATATCTGTGGCAATGGAAATGTTCTCACACTAACACATCCTATTTGATGGCCATCATCTGAAGTAAGATCTTCATGATAGTTGGGAATTAAGCTTGTGGGGCAATTTTAATTCACTATGTCACAGAGTTGTTCTCTTCAGCTTCTACACACACACTTTAACCTTTGGCCCTGCTGTCTCAAGCCTTCTCAATGAAAGCCTTCTTGTGAACTTTTGGTTGGGCAACCTTTGTACTTCTAGAATCCCATCGTTGGACTCATTTTCTTTTCTTTTTTGACTCATTTTCTTTGACTGGTCTTTTCATGTTGACATCACACTACGAATCTTCGTCTTTTTACTTCCTTTTCCCAGTTGATCCATGCCTATGGTTTCATCCACCTCCCTAATCCATATCTTCTCTTAGATTGGCTGAATGAATAAACAAATGGTTCAAAAGGGATGAAATAAACATTTGGCTAGAAAATCTACCCCCTTCCATGTAGGCTTTTGGTTGATTACCATGAATGACCCTTGTCTCTATAAGATGAGCAGTTGTTGAAGAAATAAAATTTCTGTTCACTGCATTAATATATTACAAGACAGGAAGGAAAGATGATTTGCTTTTAGTAAGACTTTCCAGGTCATGAAATAAAATATTCTTGGTAAAGAATTGATTTTTTTAAGAAAGTTTTTTTTTTGGTACAGGGTCTTGCTACACAGCTCAGACTCATAGTGATTCTCCTGTGTTGGCTTCCCCAGTGCTGGGATTACAGGTGTGCACCACGATGTGCGGTTTTGAGCCTGGCATGGCATGCCCAGGATTCTGGGGTCCACATAGCATGTAGTACAGGGGATTGAACTCCGGTCCTTGCACTTGCCAGACAGGTGCTTAGACCACTGAACTATCTCCCCAGCCCTAAAGTATTATTAAAGAACATAAATCAAAGGCTTACTGTGTATATGCCAAAGACTGTTTGTTTTATGTTGTAGCAAGTACTATAGTGGCCAAAACAGGTAAGAGTCTTCTCACAGAGCTATTCCTTCAGTGGGAGGAAAATGAATATACACAGAAGGTAATTTTAGAAATTGATATACTAGGAAGAAACTAGAAAAGGTATATGTAATAGAGACTAGTAAAAATTGCGAAAGGGCCAGGCATGGTGGCACATGTCTGTAACTCCATCACTCAGGAGGCTAAGGCAAGAGGATCCACAAGTTCAAGGCTAGTCTGAGCTACAAAGAGTTTAAGGCCAGTCTGAACTGTATAGAGAAACCTGGTCTCAAATTGGCAAAATAATTAATAATAATAATAATAAATGCAGGAGGGTTGGGCAAGGAAAGCTTTGTAAGGAAGTACACTCTGGACTGGGACTTAAATGGTGAAAAGTCAAATATTCAAATAGAGCCTTCCAAGTAGAACAGAAAGTAAGTACAAAAACCCTGAAGTTAAAGCAAGCTTGACATGTTGGATTAGTAGGAAGTGGCCAGTGTGACTGAAACAGTGATGAAGAAGAGTAACATAAGTTACTACTGTGGCCTGAGTGAGATTTAAGTGTCCCCCAAGGTCTAATTGTCAAAAGCTTGATCTCCAGGGTTGAGAGGTGGTAGAACTTTTAAGAAGTAGGAAGTCCTTGGCTCTGGGTATATGACCCTGGAAGCCAATAAGATATTTCTTATCCAGCAATTAAGTGTTTCTCCAGGGGGTGGCACAAGCCTGGCCCTACCTATCCTTTATCATGCTTTCAGATGGGGTAGCCACTCCCACTCCCACTCTGTCATCTGCCACAGGGTTCACAGCACAACCTGGGCTGAACCATTTGGACTTCAGTCATTGAATGTGATTGAGTTAAAAAAAACCCATGTACCTAATCCTGGGGGGTCACCTTCCCTAGCTGGCTCCTTTGTTACCCAACACAGCTGGAATGGGGTGAAGCTGGGGGTGACTTGCTTCAGAGCCAGACTTCTGCCAAATTCCAGGAGCTTCTGCTCACCTGTCCCATATGAGTAAGAGCAGAGCATCACGCTACTTTCTTAAACCTCTACATATAGTAATCCACCCTCATTTTGGATGTACTGATCAAATGTCTTATTTATTTTTCAGAAAATTAAAAATATATATTTCTTTTGTTACTTTCCCACTGCTGAGACAATGCTTGATAATTTTTTTTTTTTTTTTTTTTTTTTTTTTTGTATTTTAGGGAAGGATCTACAGTGTGTTCAGGGTCTTATTACTAAATTGGACTCATAGTGATCTGTTTGCTTACAGCTTCCCAAGAGCTGGGATTACAGGTGTGTGCTACCACACCATTTCAAGTGCAGTCTCAGCGAGCCACAGGGGCTGGGCCGGCGTGATAGGCCTGGGGATCGAACCCTTGGCCCCTGCACCTGCTTTTAGTTATTTTAATCCACTGAGCTATTTGGCCAGCCAATGCCTGATACAGTTTAAAGGAAGTTTATTTGGGCTTATCATATGTAGAGGGTTCAGTCCATAGCTGGCTGGTTCTAAGACAGGGCAGAGGAGAAACCGTTCAGGGCAAGGAAGGCAGGAAGCAATACGACCTCCTTCTTATTTCCCCTCCTTATCCCATCCAGGCTACATGCTTATTGGTGGGTGTCACCCACCCACACTCACTCACCCACACCTCTTCAGTAATCCATCACCCACACTCAGAACTACACTAACCCTCTCAGTGGATTAATCCAGTGTCACACACCCATGATCCAGTCAAGCCCCAAAGCCCTACCTACGAAGCTTTGGTGAACATCTAGATCTAAGCCGTAACTATGGTTGTCTTTTCTCGTCACCAAAGTAAAATATTTTCGTTACAGAATTTAGAAAATAGAGTGGGGGAAAGGAGAGAGAGAGAGAGAGAGAGAGAGAGAGAGAGAGAGAGAGAGAGAGAG
>NW_004524631.1:4790358-4800504 GCF_000260255.1 Octodon degus | reverse complement strand
AAGGGAGGGGAAGGTAAGGGAGGGGAGGAGAAGGGAGGGGAGGGGGGAGGGGAGAGAGGAAAGAATATAAATCTGCCTTCTTACCAGAGATAAGCACTATTTTAGTTACTTTCTTCATCACTGGGACAAAATATCCAACAGCCATGACTCAGACCAGGCGAGGTTTATTTGGGCTCATGGTGTTTAGAGGACTCTGTCCACAGTTGTCTTGCTCCAAGGCAGGAAGAGCATGGTGGGATGGTCTGGGCAGAGAACAACTGCTCTTGTCATGGTGACCAGGAAGCAGCAAGCACAGGGAGGAGCCAGGGCAGGAGGTACACCCCACCCAGTGAGGCTCCACGCCTAACAGCAAGTCTGCTCTGAACCTCTCCGTGGATGTGTGCAGGGCCCCATGGTTCAATTATCTTCCAAGGGACCCACCTCTGAACATATGAGGCTCTTAGAGGACACTCTGGATAAGCCATAACAACCACCATGAATGGTTAACATTTATTTGTTCAGATCCTTTCTGTAGTTGTACACAAGTATGTATGCTATAATGTTAATAATGTTGTTACCTGAACTTTACATAGTGATCACCTCTCCACATTGTTAAATACCCATTCCTCCAGAACAGCACTGTCTGGCCTTGCAGGTAGCTGCCTCACAGTGACATCTACTCTAACCCACACTGTGACATCTTGAGACACAGAGAAGGTTGTTGAGGTTTCTGCCAACGAGAGGCATCCAGGTGTTTCCAGATATGCAAAGGACAGACACAAAATGAATCACAGCACTGGGAAATGCATTTGTTTTCTCTTAAATATTTCTTAAGAGAAACTTTGTGGCACAAAATAAAATGAGAAGAGACCATCTAGAGACCTCGCACTCCAAGCCAGCAAATGTGGCAGCCCAGTGTCAGAGCTGAGGCAAGAGGAGAAAGAGGAACCCATTGCCTGAGACTCACCCTGAGCAGTGAGGTGGAAGTGGATGAGCTCACCTTTCTTTATGGCAAGCTGTACCAGCTGGCACAGCTCTGTGATGGTGTTGGTAGGAAAGGCCACTGTCCCTAGGAAATAGAAGTGCTTGAAAGAGGACAGAACCTGTACCAAGCTAAAACAACTGCTGAGGCAGGGAGAAGATGCCAGACGTGGAAATAGCCGCCCAGCGCCTACGATTGGAGAGCTGCAAGTCATCCCTTTGTTTCCAAGGGTCTTATAAACCTATCAGAATCAAGATTGCTTTTTAATGCAACAAAAGCTTCAGGCTCACCATGGCAACAGAATTCCTGCCCAAAGGTAAACCCAGACCCTCTGCTTGGATGTCTGTTCAGTGCTAAACACACATTCTTGATATCTGAATGCCTGGAAAATATTCCTTTCTCATACTTTTAGACCATCTGAAGGAAGGCCTTCAATGAAAGAGGAAACAGAGAGGATTTCACTATCTATGTAACTAATTCTGCTTGGGCAGAGGTTTTCTTTCCCAAGCCAGCAACTGTAACAGGACTTTCAAGATTCCAGGGAGTATTACCTTGAGAATCACTTCTGCCTTATTCTTACTTTGCTTAGCAAGACGAACTGCGAGGCTTGGCTATCCACTGTGGGGTTCAAGGAGAAGGATAGCGACAAAATCTGTAGTTTTGTTGCCTTATATTGTTACTCAAGCCACAGACACTGTGGGAACCTGATTTGATTCTGTGAACACTCTCATTCCTGACAGCTTTGCATTTGTAATCTCAGCTTTAAAGCTGGCCTGATTTTGAGAAGAAACAATAATATCATTGATTTTGACAGGCATTCTTAGAAAGGTAAGGAATGGAAAGTTGTAGTTTTTGTGTGTCCCCAACATTCATTCATTCGGTTTCACCACCCATGTACAATAATGAAAAATGTAATGCTGAAAAATGCCACACCTCTACCATGTCCATGTCCCGTCAGGTGAGGCAGGTATGTTCATAAGCAAACACAGAACTTACTATGCGCTA
This sequence comes from Octodon degus, assembly GCF_000260255.1. Lineage (NCBI taxonomy): Eukaryota > Metazoa > Chordata > Mammalia > Rodentia > Octodontidae > Octodon > Octodon degus. The sequence goes on along the minus strand of NW_004524631.1, from coordinate 4,798,538 downwards.
AAAGAAAAGGAAATATAAATTCTGTGAGGGAATCTGTAACTGAAAGGGACAAGGAGGATGTACGGAGGAAATGACACCAGAGCTGGACTGTGAAAAATATGCAGGGATGACTGGGAGACAATTCCAGCTAATGGGAGCTTCATAAGCCAAATTTGAGTTGGTGGCAAACAGCGAGTTGACTACATGACATCCGATGGCTATAGGTGAGAGGAAGTAAAAAATTAAGATTGGAAATAAAAGTTGGATGTATATATTTCTGATTTCAAATATCAACCCTAGGAGCTGAGATTTTATTCCAGCAGCTGGGTGATGAGCTCAGAGCCGAGAGCTAGTGTGAGTATCAGAGTTGGCATGGGCTGGACGAGAGTGAGCAGGGAGAAGTAGGAGCTGCTGGCAGCATGCAGGCAGGAGGGGCAGTGCCTAGCCAGGACAAACACAAGCCAGCCATAGGCAGAGGCAGAACTTGCAGCTCAGCTATTAATTTGATGTGTGAGTATTAGGGGATTGGCGTGCTGGCTAGGGATTTATCCCAGTGACAGTCCTTAGGTCAGCAATTCTCAGACTTCAATACATTGGCACCTCTTGGAGGGTTATTAAAATACAGATTATGGTTATCTCTCAGAATCCCTGATTGCACTCTCATGTGGGAAAGTAATCAGATTCCAACAACATTCTAGAAAAAGACCATGTTTCTAATCTGGGGACCAACCTCTGCTCTAGGTCCTCTGTGACTCACCTTTGTGATAGTGCAGAAACCACTGCCAAGGAAGCAATTGAGTCCATGCAATCGAGGTGGAGAACTTTCTTTTCCTTGAAACTCACACAGTGCCAGATTCTCAGGGCAGAAGAGATCTATTAGATGAGGGGGGAAAAGAAGATCGAGAGATGGGGGGGTAAAACAATGGAAAAAGGAATTAAGGTATAGTATATGCATGTACCAACTCCTCACATGGAGCATAAACATTATGTACCACATGTGTACATTAAAATGTTTACATTATAATGTCTATATTACAATGTCAACTTTATATGTGTATATATATAGTTTACATTGTATATTATGTCTATTATATAATGTAAACATTATGTACCACATGTGTACATTAAAATGTTTACATTATAATGTCTATATTACAATGTCAACTTTATATGTGTATATATATAGTTTACATTGTATATTATGTCTATTATATAATGTCTGCATTATAATGTTTACATAATGTCTACAGTGTACTAATACATTAAAAATTTCAAAAAACTGTGTTAATCCATGAGCTGATACACAGAATGCCATTAATGTATGTTGTAACATTATAATCAACAGACCTGGGCTCAAATCTTTCTGGGGTCAAAAACTTAACTTCCTGATGTCAGTTATTCTATATTAAAATTGGGATAACAATGGCTACTGCATAGTTTTGTGGGAAGAAATGTGGAAACTCAGGAAATACTTGGCACTATGCCCAGCACAATGTGGGGCTCAGTGAACTCTGGTTTCCTCCCTGCTCTGATCTTTCCTATGGAGTGAAGTGGGCACCACCTCTGGGGATAGCTTGGGAGGTACCAGTTGGTCCAAGACCCACTCACTGGGAGCACCAAAGATCCCACAATTGGTCAGTCTTTGGATTAAACCTTGCCCTCTGTAGCGCTCTACTGGTATCAGCATATTGAATCTCCAAAGGACATTTGAGATTTTGTTTGTCGTGTATTTTCTGCCTGCAGTGAGAACTCTGAGAAGAGATAGAAAGGGAGGATCTGAAATGGTCCAGGGACCCAGAGGGAGAAATCATGGAAACAAAGGGAAGTTTTGTGTCCTGTGGAAGTTTGTTCCGGCCTGGTGGAGCCATGGCCAAAGCAGCTGTCCTGGCAGGCCTGGAGGCTTTGATTCTGGGGGTGAGGCCCCTGCGAACCTTGGAGAATTTTCAGAATTCAACCATGTAGCTCTTGTCTGATAGTTAAAGAGAAGGGGTGAGGAGAGAGCTGAAAAACATGTTTTCTTTAGCCAGATAAATCTACTGTCACACCATCCCCAGACAGGAAGGCAAGATGTAGCCTTGGCAGTGAATCGCAGAAGGTGGAGCATCTCAGCCTGAGCCTGTGCTGTGGGAACCTGACGGCAAGCAAGGCCTGAGGCTCCCTACCCCCTTATTGCAGAAAGGGCCCGAAAAAGTGACATGCCTTCAATTCAGCCCTGGGAGCAGGGTTTCACAAGAAGCCCAGACAACAGCAGAATATCACACAGTGGTTTTCCTGCTCTGAGCTATTCAAACCAAAGTTCAAGGTTCAGTGGGAGGTCAGGACCTGCTCAGAAATTTTGAAGGGAGGTGACCATTTCAGCCAGATGGGAAGCCATTACTTCCACTCACTAGAAGCCAGTGGACAGCACCCCCAGCTGTGATAATAAAAAATGCCTCTAGACACTGCCAGTGTCTCTTGAGGGGAAAAATTACCTAGAATGAGAACCACTGTTCTGTGGTATTGTTCTCCAGTGATATACCTGGGAAACCCCTCCTATTCCTTAGTACTAGGAAGAAATCTAAAACCCCTCCTAGCAGAAGAGATTGGATGTCGCCCATTTGGGTGTAGTCTATGGAATGTAGTCTTAAGACAGTAAAGCACTGAAAGGCAGGAAGGGAAAAATGATGAAAGAAAGCCCATTTCTCAGATACAGAAAACACAACAGGAAGTATAGAATTTGCCTCCGGCACTCAGATGAGTCAGAAAGAAACCAGTAAGAGAAGCATGAATTTAGGGTCTGACTTTTACACAGAAGAAAACAATCTTATCACCAACCTCCTTTTCCCATTCCAACCCTGGATCTTTGTGAGAACAAGGAAGAAAATGTTACTCCTGCTAGAATCACATGAAACATCCAGAATCAGAAGCAGCATTTAGAAATGTTACAAGGTCATTAAGGTCATTAAATGCTAGCGTCTCTGACTAAAACAAAAATAGCAATGTGGACCAAGAACTGTGAAGCACCTCAGCTATGTTTATTCTTCGAACTCTGCACAGGTCCTTTGGATCGGGCTCTTTTACTGTCCCTTGGACAGATGGGGAGCTGAAGCTCAGGGGTTAGGTGACTTGCCCAAGCCACTCAGCTGAGCCATGAGGCCCAAATGTCAAACCAGATCCTCCTGCTGATCTCGAAGCAGGGAAGACACTCTCAGCACCACCCATCTGTGCCACTGCCAAAGCCTACATCTGTAGGATTATCACTGTCTCAGTTTAGCGTGTGTTCTAAGAAACCCCTTTGTTCATCTCAGCATGGGTATGGGCAAAGGTACTGTGGCTCCCTTGGGGTTTTGTCTACTTTTTAAGAGGGCAGGGAGAGCAACGGAGCATTTCTGTGCAGTTAGACAGTACCTCCAAAAGGACAGCCTAGATTCTGATGTTGTGCTCGGGCCCACACCAGGACCTCCCCTATGCCTCTCCTGGCTCAGAGTTTGTCTCCTGGCCTGGGCCACCAAAGTCACAGACACCCTGGCACAAGTGACATGATGCTTTTGTTTGCTTTTCTCATAAACTCAGTGAAGCAAGCTATCACTGCCACTTTCTTTTAAAGAAAATCTTTGGTAGCATATTTGATATTTTTAAAAGGAATTTTTATTGTATTATAAGGACATGAGGAGACAGACCTGTTTTTTAAACTTCCTTGTGTGCAAAACCATTCTGTGAGTTCTTTGGATACAAAAGACAGATGACAGAAGCCACCCCAGGATGATGATAGCCGTGATGTGGCAACAGATAGCACGCTCTCTTTACTCCAAACCAGGCACTCTTACACAGCATCCATGCTCTCTTACACTTGTGCAAGGGAGAACTGAGGACCAGAGGGACGGAGTGACTTGTCCCAGGTCACACAACTAAGAAGTGTAAACCCTTAAAAAGAGAGAAGAAGGGAAATCTTGCAATATGATTAAAAAGATTCCTGCTTTCAATCCAAGCTACAGATAGGCAGCTCTGAGAGGTCAGACTTGCTTCCTTCCACAATTACGTACAAAATCGCAGGATAAGCCATTCGCAGGAAGATATGCCTCCAGCAAGATTAGAATGTCTAGTATGTGATTTCAGCACTGGATAGAGACATGCAATGTTATAAGAAAATCTTCAGTCTAAAAAATTTCTCTCCTGTTTATTGCCAGCATCCACCTTCTCCTTGTATCAGCGGGCAGCAGCAGGCTGACATCCATTGTCCAATAATCCCTCAACCCACAGCTCCCAGCCCACTCCACAAAGCTGCCTCCCAAGATAAAAAGTATCCCACAAGAGCCTAGGCCTAGCCTCAGACTCCTTATTGTACTCATCCTCCTGGTGGCAACTGACACTCCTCCCATCTCCCTTGCAACTCCCTTCCATGAAACGACAGCGAGTTCCCAACACTTCCTGAGATCACTTTATTTTCCACTCTCCCCTACCATTCCTCTGTCTCTTCTTTCCAGTTTCCTTCATTATAATTATTCCTAATTTAAAAACGTTAAATGTGCCTTGGGTTGAATTAAGACACAGTGGCTTGGATGAACTAAAACATCAGCATCAGTCCACCACAGTGATAGGCAAGTACAGAGGCAGACCTATTGTCCCTTGTCACAGGTTGCCCAGAGATCTGGTGAAAAGCCAGCAACCAGTTGCAACAACACAGGGACACATGAGGCTGTGTTTCTTCCGTGCATTCACTAGTGACCTTCAAGGTGGGAGTAGCTCAGGGTTTGGTATGCACTGTATTTAGAAGGATAAAGCAGGTTTGGGAAAAGCCTGGCCATAAGGGCGTAGATCTGTGAATATCACTTAATTCATTGGCTCTTAATTTTAAATGTATGCTTTTTCTATCACCAGAAAACCAGCTTCTCTTGCCTCATAGGGTGACAGGTCTCCCCTCCCAGTGATAGATAGCTCAGTCACATCCCAGAAGACATAAAACCTCTTCCAGTCATTCCAGAATTAGGTCCATAGATCTCCAGCTACAGAAGAGAGTCTTTCTGGGTAACATGGCAGATGTAAATTATGTGGGTGAATTGATTTTGCATTAATTTCTCATAGCTTTCTTCTATGCTATTTAAATACTACTTTTTAAAGCCACTAAGGCATTCTATTTTAAAAACTGATTTTTTTCCCCTGCAGAGAAGGTTCCAGAAGGCAAGAACTATTGAGCAGTTACCAGTCACGAGCTCCCTGTTTGCACAACCTCGTAGTGCGTGTACTCGTGCTACTTTAGTATTTTTCATTTTATGAGACATCGTGGGACACAAGCTTCAGCTTTCAACCACTTGTGAAGGATCAGCGGGGCTGCACACCGGAACTGAGGAAAGGGGGCAAACTGATAAAGACATTGCCAAGCTTGTCCCTGATGCACAGCAAGGCCTACATACCTGATTGCTGTAGACTCTTGGCTTTCGTACTTGGTTCAGTGATTTTAGAAACCCTCATATGGAGGACAAAACAGTGACCCATGATCACCCATCCCCCTTTTTATAGGAAGTTAAGGATACGGTTACCATTGAAATCCTGTACATAACATAGAAGGTTTTGTTACTGCTTTGAATGCATCAACATATTATATAAAAAGATATATAGCCTGGCTGGTATACAGCTCAGCAGTACAGCTTGTGCTTAGCATGCATGAATCCATGCATGGATTCAGCCCCTGGCACCAACACTGGTGGCTGGGGCAAGGGCTCCTCAAGTGCATGTCTTCACTGATGTGGCTAGTGTTTCTTATGTTGGGGTTACCTGTGAGATATTTTTAAAATGATTTAATGAGGGCCTGCAAGATAGCACAATGGTCTAAAGCGCCTGCTTAAGCAAGTTTAGCAGGTTCAGTGGACGGTGGTTAGATCCCCTGCACCACATGCCATGCCAGCCCCACCCTCAGGGGGGACTGAGCCGCCCCCTGCCCCCCCAAAAATGATTTAATGAGTCAGCTCTCTCACTCCACTTGTGTACTCAAGCACCGAGAGTGTGGAAAATGCAATTTAAAAGGAATGTGGAAATCAGGTAGGAATTAAAATTTCCACAAAAAGGGACGATGAATGCTGTCCAATAGGACAAAGGAACCATGTCACATGGAATGTGCAATCAATAATTCAAAAGTAGCGAGTGTTGCTAGAATACCAGAACTACTTACATTGAAAGCCCGAGCTCTGGACTCAAAGACAAACGAACTGAAGATTCCCTTCACAACCAATTAGGGAAGCCGATTTTGTCCAGAATGGCTACATTTGCCGAAGGGCTGCTCATATTTTGATTCTAGCACCACCTAGAGGAAAGAACGAGATAATTTCCATTCTCTGATACAGAACTTTGGTGTATGTAGCATTTTTCAATTATCAAAGCCTTCAAATTCAATATTTCATTTCATATTCAAGTCAATTACTGAAACTGTCCTAACAATTTGATTTGAAACTGTCTCATTGCTATTTGTTTCTCAATAAACTTACGGAAAAGACTCAACTATATTTGAGGTACAAACTTGTCTTTATTGTACCATGAAAAAATTGATTTCACAGAATCTTACTGTGCAAAGATTTTGACAAACCCATGAAAATTATCTGTAAATTGTTTTAAAAATAATATCCAGGTATAAACTAATTACTATAAAATTCACCCTTATCTTAAATGTACAATTTCTTATTTTTTATTAAATGTATTGAGTTGTACAACCAGAAACTAATCTAGTTTTAGAACGTATTTTATCCCCCTAACAAGAACCCTCCTATGCCTTTAGAGTTAATTAACCTCCTCTTCCACTCTAATCATCAGGCTATTTTATGTCTCCATCTATTTATCTCATAAATGAAATAATGTCTTTCATATTGTCTTTTTCTGAGCATTTCATAGAAATAAAATTGCATAATACATGCTTTTTTGAGTCTGGCTTCTTTTATTTAGCATAATGGTTGTTAGGTTTATCCATGTTGTAGCATTTATCAGCATTTTATTCTTTTTTACTGCTGAGTAATGTTCCACTGGATTGATGTATACATTTAGATTTGCCAGTCTACCAGCTGGTTTGCTTCCTGGTTTTCACTACTTTATATAATGCTGTTATAAATATTGGCATGGTGATTGTCTTTTTAAGCAAGGGATCTTCATTCATAAACAAGGCAAAAAATAAAGTGTGTAAGTGAGTGCTTATATAAGTTATGTGTATTGAGGAGAGCAATTTGGATCAGCAAGCTGGCTATGCTCACCAGGAAGGTATCTGGGTTCTGGGCTCGACGTGTACACCGGGGAACCAAGGGACTTTTGGAGTCATGCTCTAGCAGAGACAGACGTGTGAAGAAATCACCTGGGGTCTGTTCACTGTGTCACTAGCATTCAAAGACTGTGCTGAAGGAATTTCTTGTTTGGTCAATATAATGGATAGGTCAGATTCCTCCTCAGTGTCCCAGCACCTACTTCACAGGGTTCTTGTGAGGCTTTGCTAAGGCAGTGCATGACAAGCAGTTCATGGTGAGATTCCATGATGAGATCTGACTGACTGACTGACTGACTGACTGGTTGTGCCTGACATACCCAGAAACAGTGACACTGACCTCTATTCCTCAAATTTTCCTTCATTGGTTGTTTCTGGCCCCAAATCCTATGAAAGCAGGTATAAATTTCCTTTAGAGGTGATAGTGATATAATATTTGTGGAAATAAAGCCTCATAAAATATGTATTGGTTATCACCCAGAATGCCATGGGCTGGTAAAAAGATTTAGTGCAAATCTGAAGGGAGCGGTTAGGACTTAGGGGGATAAACGCCGGAACAATTAGCATGATAAGTTGGTAACTCATTCTGCATATAAAAATGTTGCCTAAGACTCCACAGAGTTCTCCCTATTTATGGAAGACAGTCAGAGGTCCTTGGGTTTAATCAAAATTTAATATCCTGTGAGGAGAAAGATGAAGAATACAAATTCTCAGTAATAGGCAATATGTCAAATGCAGCAATTGCCCATCTTAAACAGTCTTTCCTGCTGCCCTCTCCTTCGTCAGTGTATGCAGCCTGATTTGCAGTAAAGAGAACACAGCCAGCGCCATGGTAGGGATCTGGGAAAACAAGGAATGAGATACATACTCAGGTGCAGGAAAAGGCATTCGAAGGTACAACACAACCTTTCTTTCTTTCTTTCTTTCTTTCTTTCTTTCTTTCTTTCTTTCTTTCTTTCTTTCTTTCTCTCTTCTTTCTTTCTTT
>NW_004524631.1:4782948-4790258 GCF_000260255.1 Octodon degus | reverse complement strand
TTCTTCTTTCTTTCTTTCAGTGCATTTAGTACAGGAGATACAGGGTCTACAGGGTCTCACTATGTAGATTGGACTCGTAGTGAACCTCCTGTTTTCAGCCTTCCAAGAGCTGGGATTACAGGTGCATGCCACCACGCTCAGTCTCAATTGTTTTTTCTGTGCGCCCTGGCGGTGGGGCCAGCATGGCACGCCAGGGATTGAACCCTAGCCACTGCGCTCTGCCTAAGTCGGTGCTTTAGTCCACTGAGCTATCAGGCTGGCCCACAGCCATGATTTCTAAAATGGCAAAACAGCATATTCAAGAGTATTTAAATCAGAATTTCCTTCCAAAGAAAGCTTGAAGAGTCGTTTAATTTGCGACCGGGCAGGGGAATTTTCCATGAGCTGCTCATGCCTTTATGTTCACCCAAGCAATAAATTAAGAAGACTGAAGTCACAATCAATTCCAGAAATTGTTTTGTTAAGAGAAGCAGGAGTGTGAGCAGGAAGCAGTCACTGGATATGCTTGCTTGTCTTCAGTTCAACTGGTTGTAGCTCGGTTAGATAAAGAAATGCACGTGTGTTTAGAATGCCACAAGTATCTTAGGGCAAATCAGGTGAAATGAACAGCAGGAACCAAGTTCAGGGAAGAGGGAGTCGAGTTCCGGGAAGAGCAACACGATCAGACGTTTGGGTATATGGGTGTCTGCTGTGTAACTTGGAGGTTTTCCACCAAAGTCATCAATGTCGGGTTTGAACACATACATGCGCTGCTGTGGCTAAGGAGGGTGCAAATAGTGACAGTTTGATGGGTCCAGCTCTAGTCCTTAAGAGGCATTGTGCACTCTATTGCCTTCTTCAGCTTCTTCCATGACAGAAACAAATGTTCCGTTTAGCCGAGTGGCCCCAGCAAGAGAAGGAGGAGAAGGAGGAAGGGGAAGGAGAAGAAAAGGAGGGAGAGAGGCACATGAAGCAGATATGGCCTCACTCAGTCTAGATGAGCCAGCCCCTGACAAGCTAGAGGTAGACAATCAAGACTAAGTAATCACTGGTGAAAGCCTCCGAATTTTGATGCTGTCAAACAGTGCTTTTGTGGCAACAGGTGGCAGGTTACAGATGCTATTTTATAGGGTTATTCGGAAAGGAAGCTGAGAGGATGTTACTCTAAGGATAATCAGATCTTCGTGTTCACATTTCCTCTGTGAATGGGTTTCAATAACAACATGAACATTTCTTGTAGCTAAAATTGGCAGTTGGACTACTGAGAACCAGCAAAACAGAACGGGACCAACAAAGTCAGAATGCTCTGGCTTTTTTCAATAATTCTACCTCATCCAGTGAGATCTGAAAAAAGCCCTTCTTCGTTTCACATCCTCCCCTTTAATGACAGAGAACTAAAATGAGAATCTGTGTCAATTTTCATTCATATGTTAGTTACTTTTCTCATTGCTGAGACAAAATACCTGACACCCAATGTAAAGGAAGAGAGGCTTATTTGGCTCACAGTTTGTAGAGGTTTCAATCTGTAATCAGCTGGCTCCAAGCAGAGGACACACAGCAGAGGCGTAGCAGTGCATGTCAGCAGAAGACAGCAAAAGCAACAATAGAGCACAAGACAAGTCTCTTTATGGCCCTCACAGTTATCTAGTCTATTGGGACTAAGGCTGTTCCAATCCAATCAGCGGGTTGATCCAGCGACTGCCTACCCTTAGGCCTCATACCCTTAATCCTAGCACTGAACCAAAGAAATGAGATACATATTCATGCGCAGGAAAATACATTCAAGGATGTGATACAACACAATCATGATTTCTAAAATGACAAAACAACAATATTCAAGAGTGCTTAAGTCAGAGAGTTACCTCCCATTAAAAGTACATTTACAATTTTTGATTATCTTTTTGCCTTTCAATCACAAACTAGATTCAGCTATCTCCAAAAAAAGCTCCATCTAAGCTTATGAGGTTTTCAGGGAACAGCTAGACACCATCCATAACAGTTCTTTTTTCCCCATTTGAAGTTTTCTTTTTATAAATTTGGCAGGCTTAGTGCTGCACTTATTCTCAGTTATAAGAGTTGGTAAAGAAGCCTAGAGTATCCCTAAGAACTAGAGGATTTCTGGATTAAAGCAAGAAAGAATAGTGTCACGTTCATACAGACATCCCAAGGAATCCCTGGGAAAGCTGTTGGAAGAATTCTAAACCCTTCTTCTCATTTGTAAGGGCAGTCTTTCTGCACTTGCTTCCCATACATCTTAATTCCATGTTGGATAAATGTAGGCCAAGGGCTCAGATTCCATGCTGGGGTCTCAGAAGCCTCAGTTGGCTATGAGGTTGGCGTAAATTGGTAACAGCAGAGGTACTGAGCAAGGAACAGCATTAATGAGGCAAAGGGATTGGACAGACATTGAAGCCAGTTACGAGGCCAAATGACTAGACCAGGCAGTGACAGGAGAGAGGCAGGATCGTGGCCTGCAGAGATATCCTGGGCTACTCTGCACTGCTGAGGAGTTTCTGTGAGTGATGCTGGCTCTGCCCCACTCAGGCTCCACTCCAGTTTGGAACCAGGCTCAAGGAGATTTCAAGGAGAGAAACAGGACTGGCCTACACCTGCCAACCATGAGTGCAGTTGTCTTCCAACTTCATGCTGCCTTGCTTACCTGAATTCTTATTTATTTTTGAACAAGATCCATTATCAAGAATGAAATTTTAAAACAGCACATAATGTGTCCAGATTTTTGGATGCTTTAACTCACTAGATCATCTTTTGCTCTCAACCAAGGAGTTTCATGTTTCAAAATTTATGAGCTCCTTACATGTCATCTCACCTGAATGCTTCTTTTCATTTTTATTTTCCAGGGTAGAAATAAATGTTCTATGCCTCACTGAAGGAAAATAAATTAATATCCCACTGAGAGAAGCAGAGGGCAACTAGAAGGAAAGGACCAGGATCTGTAGTGAGTCTAAGCTTCATCTGAGGGGAAAGACTTAGGGAAACAGTTCTGGTCACCACAGTAGTGACCTACCTAACTGTAATGATGACTAACAATCCAGTCTTCTTGGGACTAAAGGATTTCCAGAAGCACAGACTTTCAGTGGTGATACCAGGCATTCATCCTCTTTATCCACTCAATGGATACAGAAAATTAAAATAGCTAGTGTCTAGATGCAGAAGGAATGAACTCCTAGGGACTGTATTACTTATATATTGATCACATGACCTGCTGTATTAGTTTTCTATTAGATCACCACAAACCTAGTGGCTTGCCACAACACACATCTATTATTTCACAAGTTCTGTGGGTAGTATTATAGATAAAGCTCAGCTGGCCCTCTGCTTGGGTCCATTTTAATCAAGGCATCAGCCTAGCTACCTTGTCATCTGGAGGCTTGATTGGTAAAAAGTTCACTTCGAGACTCATTCAGTGTATTGGTAGCACCTTCTGAGTATGGGTCTCATAGAAGTAACCAAGAAAGCATATGGCCTCCTAGAGGATTCAATTCCTCTTCGAAAGCATTTTTCTTGAATAAGTCAGGGTCACATAGGATATTACCCATTTTAACTCAAAATCAACTGATCTTAGTTACTGCTTTAAAATTTCTTCACCTTTATTAGACTCTTCTGGAAATAAGTCACATGTCATGGCCACACTTGAGGGATTATGCTGGTTCTGAGCACCAGAGATGGAAGTCACGGGGTCCATCCTAGGGCCTTTGCCATAAAAACCATCCCAAGGCACAGTGGAATGAATGTAGTCTTTTTATTTGCTTGGTATGCAGCTGGGTGGCAAAATACTTGCATTGCATGTGTGAGGCCTGGGGATCAATTCTCAGTACTGTGAAAGCAATCTTTTATTTTTTTTATTTTTTTTCTTCATGGTCTGAGCTTCTGCTTGTACATATATGAACCACTGACAGCTAGCAGGTTGTCTGAAAGCATGCTTTTCATTAGTCTAAGCTGCAATAGTTTGGCTTTCTCTCACGTGATCAGATCCTCACACAGTCCTGCTGTGCAGTGGGATGACCTGGCTTTCTCCTCGTGATGCTTCCACAGTAGCAAGAGAGCACAAGCTCCAACATGTGAGGCACCTTTTGTGCTTGTACCACATCTACTAGTGCTCCATTGGCCAAAGCATGAACTGGCCGAGGGTTCAGTCAGTGTGGAGGGAAATACACGGAGCACAGATACAGGATGACATGGTTCATGGAGATCATTCCTGTTTCTGTGGATCACAGTGGCACTGAAAGAAGCCTCCAAATTTTTCTTGCTCATGTTTAGAGAAAAAGTCAGGAGTCACTTTTTGGGGCTGGTGAGATAGCTCAGTGGACTAAAGCACCTACTTAGGCAAGCTTAGGCAAGTACAGGGACTGCAGTTCTATCCCCAGCACCACATGCCCAGCCAGTCCTGCCCTGAGGGCAGGCTGAGCTGATCATAGAGTCCAGGTATGGTGGCGAACACCTGTAATCCCAGCACTGGGGAGGCTGAAAGCAGGAGAATCACCACAAGTCCAAGCTGCGTAGTGAGACCCTGCAACAACCAAATACATTTATTTTTAAAAGAGTCACTTTTCTCTTGTGGACCACTAAGGCTGCCCAGTGCATACAGAAGTAGTGGCTACAAAATCCTCAATCCTAGAGGTCTGGCTCGCATTTTTCCTGGCCTATCTGAACTTTCTGAATTTCTTTAAATAGCCCTAGAAAGAGGAAGGATCCTCCCACAATATTCATTTTCCTGTCTCTTGCTTTCATTCACTATCCCCTTCTTCTTGAACATCTACCTACCCGAGAGACATTATAGCAGTAAATGGCATGTCATGACAAGCCACCCATATTCAGACTACCAGAATGACAGGCACTCCAAATATGAAACCACGTTACAAATTACCATCTGCAGTGCAGTAGCTTAGTTCACAGGTATCAGTATATATAGTTAGTAAGGGTGAGAATCTTTCCAATTAACTGCTAGATTAAAAAATCTTCTGAATATTCTCAGGATCATTGCCTTGCTCATCTTCTACATATAACTGTATGGCTTGACATTATCATGTTTCCTAGCTCTTCTCCTTTCCCTCTCTTGATTAGTTAGTCCTTGAGATCCTGCTTTCCTTTAAGGAGGAAGGAAACTCGTTAGTAATGACTGATGTGGGCTTCTCAGCATATTGGAAAGCTGAGATTTGGAATGTAGTTTGATTTAGAAAAATAAAACACAAGAAGATTAAACTGTAATTTTTGCCAACTACATGTTTACCCAGAATCTTCAGAATTTGAAATCATGTCATAATGCCTTTTTCATCATGACTTTTAAAAATCCCTCTTTGGCTTGTTCCTCACAACACCTCTCCTTAACCTGGCAAGTTAAATTCCAGTTTATACAAGGATCATTAGGCCAACCTGGAAACAACAAATAGCTGCCATTGTAAGAGCCACTGAGATATCAGCATTGTAACCTTTTTGGCAGAAAAAAAACCAGAATTTAAAATTATAAACAAAAAATAATAAAAATTTAGAAGTAAGTTCAATATAAATTCTGAATAAAGCAGGAAGAGAAGAAAGTCTTAAAGAGGATAAGTAGGAAAAAGAAACATGGTGTTCCTTTGTTCTTTCCCTTTACTACCTGGACTCAGCAATAGGCTATAGAACAAAAGCCTTTTTAAGAAATGAATGAGGGGGCCCAGCCCTAGCTCCGTTCTTTAAGTGGCTGCTTCCACAATGCTGGCATCCTCAGTTTGCTGTAGTTGGATCCCCACAACACTCCAGCCATGCAAAAGTGCCCTGAAGGCATTCAAGGAGAAAAAAAAAAAAAAAAGAAGAAGAAATGAATGATGTGATTTAACTACAGCCAATTTGAACCTTTGCTTACATTGGGTCTGTGGTGTTGAGCATTAGTAGTCTCCCACAGTTAGTTTTGGGATAGCTATACATTTCTTCTACAACATCCCTCCTGGCTTACTGTCGTAGCTAAAGGAAGGCTCAGATGGAATTATCACATATATGATAGAACCTCTTAGCGAACAGGCACATAGGCAGTCATGCTTGTTTTTGTGTCTTTCTTTTTCTCTAAGTATGCTAGGTAAGAATTCTACCCAGCCCCAGCCCAAAGTCTGTTCTTTCAGTTCTGAAAACTTTCCCTGCTTTCTTGTATGGCTGAATGCTCCATTATTATTCTCACAGAAGGATTTTATTTTATTTTTTAGCTTTAAGCTACAAAGATGGTCTGGGAAGTCTTCCAATGGATCAGGTCACAGTCATGTATTAAATGGTGCATGCAGAACCTAAGAGAGGAGTTCTAGACCCAGGGCATCACTCCGAAAATTTTGGTACATTAGAGATACAGTTCAAATCTTTTCTATGACAACGTACCAATCTTGCTTCACTTCCTGGGGGAGCCATAATTTGGGGAGCATCTTCATACGACTTCTATGCATCTTCTGTGCATTATGAACAGATGGTCAAGGACTTACTGAAGAGTTATGTCTTTATAAAACCAATATGGGTTGAAAATATCATAAGTCAAAAGTATAATCAATATAGCTGAGCATGGAACATCATAGCTAGCAACACAGCACTCTACCTGGTGATGGTCGTTTGTCCTTGTATCACGTAGCTGATCAGAGATGACCCTCAATGACACTGTCACTGCCCAATGTCACAAGAGACCATCATGTTGCACGTTTGCAGCCTGAAAACTCAAAATCCAAAGTATCATATTGCATTTTCTAGCCTGAAAATTCAAAATCCAAAGTCAAAGGCTGTTACTGCTGGATTTTAATATTTACTGCACTGTAAGTGAAACAAAATTAAATTGGACCATCATAAGTTGGGAACCATTTGTACTCATGTGTGTAACTTCTGCATATATTATATAATATTGTCATGTTACTCCCAAATAAAATTTTTATTTTGCATCTCACCTATTTATTATGAAAAAAATTAAACATAGTAAAGTTGAAAAGCTTGTAGTTTACATATATCACATTCACCTAGATTCAATACTCCTTACATTTTTCCAAATGTATGCTATCTCTATAAATACATTCAATTTTTACTAACAAATTGTAAATAATGCTATATTTCATCTGCAGTACTGTCCATATAATTCTGAAAAATAACTCATTTATTTTCCTTTGTGGCTGTCTTAGTTACTCTTCTCTCGTTGCTGGGACAAATACCTGACACTCAAAATGAAGGAAGGAAAGGTTTATTTAGCTCACAGTTACTGGAGGTTTCAGTCCATACTCAGCTGGGTCCAACGCAGAGCAGCACAGAGCAGAAAGCAACCTTTCATGGCAGAGGCAAAGAGCAAGAGTGCAAGGGAGGGGTAGCAGCAGCTC
>NW_004524631.1:4774930-4776808 GCF_000260255.1 Octodon degus | reverse complement strand
AAGTAGGTGCTTTAGACCACTGAGCCATCTCTCCAGCCCCATGTTTATTCATTTTGATCGCCCATTTTTGATTGGGTCTTTCATTTGGGGAGGTCTAATTTTTGGAGTTCTTTTTCTATTCCAGACTATATTAGTCCTCTGTCTGAGGAATACCTGGAAAACTTTTCCTGTTCTGCAGTATCTTTTCACTTTGTTGTTTCTTTTGCTGTGCAGAAGCCTTTTAATTAACCTGGCAAAGAAGGTAGCCTGTAAAAGGCCTGGATTCTCATGCAAAAAAGAAACTGACATCTGCCTGGAATTTCCTGATGTGGCCTCAGATAGCTACCAATCTCTTGTCCTTTCATTTGTGTATATGTAGATTATGTATCTCTATAATGAAATTGTACTATAAAATGGATACAGGCATCATTATATGTGTACAGTGCACAAAGAATTTATTCTGCACATAATATTCCTTCAGAGATCTTTTAAGAACTTTTTGTGGTACATGGATAGGTGTTCCTGTTGAAGGTCAGTTTATTCCCTGTTAAAGAACATTGCCTGGTTTTGTTGACTCATTTTCATGAGACTTTTGCTATTCTTTGCTAAGCTTCCTCTTATCTGCCTTGGTTGTTGCACCTTTGTATCAGGGCCTTTACAACAAACAAATTTTAATGATTCCAGATACTTCACCCCTACTTAAGCACTGTTCTTGAGATTCAATTTCTAGGGTATCTTTACTTCCTCCAGTGTACTTGGCAAAAGTTCTGACTGTTTGGTCTCTTGTTACTCCAGCACAGTCTTCCCTATGTGTGCTCTTCAATACACATTTTCCCTTTTTCTGTCATTGATCAATCTTTGCTGACTCTATTTTCCTTCATTGTCATGTAAATTATGGAAATACTCAGATGGGGCTTTGGATATAAAGAGTTATTTTTTAATAGACATCAGCTAGAAAAGTTTCTTCCTCAAACATAAAACAATCCTAACAAGAATTCAAGGGTATATTCTGGTGACTGTATCAACATGTGCTGCCAACATTACATAGGCTTTATTGTCATTTTAAGTTTCTGCCCAGTAGAAGAATGAAGACAGTTTTGATGATAGTAGCAAACATAGCTTAGAGTTTGTTGTACTGAACCTTAATACTAAAAGCTCAGATTCATAGCACTCATTTTTAGTATGTTTACTTTCTTCTTCAAGAAAATATGATATTTCAGAGTAAAGTTTAAAATGGAGCAGTTTCCAGGGACAAAGTAGCTTGCTTCACTCTGTTATTACCTTCTATGAGCTAAATGTTTGCTTTTATATAGTTGTAATTAACTTTGTTTCTTTTCTAGTCCCTGGGCGCTCAAATGCCCTTCATAGCTCTAAGATCCATGCTTTGTTCTATTCTTTGGTCATTTTTAAGGCAAGGTTGCCAGATGAAGTGAGTTGGCCCAGTTACATTTGAATTTCAGAAAAACAAAAAAATTTGATACATATATGACATAAATATTTATGAAGAATATACTAAAAATTATGCATTGTTAAATTTAACCAGACAAGCCTAGCACATAAAATCTGAAAACTATAAAACATTCCTAAAAGATGTTAAAGATCTACATACATGGAAAAAGTCCCTTGCTCATGGGTTGAAAATTTAAGATTTTTCAGATGGTAATACTCTTCAAACTGATCTACAAATTCAGTGCAGCTCATACCTTAATAGCAGCTGCTTCTTTGTAGAAACTCACATGATGATCCTAAAATTTATTTGGAAATTCAAGAGACCCAGAACAGCCGTAACAGTCTTAGAAATAAAGAACAAATGGAAGTATCCCTTCCAAATTTTAGAACTGACTACAAAGCATGAAATCAGGGCACTACAATATTGGCATAAGAATAGACATATAGATT
>NW_004524631.1:4760486-4774830 GCF_000260255.1 Octodon degus | reverse complement strand
TGATTTTTTGACAAGAGTAAAAGACCATAGGAAAACAATAGTTTGCTAGGACTTAGAAAATAGTAGCCTACACTATGACTTTGGTATATGGAACACTTGGAACTAAATGAGATTACATCTCCTCAAAAGCAACTTCAGAAACAAAGTGCCTACCTCTCCTTCTCTCCCAGCACACTTCACACCAAAAGCCAATCTAGAACCAGAATTCCTCTTGCCCAAGGTGTGTCAGAGAAACTAACAATAGTACACTAATTTTCTTATTCTTTTCTGTACAGGAGTGGGCATAAACAACTTCTCTGATCTACCTTTTCTATTAGCAGATTATAAGATCTTCACTCCAGAATGGGTCCCATCCAGCAGGAAGGGAATGCTACACAGAGCAGACCTGATGGATCTGAATAGACAGGCCTTACTGCGTTCTCTCCCCTCAGTCTAGCACCATTGGGTGATACCCTTTTGTGTAACCATATGTCTACAAGTTTGTTCCTTCCTCACTGAATCTAAGCATCATAATTCTTTTACCCAATGTTTGGGTCATCATTTTTGAAGGCCCCAAGTAACACAAATCTTTGATTAAGTGCATTTCTTATCCTTTTATTATTGTTCACTTGTCCTTTGATAGGAATATCAGCCATGACCCTTAACATGAGGAGGAAAAATATCACAACCTTCCACCCCTGTTGGTTTTTCAACAAATGTGTTACAACAGGAGGACAGACACTGGCAAGAATGAAGTTGGCTCTTATACTGAATATAAAAATTAACCAAAAATGGACCAAAGACATCCATGTAAGAATCAACACTATAGGCTGGCCAGATAGTTCAGTGAACTAAAACCCCATGCTCAAGCATGCGCAGGGACTGGGGTTCGATCCCCAGTGTACCCTGTTGGCCCCACCCCCAGAGTACCCTGAGACAACAAATGAGATGGGGCGTGGTGGCGCATGTCTGTAATAAAGCGCTTGGGAGGCTGAAAACAGGAAGATCATGAAGAGTCCGATCTGTGTAGTGAGACCCTATAGACCCTATACTAAATATATAAGAAAAAAAGAATCAACACTATAAAACTCTTATAGAAAACACTGAGATAAATCTGTGTGAATCTGAATTTAACAATGGATTCTCAAGGCATCAACAGCAAAGAAAGGCTCAACTGAACTTCATCAAAGCTAGAAACTTTTGTGGAGCAAAGGACATTATCAAGAAAATGAAAATTAACCCACAGAATAGGAAAAAACATTTTCAAATAGTATATCTGACAAAGGACATGTATCTAGAATGTATAAAGAACTCTTCCACCCTGTTATGGTTTGTGTCTAGTTGTCCCTCAAAGCCTCATGCAGTCATGGGTCTGACTTCTAGAGTGTTGATTAACTCATGATCCACTGGGATTAGGGGTGTGGGCTCTGCTGGGATTGTGGGTGTGAGTGCTACACCCAGCTGGGGGTGGACAGCCTGAATGTAACATAAGGGAGACAGAGACACAGATGTCCTCTCTGCAGCCCTTGTTGCCACTACGTCTCCCCTTTGCTCTCGCTCTTTGCTGCTGCCATGAGCTGCTGCCCTCTGCCATGTGCCCCTCTGCCTTGGAGCCAGTCAAGTATGGACTGTAACCTCCAGTAACTGAGAGCTAAATGAACCTTTCCTTCCCTAATTTTGAGTGTTGGGTATTTGTCCCAGCACCAAGAGAAGAGTAACTGAGACACACCCCAATTTAAAAGACAAACCAGTTTTAAAAATGGGTAGTATTCAAATAAATGTTTCTCCAAAGATATTCAAGTGGCCAGTAAGCTTCTGAAAAGGTGGCCAAAGTGATTAGATAGCAGAGTAATGCAAATGAAAATGCTAATGTGACATCATTTCACACCCACTAGGAAAACTATAATAAATAGGTCAAATAAAAACAAGTGTGCAGGAGGATATCCACTCCTCATTAATGTTGAGAATATAAAATGGTGTGGCCATTTTGAAAACAGACAAATCCCCACAAAATTAAAAATAGACTCATTGTGTGTCCCAGATACTCCACCTTTAGGTTTATATGTTACAGAAATAAAAACATGTTCACAAAAACTCGTACATATAGTACTATACATAGTAGCATTATTTATAATAGCTATATAAACAACTCATTGTCCATGAGTTGATAAACGGGCTAGCAAGATTTGACAAATAAACACAGTGAATATTACTCAGCCATGAAAAGGAAATACTTATGTATTCTATAGTGTGGATGAACTTTGAAAACATGCTAAGCAAAGCCAGTCATAAAAGATCATATACTATGATTCCATTTACTGTATATAAAATGTCTGAACATGTAAATCTATAGAGACAGAAAGTAGAATAGAGTAGTGGTTGCGTAGGGGTGGGCATTAGAGGTTTTTGTTTTTTTCATTTTTTGTATTTGGTACAGGGTCTCTCTACACAGATGGGACTCATAGTGATCCTCCTGTTTTCAGCCTCCCCAGAGCTGGGATTACAGGTGTGCACCACGCCCAGACTCAGTCACTGGCTCAGCGCACCCTAGGAGTGGGGCCAGTGTGGCTTGCAGACTGGGAATGGAATCCTGGTCCCTGTGCTTGACAAAGCAGACACTTAGTCTGCTGAGCTATCTCACTGGCCCTAGTATTGGATTTTTTGCATGCAGGAAGAGGGACTGATTGACAGGTAAAGGATATGGGTTTTCTGATGGAATTGATGAAGGTGTCTTGAATTTAATTGTGGTGATGTTTGCTTCTATCTGTGAGTATACTAAAAACCATTCAATTATCATTGTGAGTGAGCTATATACTAATAAAGTTGTTACAAACTAAAGTCTTCATTGTTTTTTGAAAGTTGCATTTAACTGAAATTCCTATAGTTTTGTGTGCTAAATCTGAACCTATGTTTTATGGGAGAACTGTTCAGCATCTCCTTAGAAATTATTTCTGTGTTATCACTAATGTCTATTTTTCTCTATTGACCCAAAGAAACTATTCTGCCCCTTGACAATCACATCTGTCTTGTTGCCCAAAACAATCTTCTACTCCTTTACTTTGTGGCTAGCTCAGTCCTTTTGCAGGATGGAAGACTAGCTTACATTCTGTTATTGCGAGGATTTAATTCCCTTTTACCTCCTGACATTTAAGAATAATCAAGCTTAGTAGAAAAGTTTTCCTATAGTCCTACAGAGGTAAGGACTTCTCTGTCTAGAGTACTATTTCTTTAATTGATAGACAGGAATTTCAAGGATCCCCTCTATTAAAGCCCATGTTTTTCAGATATTGTTGCATATTAACAGCATGAGGGATGATTTTTTTAAATTCCAGATTCCTGATCAACATTCTAGGCCAAATAAATCCGAAGCTCTCAGGGTGGCATCCTTATCATTAATTTTTCAAGCCTTTGTGTGATTCTACTGTGCTTATCCAATGCACTGTCCTACAAATCATGCAGGAGATTCTTGAAGAGTGTATTCTGACTCAGTAGGCCCCCAGATCCTGCATTTCCATCAACTTCCCAGTAGAAGCTGAAGCTGCTGGTCTACCGACTACTACTCTTTGAGTAGCAAGGATTTACTGCAGGATAAGAGATAGGGATAGGGGACAGACTAGCAAATGTGGCCTAAGTTAGGGAAGCACACCCAGAATAACGCTGTGTATCTATCTACTTAGGGCTTGCTGCTTGACATTGCTACATGTTTACTACTACTACTACTACTACTACTACTACTACTACTACTACTACTACTACAATAACAATAACCTCTGGCTTTAACTGGGTGAGAACTATAGGCAGTGTCTGCAAACCTCATCCCTCTTAAGACTCAGAATACCCCTGTGGAGGCGTGCATCAGGTGCTGTTGATGCCCACCCTATGTCCCCTGGTCCACTCCCAAGTTCCTGTGAAACCATGATTGGAAGTTCTCATCCAGGCTGCCTACCTTCAACACCAGGGTCCTTTGGCTGCTCTTTCTGAAGGCTTTCTCCAAAGCACGAGGGATAGGTTCAGCCTCTGCAGGCCACCTTGGAGAAACCATCACTGTACTCTCCTGGCATATTTTTCATGTACTGTCTAGTGCAAAAATGTTGATAGCAGTTTTATTAACAACGGTCATAAGCAGGAAACAACCCAAGCATCCATCAGCAGGAAAAAGGATGAATTTAGTTTATTCATTCCACAGAGCAACTGGAGAAGGAGGAGGAGGAGGAGAAAAAGAAGAAGAAAAGAAAGAAAAAAAGGATAAAAAGACAGAGAAGAAAGAATGAAGGAGAGAAGGAGAGGAAGAAGAAGGAAAAGGAAAAGGAGGAAGAGGAAAAAGAAGGACTGCTCCGTGCAACAACATGGATCCATTTCATCAGTGTTATGGTTTGTGTCTAGTTGTCCCCCCAAAGCCTCATGCAGTCATGGGGTGAGGACTTGTAGAGTTTGTGTTAACTCATGATCCACTGGGATTATGCGTGATCCAAGGCTAGGATTATGGGTCTTAGTAATGCTGGGATTACCCATAGGTGGGTAAGTACTGAGAAGTACCCTTAGGTGTGAGTACTTCCCCTACCCTGGGGCAGGTAATTTGCATTACAATGTAAGGTGGGAAGAGAAGCTAGCTGCTTGAGCTGCTGCTACCCCTCCCTTGCACTCTTGCTCTTTGCCTCTGCCATGAAAGGTTGCTTTCTGCTCTGTGCTGCTCTGCCTTGGACCCAGATGAGTATGGATGGAAACCTCCAGTAACTGTGAGCTAAATAAACCTTTCCTTCCTTCATTTTGAGTGTCGGGTATTTGTCCCAGCAACGAGAGAAGAGTAACTAAGACAATCAGTATGATGTCAAGCAAAAGAAACTCAACAATTTATATGAAGTTCAAGAACAGGCCAAACTAATGAAGGGTGGTGAAAGTTAGAATAGTAGTTATCTGGGAGTTGGGTGCGATTGGGGTATAGAACACATACTGAGGTGCAGGAAGTGTCCCAAACTTCACCTGAGGAGTGGCTTCATTATATGCACCTATGCTAATGTGCTCCAGGAAATACTTTTAACTTTTGTGTGTTTTATGCACGTCACTGTATTGTATGTAGTTCATATAAAGTGGAGAATAAGGAAGCCTTCTGTACTGTTGGTAGGCATGTAAATTAGTGCAGCCACTGTGGAGAACAACCATATGGAGTTTCCTCAAAACTAAAAATAGCCCTACCATAGCATCTAGATATAACTCTCCTCAAACACAAAGGAAATGAAGTCAGCATACAGAAGAGATGTCTGCACACTTGTGTTTATCGTGGCACTATGCACAATAGCCAAGATGTGCAATCAGCCTAGGTGCCCTGTTGTCAATAGACAAATAGATAAAAAGATAGTCTAGCCAAATAGCAGAGTTTCATCCAGCCGTAAAGAAGATGAATTTATATTGCTTGTAGGAAAATGGATGGAATTGGAGGTTTTCACAGTAAGATAAATGAACCAGATGAAAATATATGTACTGCACTTTTTCTTTCCTGTATAGAGCCAAACAAATAAAAAATGCAGCACTAATGAAGAAGGGAGAAGTAACTTGGTAGAGGGGCAGAGGGAGGCAGGAGAAGATAGTATAGTAAGGAGGTAGATAGGATCAGAGCAAAAAAGACCCCAAATATATATATATATATACGGAAATCCACAACAAAACCAATTAATTTATACAATTAATATGATTGAAAAATTATAATTTAAAAGCATGCCTGTAATCCCAGCATTCAAGTGGCTGAGGCAGGAAGATCACTACAAGTTCAAGGCCAGCCTGGGCTATAAAGTGAGCTCAAGGTCAACCTGAATTGCACAGAGAGACCCTGTCTCAAAAAGACAAAATAAAACTATAACTGAAAAGGATATGGTGGTTCTTTATAAACTTATCCAAATTGCAAATTGTGCTCCTGGTCCAGCTGCTATGCCAGATGTGTCACCTTTACAGGATCTGATTAGAGCATCCTCTGGATTTGGTGTGCAGCTGTCAATCTGGTGAATACATTCCTGTTCAATTGCCAACAGGCAAGTGAATGAAAAGTGGCTTTGATTTGCACAAGAACTTCTTTTTCGAACGGCTCCCGCGGCGGTTCGAACGCTCAGCTCCCGGAGTTCAGTGGTCTCGGTTCTAGTGAGTCCGAGCCTTCCACGCCTTGCGCCGTCGTCTGGTGGGCCTCTCCCCAGCTGCGGCTTGGTGAATGCCTCAGGTAATATAAATCATTTTTTAAAGAAATGGAATCAGGTTCATCAGACTGTTATAATAAAGATAATGAAGAAGAAAGTTTGCTTGCAAATGTTGCATCATTAAGACATGAATTGAAGAAGACAGAATGGAGTTTGAAGAATTTAGGGCAAGAGTTATCCAGGCATGGTGGCACATACTTGTAATCCCAGTACTGGAGAAGTTGAGGCAGAAGTTTTGCCATGAGTTCAAGGCCAGCCTGGTCTGCACTTGCTAGTCCAAGCAATTATTCGGAATATTCCTCTAATCCCTTGAAGTTTGAAAAACTTATTTTGGAAGATCTTGTTCAACCTTGTCATCTGGAACTTTTGAATTACTCACCTTATAAAAACATTTGTAAAATGTCCAGTAGCAGTTCTGATTTTCAGAAAAAGACTAGAGAAAAGGTAGTTTTTAGACTTACTTAATTAAAAATACTTTTAGTTTTAGACTGATCTATTTAAAATATTTTTGGTTGAGTTTTTCTTTAAATGCCATATTTATGTTTCTAGTCTATTGTTCAGAAATTAAAATACAAGTCATGTCTTGCAAATTTATGTTTGAGTTCATTTTACTTTGCATAACCCAAGGAGTCATAAGTCATGCCAAAACCAGTTATCTCGCCACTACCAAAATAGAATCTGAGTCCAAATACAGAAGTGACACCTGGTGTGCTCTTTTACATTTTTCAAGGTTTCCCCAAATTTCTGCCTTAGGTACTATTGGTTTTCCAGGGTGAAGGACATCAGTGACCATTTATTTCCTTTGAAGTAGTTGGTCATGAACATCCTGGTCCTGATATTCGTGATGGCTTCTGATCCTCAGGCAGTCAATGAGGAAGAATTACTCAGTTTTTGATCTTTGTATTGTCCCTTTACAGTTAAATATCTTTTTCTTAAATAAATTAAAAATTCCTTAATTTTAGAATTATGCTCTAAAAATAATATGTGATCAATTATTAATTAAAGTATATTCATCATTTAGTTTGAATCAACTGCTATATGGTAGAATGAGACTAGTTTCTTTAATTAGCACTAAGGTTGTCAATGATTTTAGAAATCTCTTCCTGCTTGGGAACTGTTTCTTTCTTATTGTGTGAAGTTCTAGGACCTATGATCCATATCTTCTAATTATTGATTATTCTAACTGTACATGCACCCTTTTGAAATCGCTGTTTTACTACAAATAAAAATTTTAAAACATCAAAAAAAAAAAAAAAAAGAACTTCTTTTTCTTGTCCTAAGGCTATGGTAAGTCTCCTGCCCTCATGGATACAATATAGTCCAGAGGACTGATTTATTTTTATATTGGCAGGCAATCACTAGATTAATCACTCCACTATATTAACCATAAGTGAATCAGACTTGGTGACTAGAAAATGGCAAGTTCTCTAGATTGCATGGTAAGATACATATATACCAGAGACTATGAGAAAGCTCATACTAAGGTCCAGGAGCTTGCCGCCCCTGTGAACTTTTTAAGTGCAGTGGTCTGGGCCATGATAGGACATCCCCTCAAAGAAAATGGCAAATGCTGAACTTAGGTAAAGAAAGGCTTTATCAAGTCTCTTCAGCGTTCCTCTCACCAGCAGTATTGTCCTGCTTCCTAAGAAGTTGAGGTCTCACTTTCGTGGATCCCCTCCTTCAAGCTTCTGATACATAACTATCCTATATTTCATTTATGATCTCTTAACACTCTTGTAGTTCCCCTACATAAAATATACTCATGGCTTCTAAACAATTAGACTAAAATTCAAACTCCTAGCTAAGAGTCTAGTTGGTTGGCTCTGTCACTGTCTCCATTAGCTTCCCTAATTATTGCTTCCTTGCCACTTTCAGCTAGCATGGTCTTCTGTTAGTCATTCAGCATACCAAAGCCAACCCTGTTTCATGGCCTCTGTACTTGCTGTCCTATTGGGAACATTTTCCCATTTTTACATGGCAGCTTTGACTCAACATCCACATCTCTCACTTCCTCAGAGAGGCTCTTCTCAGGTACACTAACATCTTTGCCTCCTAGCACTTACAACATTGCCTACTTTCCTTTCAGGACTTTCTGTCACCTGAAATTATCTTCCAGTATTTCATTCTTCAGACTGGCTCCTACCATGTTGCTCTGGCTAATCCCAATCTAGGATTAATTCATATTCTTGCCTCTGCCCCACAAGTAGCTGAGACTCCAGGCATCTGCCCCCATGCCTGACTTGAAAGTACATTCCGCACTTATTTGCTCATTGTCTATCTCCATTCAGTCTTCAGGCAAGAGTACAAAGGTTGGTCTAGTATTTTGCTTTTTGTTGGTGGTAATGGTGACTTCATTTGAGGACCACTGAATCCTTAAGCTTCAGAATAATGCTTGGAACACTATGGACTTCCATTAAATATTTGATGATTTGAAAAAGATTGTAATGATTTTCCCATTTTTTTTTATTTTATTTATGTGTGTGTGTGTGTGTGTGTGTGTGGCCAGCTCAGCCCACCAGGGGGCGGGCTGGCTGGCATGTGGTGCTGGGGGATTGAACCGCGGTCCCTGTGCTTTGTTTAGCTTGTCCTAGGTAGGTGCTTTAGACCACTGAGCCATCTCACCGGCCCTGATTTTCCCATTTTTACATGGCAGATATTTTTAAAAGCTAGAGATCACTTTAGGCTGTATCAGTGAAGTATAGTAGAGATGACTAAGGTGTTGAATGAAAAGCATCTTGAGACATTGGGAAAGCAAAAGTTACCATCTACTACCCATTGTCACCAGAAGTGCAATCTTTTTTCTGGCCCCAATTCTCTGCCATTAAGTAGAATATATATATATATATATATTCAACAAAGTGCTTGGGTTTGGGGCACATTGTCTAAAAATGGGAAGTCTATGGAAATAATCCTGATGTAAGTCTGAAATTACTTCTGGCTTTGGGCATAAAATTTTCGCAGTTTAAAACTTGAATGGCCACCAAGGGCTCATGTGTTAAAGGCTTAGCCCCCAGCGTAATACTGTGAGAGTCAGGAGAACCTTTGGGAGGCAGGACTTAGTGGAAAGAACTTAGGTCACTGGAATACATGCTTGAAAGGGATAGTGGGCCCTGAACTCTCTTCTTCCTCTCTTTGATTCCCAGCCACTAGGAATTGAGCTTCTTGCTCTTGCTATCACTAACTCAAAAGCAGTGGGGCCAACAGGACTGAAACCTACAAGTCTGTGAGCCAAAATAAACTTTTCCTTCTTTTCATTTGAATTGTTTCCAGTATTATTAAAATGACAGAAAGCTAACTTGTGTGAGCTTTCTACTAAATGGGCCTTGACCATCTTCAGAACAGGTCAACCCATTGACTTATGTATTCCCTACCACACATCCTGGCCTAGCTCTTTCCACAATGAAATTAGAAGATTGGCCTAGAATACATGTTCAGTTACTATCAACTGTCTCCAATCTCTACTGTTTCTAATTTCTCCAAAGTTTTCTTCTTAACTACACATCTCTGGAGACCCAAGAAAGGAGGGAGAAAAAGTCTACAGGGTCTTTCATGAGGTTCAATGCCTTTGGTACCATCTACAAAGGGCATCAGGTGGCAGTCCTATGGCTTATGTTTCTTGGCCTCAGTCAGTACAGGTTAAATAGTTTGAATCATGTGGCCCATGCTTAGCTGAAGGCAGGTGTGATGGCTTCTATCTTAGTGTCCCCCTCAAAGCTGGGGGGGGACACTAAGATAGAAGTTTTATAGTTGAAGTTTTTGGAAGGTGACTGTTCGATGCTCGAATCAAGGGTATGTAATCACTACATTTCTTTACTGATCAGTTTGGCACTGTTCTGGATATGGATGATGGACTGGCACATCCTCAGTGTGAACGCCACCTGCCTAAGGGCAGTTATCCTGGCTAGGATGTAAGGAACAGAAAATTGGCTGTTATCATGGCTTGCTGCTTGCTTCCTTTACTTGCTGTCTTCTGTCTGCCATGAACTGTTTCTGCTCTGTGACATTTCTCTGTGATGCCACTCTGCTTAGAGCCATCCAACTACAAACTGAAATCTGTATGAACTGTGAGCCAAGTAAACATTTCCTCCTCTAACTTTGGGTGTCCAGGGTTTGTCCCAGCACAAGAAAAATAACCAAGGCATCAGGTTTCCCCCTATGTTCATTTTAGCATAGAATGAAGAGCTTTTTAAAAGAAAGAAAGAAAAAAATAAAAGAAAGAAAGAAGGAAAGAAGGAAGGAAGGAAGGAAGGAAGGAAAAAAGAAAGAAAGAAAGAAAGAAAGAAAGAAAGAAAGAAAGAAAGAAAAAAGAAAGAAAGAAAGAAGAAAGAAAGAAAGAAAGAAAGAAAGAAAGAAAGAAAGAAAGAAAGAAAGAAAGAAGAAAGAAGAAAGAGCTCTTTGAGGCCCTTAAACACACTGGACTCCTCAAAATAAAATAAGTAACCAGGGTAAAAATTATGTTGTAGTAACCTGATTCTGTTTAAGGCCCTCAACCAAGCCAATTTTGCAAATCTGGTTGGGATCTTGCTTTAATATTTTGCTTCTCTGGCGTGCATCACAGGTGAAACACTGTATCAGTGACTTTGCCCTCCAATGCTGTGTGGTCATATCTGATCTGTTCTGAATGGTAATGGGTGCAGATACACCTAATAGCATTTTGGCTTCAAAAAACTAATTTCATGGGGAGTTTTCTAATGAAAAATGAATATTTGGTTCCCCATTGTATCTCCATTATTTGATCTCCATCAATGTCTTCAACTATGAAAAACTCAAGAGCTGCTAAGAAGCAGAAACAAAAATTATACTTTTACATTTTATGCAGTATTATTTCAGACCTATTAACATGACTATTTTCCATTTGTAAAATAACAATGCTTTTTGAAACCACCTCTGTTGTCAGTTCTCTCTGACTTATAAAAGTATCAAAGATAACATGTCTCCCTTTCTATATTTCTTTTGACTTCTAAAAAAGAGGCAAAATATATCATATATATGATACACTCTAGAAAATGAATGCAAGTGGGATGAGTCATATGGCTTGCAACAATGGAAAGAAGAGTTAAGGTTGGCCTAAGAAAACAACTGCTATAACTTAAATGAAATTCAGGGTCTTGAGAATGATGTGCATCTTTTCCAAGATGTATTGGGAATCCATCATGATTTTACTTTTTATGAAAGTGTTTCTTAACTATTTCATAATTCTTAGAGTAGAATTCAGTGTGAGTATAAAGACAGCAGGCTTTAGAGGTTTTGTCAGCATAGGAAGATAACATAGATCTCTTGGGAAGGAGAGTTACTACAAAAAACAACCAACTCACGCAAGCAACTGAGAAAAATATCTATGGGGAAAGCAAGATATCTGGAGGACATAAAGGATATAATGACCAACTTGGGGGGTACCTAGCCCAAGTAGACTTCCATATTTCCTCTTTCTATTTTTCTTGACCTTGAGGTCATTTTCTACTTAGTAGGGTGAGTGGGTATAACCACCAGTAGGATGTCACTATCATGATGGTCTGTGGCTCCCAAGCCCACGTCATGAATAATTCTGCTTGGATGTCCCTTGGACCACTGCTGCCTTGTTGTGAGGTTGTCCAAGCAGACCTGTGGTACAGTGTAAGAATTTAACTACATAATATATTTTTTATTTTTATTTTTTATTTTAATTAATTAATTTATTTATTTATTTTTGTGGTACCGGAGATTGAACTCAGGCCCTTGTGCTTACCAGGCAAACACTTATTCTACTGAGCTATCCCCCCACCCCATAACACATGTTTTAAAAAGAAGAATATTACTGTAGTGTATTTGTGGAGGTGGGTAACTAGAGGTAACCTCGGTGTCAGTCTTTGGAAAAATGCTGTGCGATATGTGTTGATTATATAACATTGAACACAATGATTTATTGTAAAAGGTCAGACCTCTTTATCTCAATGTGGTTAGGTCTCAAAATGGTGCTTGGTCAGAAACAGAATACAACATATTCATGTAAATAAAAGTTTACAAAACAACAAATACATGTTTTGCAAAAACACATTTAAGTGAAAAGACATATGTAAAGTAAAAGTGCTTGTTCATAGCAAGGAGGAGAAAAAGAATGGGTATGGTGGTAAAAGTAAATTTTTTTTAAAAAGTAAATAAATTAGACAAAAGAAGGGATCTTAATAGCCCTTGGATTGAGGAATAGTGCTAATTCAGTCCTTTGTACTAGAGGTTTAAACTGAAAGAAAAGGAGCTGGAAAAATAAATCCATATATTGAAAAGAGAGGTGTATGAAGAAATGATAATAAAGGAGAAGGGTAACATCTAATGACACCCTAGATCTGTTTTAAAATAAAAAGGAGTCTGTAGTCAGAATTCGGTTATTGTTCTGCCCATTAAAGCTTGCAATTAGTGGGGTGGGAGAGGAACATTGCAGCTTCCACCCAAGAACATCCTGATGTTGGCTTCTGCAGTGGGGTCCCCTTGTCTTTTTCTAGGAAAGATGCTGCACTGAGTTTCTTGGGAATGAAGAAAGGTTATGAAAAAAGACTCAGAAAAATAATATGTCTTTATTTCTAAGGGCTTCTTTTGTTGTTTGTAATAAGTCAGCAGTGTTTGCCTACTGAGTTATCTGGTATAATTCTAAAGCAGCCCTTAGTCTATTGTTTAGAAAGTGAATAGGCAAACATCATGGAAAAAACTATTTGATTTTAATTTTCCATAATCTTTCAAATGAGATTCAACCTGACATTTAGTTCTATTACCACAACTTTATTTTAAAAAATAATGAGTTAGACTTATAAATACCAAAGAAAAAGTTATCAATCCATATTGCTGCAGTCTCATATAAAAATAGCTTTTATTTCTTTGAGTTCTTCTCCAAGTTTTATGGGTTGGTCTAATGAGCCTACATATCATAAGCGCAGGAAGCCATGGAAGAAAGGGTAGACATAGCAACTCTTCAATTCAACTTTAGCATGCCCTAAACAATATGTTCAGCACTGGGATAAGCTCAGGAGAGAGTATAAAAAAATGTTAGAAAATTCTCCACGGAAGTTATACACTTCTAGAACACAAAAGTTACTATCTCATTAATTTTTTTCCTAGCTTTATAGAGGTATAATTGATAAAACTTTATATATTTTAAAATATGCAATGTGATATTTTAGATACATTTATGTTATTAAATTATTACCCTAACAAGCTTATTAACACACATACATTATTTCATACATCGTTGCTTGTGTGTGTGATGGGACCGTTTAAGATATAAGCTCTTACTAAATTTCATATATATAATATGCACAATATTATTAACTATAGTCACTATATTGTGCATTAGACCTCAGATTTTATTTATCTTATAACTAAAGATTTTACTCTTTGATGAATGTTTCCCCATTTCTTCATACTCAAGTCTGAGCCAACATTTTTATATTCTCTGCTTGTAGGAGTTAAATGCTTTTTTGATTTTAGATATAAATGTAGTAAGATGATGATGTAATAAGATGATGATGGCAACTCTTCACTTCAACTTTTTCAACTATTTGGCTTTGATTATCTGGCTTATTTCACTGAGCATAATATTCTTCAGGATTATTGGCAGAAAGGGCAGGATTTCCTTCTTTATTATGGCAAAATAACATGCCATTGTGTGTATGGATTATGGTTGGTATTTATTTACTTATTTTAGGTATTTGGTACAGGGTCTCACTATGCAGCACAGACTTGTAATGATCTTCCTGTTTTCAGCCTCCCCAGCACTGGGATTATAGGCATGCGCCACCATGCCAGGTTTTGGTGGCCGGCTCAATGTGCCTGGAGGCAGGGCTGGCACAGCCTGTGTTGCCAGGGATTGAACTCTGGTCCCTGCACGTCCATAAGCAGGGGCTTAGTCCACTGAGCTATCTCGGTAGCCCTGTGGTTTGTATCTAGATGTGTCCCTAAACCTCATGTAATCACAAGTGGAGCTTTGGGGAGGTAACTGAATCATGGGAGGATCAGTATGCCAATGAGTTTATAGTTAAGTGTGAAGTCCAGAGGGGAAGCATGGTCAGAGCAGGTGGGTGCCTGGAGCATTGCGTGGAAGGGTCTCTCTCTCTCTCTCTCTCTCTCTCTCTCTCTCTCTCTCTCTCTCTCTCTCTCTCTCTCTCTCTACCTCCACAACTTCCTGTATGCCACATCAAGAGCAATTGTCATCCTCC
>NW_004524631.1:4742204-4760386 GCF_000260255.1 Octodon degus | reverse complement strand
TCTCTCTCTCTCTCTCTCTCTCTCTCTCTCTCTCTCTCTCTCTCCCCCTCCTCCCTTGATTGACATGTCTCTCTGCTTCCTGTATGCCACATCAAGAGCAATTGTCATCCTCCACTCCTGTCTGCCATACTGCCTTGCCTTGGAGCCAACCAACTAGGGACTGAAAACTCCACAAACTGTAAGCAAAATAAAGCTTTCCTTCTTTAACCTGTGGGTGTCAGGTATTGTGTCTCAGTGACAAGTTGACTAAGACTGGGTGCATGTGCGTGTTGGCATGTGTGCGTGTGTGTACATATGTGTTAATCTTGACCAATCAAGAGATGCCAAGATCAGTAAAACATATTTCTGGGTGTCTGGGTGGGTCATAGAGCCATGATTTTGGGCATATTACCTGGTCCCTGGCCCTTCCTATCTGCTTCCCATATGCCTGCTTCCTGGTTGCCCTGAGATGAGCAGGGTAATAGGAAACTGAAACTTTCAGGCTGAAAACCATAGACTGAAATCAATAGGAGAGCTGACCATGCACACACACACACACACACACACACACACACACGGACACAGACACATACACACACACACACACACACATGTTATTTTAATCCTCTTTTGATGGATACTTAGGTTGATTTCATATGTCACCTATTGTGAAAAATACTACCATAAACAGAGGAGTGCAAGTGTCTCTTTGGCATACAGATTTCATTTCCTTTGAACATGAAGTATACCCAGAAGTGGGATTGCTGGATTATGTGGTAGCTCCTTAAGTTTTTTGAGAAACCGCCATACAGTGATGCTTTCCATAATGGCTGAACTAGTATAAAAAATTAGGGGCTGGTTCTACCCAGGGCTGTTGACACCCAGCTAGGAAAACCATTCGCCTGTGCCCACAGAGGCAGTTCGCTGTGTGATGGCAGCTTTGCCTTTGACAGGCTCAGTACTGATTCTCCATCTCTTCTTTCTTATTCAGGTGTGCAGGAAAGCTCCAGAAATAATGGGGATTGGGCACCTCATTTGGCTGATCTTCATCCTCAGTCTCTCAAGCCCTGAAGACCCAATGGTGTTGAATCCTGTTTTTATTACTGGTCACTTGCTGTGGTTTTTGTTTGATTATTTTGGCTTACTTTGGTTTGCTGCCAGTTTGGGGATTGAACTCAGGGCCTTCACACTGAACTACCTCCCCAGCGCACTTCACTTTTTATTTGAAACAGGTGTTGATAAGTCAGTAAATTGCCCAGGTTGGGCTACAGCTTGTGATCCTCCTGCTTCACCCTCCCAAAGATTAGGATTACATACATGGATGCCCTACCTGGTTTGATAACTTGCTCTTTTCTTCTTTTTAACAATGACTACCTAATTCATCTCTGGAAGTCTTGACAAAGTGAGGGGTGAGAAGAACCTCGATCCAGTGTTTATGTGTCTTTGAGTGAGTCTGTACCAGTGCACGGGCCCAGCTGTGCCTGCCCTCAGTTGGACACAGTGGTTTCCATAGCAAAATTCAGTCTCACCCTCAAGGAAGCGTTACAGCCCAGAAAGGAATCAAGGCCCTCTAGGTTGGCCTATTTCCAAGGCCCTCAGGACAGTGAATAAATAGATTCTGAATGAGGCATGGAAAGAAGGGCAGAATTAGATGTCCAGGGATACAAAGATTCCCAGATATTCTCTTGCTTTTCTCCAATATGGAAGTAAAAAAAATAGACCTTAACTCAAAAGCAGGCATTTGGGGTCAGGGGAACTCTCCCTTTAGAGTTAGAAATCAAGTCTCATATGACAACCAAGTCCAAGCTCCAGCCCCCCACCAGCATCTACAAAATCCTACAAGATGAAGTGAAGGGATAGACTACCTGGGGTGCACAGAACCCACTGCTACAGGGTACTGGAAAATTGGGGTGACTGATCATGGTTTTTTAACTGAGTACTGGGAGGCTGGAATTCCCACCATCAGGAAGTAGCTCCTCTCCAGAAATAGCCTCCTTTGGCCCCACTAGATGCCCCACACATCCAGGGCCTAGCTATGCAGGCACCATGGAAGCTGAATCCAAGTGGTGAGGTCATTATCTTTTTCTATTTCCTTTTTCTATTCCTTTTTCTATTTCCTTTTTCTATTTCTATTCCTTTTGGTCTTTAGTGTGTGCACATTCCATGTAGATGTAGATGTGGTCCTCTGTGTTCTGCAGGAAGGAATCTTCACAAGGGGAGTTGGTATAGTCCAGAACTTTGCCTTTACTGAGTAGCCTGTGAATTTCTAATTCATAAACATCTCTCTTCAAACTGTCTACATTTTGGAGCTGAGTAACACTTGTGCTTCTTGAAGTAGGTGTTGGGGAAATAACCCCTCATGTAGTGGTCCACAGTCTCAAGGTATAAGACTGGGAGGCATCTGGGATGATGCAGTCTTGGTCCAGAGGTTGTCTGAACAACAACTCTATATATCTCCTTGGTGGAGTGTCAACTGAAGGACAACTTATAACACCCAGCTGAACTAAACCTTCATGGTTCTAGGTATAGAAGGCCCATGTGAAGATTGCTGCTGACAGCATAGGAGGCTGTTAGGAAAGCTGTTGGAAGCTCTTGGTTTTCCTGGAGGACCTTGTCATGCTTGCTTTCCTGACGAACATGACTGTTCTCATTGGAGGAGGAGCTCGGGATCTCCATGTTACTGAGAATGGCTACAGATCGCTTGGGAGGCAATCTTGTCCTCACTTTGAGCATTGCTTCCTCACTATGGAGGGGAAGATGGTACACTGCTCAGTCTCCTGGAGGAGATTGTTGTGTTAGCTTTCCTGAGGGGAACTCAGCTTTCTTCATCATCAGAGGAGCTCAGAACCTCACTGTTGCTGAGGATGGCTATGGTACTTCGTGGGGGGAGTTCTGGTTCTCACCTTGAGTATTGCTTCCTGGCTCCAGTCCAGATTGCTCTACATGCTAGCACAGGTGTTTCATCCCACTAGCACAGACTAACTTCCTTCACTGACCTTTGGACTTTTCCAGCGCAGATCTGTGAAACAGGCCTGCATGAGACATTACCATGGGCTCTAGGCCTCCAGCTGGACTTGTGGGAGACATTGTTATGAGCTCTGTGTTTTCAGATGGATGCACATAGGACATTATCATGGGGTCCAGACCCTCAGCTGGATTTTTTGGTCTTTAGTGTGTGCACATTTCCTTCACTCTTTGTATATCTGGGTGATTGCTAAAAACATTCTTATAATATTTGTATCCTGTATTGTGTTGCTTTGTTTGCAAAACTCCGATTTGCAACAGCTCTACTCCGAGAACTTTTCCCATGTGGGCCACTTTGGCTCAAGCCCCTCCTTGTGTAAGAATATTTTTAACCACTATCCCAGCCCAGGTCTTTACATGGTACCATAGTGTTTGGTCCTCAATGGTGTGTTCATATTTGCTGGTTATTCCAAAAATAAATGAATTACTAATTATCTTTCTTCAGTAGTTGAATAGATTGGCTCAGGAAGCTGAAAAAGCCCATAGCAATGCCTAGGTCCTTACAGAATCACAGTGAACTTGGCCTCTGAAGACAGATCAAAAGAGGCAGTAAGACTGACCTTGTAGTGCTCAGACACATGGATGTTCTTCATGCTGTAGACTAAGTGTGCACAGACCAGACAGGGCTACCATGTCCACTGATTCCTTATAGTAACCATCAGTGAAAACTTACCTTTAGAGGTACTCCCTGGGCTGAGAGCAGAGAGTTCACATTGTAACTGGGTTGGTTTGCTGCATTGACAACCACAGGTGCACTGAGGATCTTATTGTCTGGGAGTGGATCAGGGTTGAACTTCATGGGTGTGGAGGTCTTGCATCTGCACACACTCCTGTAGTCCTTGCTTTTGCTCCAGAAACACAAACAGTGGAATTCACTCCTATGTCTATCCAGAGGCATTTTGCCTCTTCAATGAACCTCAGGGGCACATTTGTCTGGCAAAATTGGATCACCCCAGGAGGATAGGAGAGGCAGTTTAGAATGTTTCTTCCCAAGGACAGTACCTTCTTTCTGTCCCAGGGAGACCCAGGAGTCTGTCCACCTCAGGGCCTTGGCCTCATGTCTTTGAGATAAAAGAAGCCCTTTCCTCAACAGTAAAGGTGAGCACTTGGATGGGAGACGCCATGTTGAAGAAGAGCACCATGGCCTAAACCTCATTAGATATGAGCCGAACATGTGCTTTGCCATCTCATGGCCCAGGGGATGGTTGAGGATAATAGCGTGGATACCTCAGCCCTGCTCCCAGGTTCCATCCTCCATGATGTGGTTACTACTGGCACGGCCCTTCCTCGTTTGGCTTTCCTTATTCTCTCCTGTGTGCCTCCATCAGTTGAACCCTAACTAAACTTTGGAGCCACCCAAATAAGACACTGAACAGAGTTTTAAACTCCAAGCTATTAAAAACCCAACTTTTTCTACACATTTTTTCCTCCTTCCACTTCTACTCCTTTCCAATTCCCTAGTAATAGAACAAGGCATAAAATTTAAGTGATTGACACAGAATTCCACTGGCCTAACATCTTGCTGGTTGCCCTTTTTCATCTGAGAAGCTGGCTGGGAATGAGTTTGCATGGTTCACAAACTGTGTGCTTTCTCCTTTTCATAGTCAGTTTCAATTGGGCCTTTCTACCTCAGGTAGAGAGTCCAATCACATATAATCCTGCTCCACCTTGGCAAGTACCCAACAATCTCTCCCACTTAGCCCCATTTTTTTTACATTTGCTCACTTCCTCCACCAACTATCATGTATCTGGTATATACAGACTGTATTAAGTGCTGCAGGAAACCTGATATATGAGCCAGCTGTTGTGCCTACTCAGGTTCACTCTCGCAGGAGATATATGTGGTACAGGAATGGCATGAGAGTATAGCTTGCTACGGACATATTCAGAAAGCAATGACGCTTAGGGAGGATAGAGGCTTTTTAGGAGAAGAAAAGTCTTTGTGATAGCCCAAGACCAAGGATATGGAAAAGGCAAATCTAGCATTTTACTTAAGAAGAGCAGCAGATGGGAGAGAGTCAGCTGCAGAGTTAAGGAAGGGCCAGACTTTAAAGAGCCTTGCAAAACTTTATTAGGGATTGGGGAGATAACTCAGCAGTCTAAGCACCTGGAGCATGCCTGTAATCCCAGCACTGGGGAGGTTGAGACAGGAGGATCACTGTAAGTCCAAGGTGTATAGTGAGACCCTGTACCAAATAAATTAAATAAATAAAAGGTCTTTTAAAAACTTATTAGGACTGAAGTCTTTCAAAGGGACTTAAGCTGAAGAGGCAAGAGCACGTTTGCATTTAAAAAATTGTCCCTGGGCCACCAAGATAGCTCAGCGGACTAAAGCACCTGCTTAGGCAAGCTTAGGCAAGCGTAGGAACCACAGTTTGATCCCCGGAACCACATGCCACATCAGCCCCACCCCCAGGGCAGGCTGAGCTGGCCACAGAGTTGAAGTTAGTGGTGCACACCTGTAATCCCAACACTGGAGAGGCTGAAAACAGGAGGATCACTATGAGTCTGAGCTGCATAGTGAGACCCTGTAGCAACCAAATACATTAAAATTAGTTGATTAATTAAAAATAAAATTGGTCCCTGACTTCAGTGAATGGATTTGTGAACATAATAAACTCAACAACTAGTTAACCCAGAGAAGGTGATGGTGAATGAGGTGAAAGTAGCACTGGGAGAGAGACACATGAAAGAACCAGGAGACAATTAGACAGTGGCACTGACTGACAGACTGATCGTGACTGATGGGGAAAGTGGGAGAAAAGGAGAAGTTGGGCTGATAATTCTTTTGCAGTTGGCAGTTGGTGGATACTGGGATTGTTGCCTAATACAGAGAAGAGCAGGAGGAGCACTTGGAAGCATCCAGGTGGTGGCTGGAAGAGAGCACGGACGACGAGCACCACTTTGAAGGGGCCGTGCTGTTGAGGGGCAAGTGGAAAAGTGGAGAGATCTAATGGCCAGGTGGGCGTCTGCAGCTTAGGAGCTCTGAGCTAGAGCTCTCTTCACATGGACACTGGCGATGCTCCTGAGGTCGTTGGCTTGACGGTGGCGTTGTGTACGAAGAAATGGGAGCATCAGCCAGATCCTACAGGTGAAATGGAGAAAGGGGACTCCATAATGATGCTAAAAGTCTACTAGTGACCTGGCAAACCAGGCAGCTTCATGTTTGCTTAGTGCAGCGAAGGTGAACCGCATAGGGTTTTCAGTAACGCAGCCCGCTGTGGCCCACACGCCACAGGTTCACCACCACTGGCTGGGGGAAGTAAA
The DNA here is from genome assembly GCF_000260255.1 of Octodon degus. Classification (NCBI taxonomy): domain Eukaryota; kingdom Metazoa; phylum Chordata; class Mammalia; order Rodentia; family Octodontidae; genus Octodon; species Octodon degus. The sequence continues at coordinate 4,754,116 of NW_004524631.1, read as the reverse complement.
GCCGTGTGTCCTTGATGTACAAAAATCTAGCCAACAATCTATGTCTTAAGAAGTCAGAAAAGTGATTGCTTTTGGAGGAATAAGTGGTAAGGGCAAGAGGTGAGGGCTGAAGAGCTTTTTGGCTTTTGTCTGTTTTGCTGGTACTTGATTTGGGTTCTGATTATATATGTTGATTAAACTTGTGAAGATGATTAAGATACATATTTATAATGCGTGTTCTTGCTATAAATATGTTACATGTTAATAAAAAGTTATAAAGCGTAACGAAGTTAGTCCAGGCGAAATGGCTAGAAACCAGATGACAAAAGGTCACAGAGGAATTAGAATGTGCAAAAGTAAGAGAGGGAGGCTTCAAGGAAGCTTGATCTTAATGATCTACCACTATGTCACAAGCCATTGCAAAACTTGGTGGCCTAAGACAAAGACAATGGCATTTGCTCATACTCCAGAGGGGTGGCAGTTTGGATTAGGGTCAGTTGCGAAGTTACTCTGTGAGTTTCCTTGACAGTTTGGCTAGATCTGGAGGACTGTACGGCCTGGCTCCCACGTCTGTCAACTGGTGCTGGCCATTGTCTGATCCCCTCTTGACGGCCTCTCATCCTCATACGATGGCAGCATTCTCAGATAACGGAAGCACAGTCCTCTTGAGCCCAGGTTTCAAAGTTACGTGTCACTGCTGCTACATTCCACTGATTCATTCAAGTCACAGCCTAGCGCCCTTCAGGGAAGGGAGGAGACTGTAGTGACGTGGGCAGCACATGTCCATGGGAAGGGGACATTGTTCATCTGCAAAGGAATTAATGCATGCTGCTGTCGCTCCTAGATATTCTTCGCAGAAGTCAGAAAATCAAAATTTTGTGTAAAATCTACCAGTTTTTATATTTGAAAACTAATTTACAACACTAACCCACATTGTGTGGTCTAAGTGAAAACGCCTTTGTGTAGATGCAGCCTAGGAGGGTCAAACTTACAAACTTTGCACCAGATATGGATGTTTAAAATGGCAGAAATTCCCATTGTTCAAATAAAGAGATTTCAGAAATTCATCCAGTCTCTTTGGCATGTGAGGTATCGGTTTAGATTTTTGGTTAATTTCTCTGGTATAGGAAACCAAAAATGGATAACGGGGTTTAGATAAAAACATCCAGTATCCTCTCCCAAGACACCTTTATTTGCTCTTTCCAGCTTATGACCTCCATCTATAAATTTCTATCATTTGCTTACTTCCTTCTTTTGTTTTCAGCTACTAGAAATAGAAACTACAGGCTAGATAACCTATAGGCAATAGAGATGTATTATTTGACTCAGTTCTGGAGGCTGAGGGGTCAGGAGCATGGTGGTGAAGCCCTCTGGGATGCTGCATAGCATTGTGGGAGGGAGAGCAGACACACAAAGAGAAAAGATCAGGCTGAACTCTTCCTATCAGGAATCCATTCCTGCAATGAGCACTCCTGCGATAAGCATTAATCTACTCAAGAGGGCAGAGACCAGATGACTCAGTCACCTCTTAAAGGTCTCACCTGTTACAATGGAAGTTAAATCAATATCGTTAACATTGTTACAATGAAAATTAAATGTCACCACAAGTTTAGAGTGGGAGGCTTAGGGAGGGAGACTCCAACCATAGCAATCATTTTCTGCAATTATGAAAAGACGTCAGTGCTAGGCTTGGGCATGGGTGTGTGTGTGTGTGTGTGTGTGTGTGTGTGTGTGTGTTGTCCTCACTTTCAGAGAGTAAATTCAAGGAAACTGCTCCAGCAGCCCCACTTTGGTAGAAAGCACCTACTGTAGCCAGGCATTACACTTTTGCTGTGGTTTCTCGTGGCCTTATTACCATGGGTTTGAAGACCTCAGAGAGGTTCATCTGCTCAGAGAAATCCTATGGCTAGCAGCTGAGAGACTGGGTTTCAGGTGAGCACAGTCAGTGGGCACCAGAGCATATGCAGCTATCTGACAGCAGAAAACCAACCACACAGCTCATTAAAGAACTCAAGTGGGAAGTCCTTAGAGGAGGATGTAGCTGCTTAGAGTAGCTATGATTAGTGTTGTGATTGATAGCGGTAATGTTCTTCCTTGGATCCTACTCTGGCGTCCACGGAGAATAGTGTTTATCATACTCCAGGATTTGTTGTTCTGCCCACCTAGGGAAAATCCTCATACTTGCATCCAGAGTTGTCTTATTTCAGGTAATTTGGGGAATGGGAATCTTGTCCATTTGCTAAAATGTGAGCACCATGAAGGTGGGGAGATTGGGCTGACATGCTCATTGATGCATCTTCAGCACTCCAACAGGGCCTTGCCCAATAGGTGCTCATCCACCTTCTACAAAAAAATTTGCTTAGTCACTGTCACTGCACCTCATCAGTGAGAGGAGCCCAGGGAGGTAGAGAACAGCAATTTTTGCACCAGAGGATGCAGGGGCATACAGTGCTGCCTCCATCTCACAGAGAACACCCTGGCCCCAGAGCCCACGTGCATAAGGACAGTGACTTCCACATAGAGGGAGACTGCTGATCTCCCAGTTTTAATTGCTCAGTTAATGAATGCTTATGTCTTAAGAAAGAAAAGCAGCTAAAAGACAAGGTACAGAAAGCAGTGACTGTGCAAATAAGGAATATCTGTATCATTTCCAGCACTTCATAGGAGGAAAATTCAGGGAAAGAGTTTCTTAATTTCATGATTATCATTCTGGATAGAAACACTCAGGCCTCCCCATCCCCATGTACATAATGTTTCAGTTACAGACACTTCCAACCATTTGTGTTATGACTGCTTGGCTGGAGAAGCTGACCACATCTTCCAGAGTCAAAAGCCAGGTGATTTTTATTTCTAAAAGGACCTGGCTATGGTCTTGGGGTAAACAGATTGTACAATTCTGGGCTACGGGACTAGAGATACTTGATAATTCTACTGATGGGGCAAAATTAAAACTTCCCCAGAACTGTTTGTGGTGCTCTGTCTGAATATTCTCTATATGGATCAGCAAGCCTCCTCTTACTGATAGTAATTATCTTACAATACGTGGGACATATGGGTATGAGGGGATATGACTGTCTTCTAATGAAACTTTAATTGTAAAACAGTGGAGGCCACTTTTGATTTCTAAAATCCCTACCATAGAGAGGAAGCTATGGCCCGAGTTCTACACCATGAGGGTGGGATCCTGATGATGTATTAGTGGCTTTGCAGGAAGAAACAGCACAGCTTTTGGTAGAAAGGGACCATGGTATTAGGCTTGTTACCTCCACAATTGGAAAAATAAATTTTACCATTTCAGCCACTCCTTCTACAGTATTTTGAATAGCAGATGAGCAGGCTAAGGTGAGGCTTAATTTTTTTCAGTAAAATTTTCTCTTGTTTTCTAAAATGATTTTTACAAAATAAGGAATTCTGATTAGAAGTAGACGTGGAAAGAACACAAGATTAGTAGCTGCAGAGAGAAGTACAAGTTCTTTATTATTTTATACATAAAAATTTATTCTCCTTAGTCTCACATCTGAAAAATGATTTCTCAGTCAGCTGCTGCCACCTGAGAGACAGTTCAGTCATGACATAATTTCCCAAGTTATTACATAAGACATTAGCTGTTCATATTCTGAGCACCTACAGAGAAAATTTTCTTCAAAAACACTTCAAAAAAGTACTTTGCTTCACAATATGCCACAGGATTATCTAATAGTCAGCTCTCCACATCCCTCTGAGATGTGGAGACTCAAGAGCTTCCCATAGAAGGGTGTGTCATGGCCTGACCCCTGATCTGAATGCAAAACTATGCTAAAATTGCTATTCCTTAGATTTCCTCCAAGGAACAACTCTATTAGGCCAGGACCACTTTCTACCCTTCATTTATTGTAATAATAGACTTTTTCCTCCTGGGAAACAAAAATTATTACAGATATTTGCAGGACATCAGGCATAGCATTTGCAGGCATTTCATAGATATTTGCAGGACATCAGGCATAGCATTTGCAGGCATTTCAAAAGATTGCAGTCAGTTTGAAATGTTGAACAATTCCTAATAACTTTTCAAGGTTTTCCATGACTTACATTTTAAAGTTATGAGACACTTCGATGTTAAGATACATCATTGGAACTTCCAGTAGGTATTAATGGTGTCCAAAAGACACAGGTACTAAGGTTCTACAGTATATCCCATGCCCATACTCCATGCAATTCTTACAGAACTTTGCACTTCGTAACCTGCTACTGTATGAGAAACAATTATTGCACTGAAGTTTCTGTAAGATTTCTCCCAATACACTTCACTGCTTTTTTGTAGATAAGAATCCTGACTATGAGATGTAGAAAACTTGCAAGAGAAACTGATAGTAAGGTTTCTGGCCTGACACTTAGTAAGTTTTTCTTTTCTTTAGTCCTCTCCTCTTCTTGTGCGCATTCTATGGACATTTATTGATCTCTCCTGGGAGCCAGGCACTGATCCAGGCTGTGGGAACACACTGCAAGCAACAATGGTGAAATCCCTACCTTATGGCACATCTATCCCAGTACTTAGGCACAGGCAGGGTCCAAAACAGCTTAAAATAGCCTTCTAAAATTTCCTGCATATCTTCATTTTTGGGCAGTGATGACATGGAAGGACAACTATAGACTGTAGCAATTTTGCTAGTGCCAGTTCTGCCTTCTATATATTGTGAGTTTAAATCAGTCCTCCACCCCTCTGAGCCTCAGTTACCTCATCTACAAAATGGGGAGGGTTGAATCAAATAATTTATTTTAAGGAGAAGAGTTTCTGAGCATGGTGGTACATACCTGTATTCCCAGCACTCTGGAAGATGAGGCAGGAGGATCACTATGGGCTCAAGGGCAGTCTGAGCAACATATTAAGGCCCTGTCCCAAAAAGGGGCTCTATTTAGGACCCTTTATTTTTCACATTTTTTTCTAAGAATAATTTGCATAAATCCAAGGCTGGTTTGTTCATTGTTCTAAGGTTTACAAAATATTTTAAAATAAAATACAGCAATCTTTAGGTATTCCACATACACTCAGTACTTCAAAGGTCAATCCAAGCTTTCATCAATATAAAATGTCTCATTTATAAAACCTAAGTAATTAAATCATTTTACCATCTACAGTCCTATGAAAAATGAGTTATTTATTCATTAATACTCATTTCCAGAGCTGCTTACAAAGTTTCACCTTATTTCTCTAGGTGTGAAATCCTCTCAGGTATGACACTATTCTATTAGTATGTTTCACTGTCTCTGTGGTCTTCTCCAATCCTTCTGACCTGAGTGTGAGTTCATGAAAATAGAGACTGGGTACTTGCATTGAAGAACCTTAAGGAGATTCTGTCCATGTGTAGAATCCCTGGACCTGTACCCGGTTTATTGCTCAGAGGCCTCTTTTACATCTTCAATCTATAAGAATATCCTAAATTCTTTGAAAGCCCTGGTGGAATATTAACACATATTTAATAATGCAAGAAAAACAGCATATATTTTATAATCATTTCTTCTTAAGTATAATAACAGTGAATGTCAAACAAGGTTAGAGTCATTAACTTGGTAGGAAACCTTTGATTCTCTTGCTAGGCAAATTGTATTCACTCATTTGATTATGAAATGAAGAAATTGAAATTCCAATCAATCAAAGATGACAAAAAATTCACAAGACTGTAAAGAATCTTATGAATATCGGGTTCCTACTGACACTGGAAGTTTCTGAAGAATGTGTGCTCCATCTCAGTTTGATCTGTGTATCCTAAACATGTTTTCAAGTTTGATCACTTGGGCTCTATCAAAAAAATGCATCTTGGCGGTGCTTTGGGGAACAAAGTGAAATCTCTGCTTCAGTCCTGGAGTTTAATTCCTTCTTGTTACTCTGTGGTGTCAAGATACAGTATTAATGTTACCAGAAGTGTGGACTGCTGTGTAGGCTAGGCTTCCTGCCCCTACAGAAGCGGACAAGAAACAATGACCACATCCTTGACTGGGTGAACACTACTTCTGCAGGGCATCCCTGTAAACTGGAGGAAGCTTCACGCAGCTTTCCAATGTCGTTTAGCAAGAAAAGGCACTGTGTAGACCGAATGATGGGGCCAAGTCCAGCAGACAGTGGCTGTGCACATGGAGGTCACAGAACCAGAAGGAAGCTCGGGCAACTTCTGGCAACCTGGATCACAGTCACACACAAATTCTTATTAACAAATGGATTTTGGCCTATGCCATGGAATTTGCTTATGATTTAAGGCATTGAAGAAAGACTACCAACAAGAATGGATCCCCCTTTGACAAGGATGGGAAAAGGAATTATAAACTTTGCTGATGTTCAGCGTCCTTATATCAGTAGGACCACAGCCATTTTCCAAGGTCCATGTGTTGGCCCTGAGAGTGCATCAGCCTATAATAGGCTATGAGGCCCCCATGAAGTCAGTGTGCACATTGTGGGCTTCAGAGGAGAAGTCTTTTTGCTGCAGACAAGTAAATCTTTTAAGTCCAAACCTCCATGGGCACTATGGCTTCTTTGGTTCCAACAGAAGGCAACAGGCTTTCTTCAGATAAGAAATAAAAGGGGAATTGAACCAAGAACCCTCGGATCTTTTTTAGTTCTTCCTCAGCTCTGATGGGATCTTCCTTTGCTAATATGGGCTTGTTTATAAAGTCTCTCAGTTGCATTAAGTTATGCACTTCATCATTGGGAAGGCACCGGAACACCTGATTAAAACACAAATTGGAACTTGAGTGATTAGCTTAAGAGAAAGCTCACGCCCTTTATAAAAAAGATTCATTACAACAGGCAGTTTTGTTTCATGAAGCACATTAATTTTATGTTGAAGCAGAGACTTAAGAGTTGCTGCTCTTACTTGCTATAAAGTGACTACTGGATTTGCTTCCATTGAAAAAAGTCGCAGGTCCTCACATCTCTTCCACACAGGTCCTTAGCTATGGAAATTCACTGATGCTATCCTCCATTAACGTCAACTGTTGGATAACAGCCATCCCCGAATTTCACTGGAAGTTTTTGTCTAAGTGAAAAATCTGCATTAATACATTTTCTCTAACTTTTCATGCTGAAGGATGTTGATGTCTATACCTTTATGTAGTGTCACAACTGCTAATGCTACAATTCCTAAAGTAACAGTTTGCTGACTGAAAGTTTTGGATGTAAAACTTCATCTCTGTGTATTTCAGCATTGCCATTCTTAAGAATAAAGGTATGTGCCTATACAATACCATACTGTTCTCTACTGAAGAATTTTATTTTTTATTTTTTAGGGAAGGGTCTACAGGGTGTTCAGGGTCTCACTACTAGATCAGACTCATAGTGATCCACCTGTTTTCAGTCTCCCAAGTGCTGGGATTACAGGTGCGCGCCACCACACCCAGTCTCAATTGCCATCTCAGTGTGCACGTGCCCAGGGGGCAGGGCTGGCATGGCAAGCCTGAGGATCAAACCTCTGGTCCTTGCGCCTACTTGCAGGAGGTTTAATCCACTGAGCTATTTGGCCATCTGTTTTACTGAAGAAATTTTAAGTTAGGATTCATGTTCAGTTGCACTATCATCTTCAAAAAGGTCTTTCATCACTGCCTCCATTCAGAATCCAAATAAGGCTGTATTTGTAAATATATATACATAGATACAGATACAGATATAGATATATAGATATAGATATTTTAATTGATTCAGGGTCTCACTACTTAGTTCAGACTTGGTAGTGATCCTCCTATCTCAGCCTTCCCAGTGCTGGGATTACAAGCATATGTCACCATGCCTGATTTTGGGGCTGGCACGGCACACTGGGGGTTCTGGGCCCACATGGCATACAGTACCAGGGATTAAACTTGGGACCCTACTCTTGCTAGGCAGGTGCTTAGACTACTGAGCTATTTCTCCAGCCAAAATTATATTTTAAAAGACTCCATACATGTGACCTATTTGGTTGTGGCCTTGAGTCTGCCATATAAGGTAAAGCAATGTAAATACATGTCATGTTCTATCAAGAAAGGTTAAAGTCTCCATGACAGAAGGGACTCTGGAAGTCATGAACAACATGCTCTTATCCTAGCTTCTCAGAAATCATCAACTAACTTTAGCCTGAATATTTTCCATGACAGGAAGCTGGCCACTTCATGAACCAACATGTTTCACTATCACATAAGGCTTAACCCTCCTACATTCTTTATCATAACCAGTGGATATAATTTACCACGAGATGCTTTTGCTATGCATTGATGCTGGGCTAAAAACAATCTTCTAACATTAGAACCATCCAAAAAAGGATAGTCTTACTATTTTAGAAAGTCATCATTTGGCTGAGTACTATTGCAACAGTATGTACCATGTGCTAAGTACATTTAAGAGATTACATCTTCATACTCACTCTAAAGAATATCTCTAGATATTTTTCCCTGGGAATATCCCTCCCAAGGAAGGAAAGTTCAAAAAAGTCAAGCCACTATACACAAAGTCATATCACCAGTTACTGAGTGAGCTGGACTGAACCCAGGACTGACTCAGATTTGGATCCCACCTGGCTTTGTCACTGAACATGTTCACAGGCTTGGTAAGCAGGTGTTAAGGATGCCGAGATTCCTGAGCATGACACAGGAGAAGACAGGCTACCTCCAAAGCCTCTTCTATCCCATGATCCATAAGACTTTTTGAACTTTGCTGTTTCGTATTTGCAAAGAAGCAATGGGGGCAATTATTTTGTTTATACTCATTAATAATATGAGTATCAGATACTCATATATCAATAAAATAGAGAAATAATGACATACAATTTTGTGAAGAAATTTGATTTTTAAAAATGGGTGGGGGTAAGTAAATCTCACCTTGTCATAAATTGTAGCATTCCGAGCTGCTGTTGAAACCCACACCTCCTTGAAGAATTTGTCACTCACTGGATCTTGAAGGTCCTCACTTGGGTCAGAAAGATAACCAAGGACAACCCTGAAATACAAAGTAACCTATAAATTGAACAAAGGAAATAAAGACATTTGCCATTTGCTTTGTTTCTTAAGGTAACTGTAATTTAGAACTCACCTATATATTTGGGTTTTTTTATGTACTTGGTACAGGGTCTCACTACACAGCTTGGACTTGTAGTGGTCCTCCTGTCTCAGCCTCCCCAGTGCTAGGATTAGAGGTGTGCACCACCATGCCTGGACTCAGTGGGCAGCTCAGTATGCCTGGGGGGCAAGGCCAGTATAGCATGTGGGGATTGAACTCTGGTCCCTGCTCTTGCCTAAGCAGGAGCTTAGTCCACTGAGCTATCTTGCTGGCCCACACCTGTATGGTTTTTTAAAAAATCAAAGATAATCATTAAAATTAACTACATCTATCTATCTATCATCTATCTATCTATCTATCTATCTATCTATCTATCTATCTATCTGTCTACCTACCTACCTACTTACTTACCTACCTATCATCTGTCTGTCTATAGCAGACCCTCAAGTTCCTACAGGACTCATAGAATAAATACCTTGGCTTACAACTAGAATTTTAGGTTTAATTGAAAGTCTTGAGTTATGACCCAAATGTTGGTCACTTCTGCAGCTATAAAAGACTTATGAGGCCAGAAATGTATATGTAAGCACCAGTTGGGGCACAGACATGCATACTTGTGGATGTGATTTTCTCAGTGCTTAAAATAACTGCTATATTTACTTCTATCCAAATGGCCCCCAAAATGCTAAGCAAGCAAGGAGGGGACGGTAAAGAAAGCAATCATAATAGAAAAGAATAAGTATATTGTAGAGGATATGTGCACCATGTTGAAATCTGCTATCTCCACAATCTCACATAGGAAATATTTGCATCATGAAGCTAGTGTTGCTAAAGGTGTCACTCAATTAGTAAGCCACAATCAATAGTGTTAGACAAGGTAGAAAGGCTATTAGTATAAGGCAGATGGGAGGTTACAGCTTGAGTTTATAACTTGTGAAAAAAATAGGCCTACAAATGCAGGTCTTATAAAGGATAATCCATCCATGAGTGATAATGGTGAAACATTTTGTTCCAGTAAGTGGTGGCTTCATGATTTTAAAGCAAAGACTGGGGCCCATAGTGCAACTAGGCCTGGTGAAGCAGCTAGTACTGATAGAAAGGCTGCTAATAATCTATACACCACTTTGAAACAAAGAGAAATGGCTTTTACTCTCATCAAGTTTTCAACTGTGATAAAACTCATTGTTTCTGGGGGAAAAATGCATAGGAGAACATACATTTCTCAGGGAGAAGAGAAAATGCCAGGCCACAAGCCTATGATGGATAGGTTAACCTTAGCACTTTGCGCTATTGTGAGTGGTAGCTTCAAGGTAAAGCCTCTCTTTGTTTATCATTTTGAGACCCCCTAGAGTGCTCAGAAAACAAAGTCATGAAGAATAGGCAAGGGGTCATGTGGAGATCTAACACAAAAGCCTAGGTAACAAGAACACTTCTTCTTGAGTAGAACCTAGAGGCTTTCTAACCTACTGTTAAGAAATATTTAGAAGACAAAGGTTTAGCACTCCAGCCTCTCCTCATCCTAGACAATTCTTCTCATCCACAAGATTTGGAAGAATTGGCTGAAGATCTCCTATGGCTTTGGAATACATCTCCTCTACTGCATCTATGGACCAGCAGATTATAGGTAACTTTAAGAAGAACTGTTCCTGAACTGCTTCCAGATGGCCTTAGGTACAGATCTAACCCTTAAAGTGTTCTTACAAGAACTTAACAATATCCTTGTGTACGGTTAATTGAAAATCCCTAGGCCAAAGTCTAAGGACACTGAGATGTGTCTGAAAGAAAATGTGGCTTAAAATTATACATGAAAGAGACTTTGAAGGCTGTGTGGAGGAGCCTGAGCCTTTAGTTGATCCTGTGGTTGATGACACTGTCACTATAGCAGAGTCCATAGACTTGCAAGTAGACAATGTTGAGGCTGAAGAAGTGGTGGAAGAGTACTTAGGGGAGCTGCCTACAGAAGAACTTCAGCAACTTCTGGCTGAACTACAGAGAATGGCAGCTGAGGTGCTGTCTGAAGAGGAAGTGGAGTATAACAATCAGTACAGCAAAGTTCTTTTCTTGAAATAAAAGAAACCATGAAAAAAAAGGACAGAGCTAAAATCTTTGGAGAGAAAAGTTTTTCTGTCCACCTAGACAGACAAAAGGTCACTTACTCTTTTCACTTACTTAATGACAATGTCATGTCATACCTCAGAACTAAAGAAAAGACAGAGGCAGACAGCCTTAGCTCAAGTTTTAGATCTGAAAAGGTTGCGACCTAGTGAGCCAAAAGCAGGTCTTATTGGGCTACAGGCTCCTAAAGAGAGAAAGGACACTAGGGAGCTATATTCCTGATGTTCTTGTGAAAGGAGGCTCTTTCCAAACAATAACCACCTTCCATTTTATCTTTGCAAGCCAAAGATGGGGAAAAAAAAAGATTAGATGGATAGTACAGTGTGAAGTTGTTGTTTCTGGCACATTTTATAACTAGGCACATTTTATGACTTTCTGGTGAATACACTATGAAAATTATTGGTGTTTCTGGTAAATTATACAATCCTTTTCATTATGAAAAGATTAGTTAAGGGGTGCTTTGGGTTGTTTATGAATTATTTCATTATTTATTTTTTATCTTTTAAAAAATGTATTTGGTACAGGATCTCCCTATGCAGCTTGGACTCATAGTGATCCTCTTGTTTTCAGCCTTCCCAGTGCTGGAATTTCAGGTGTGCACCACCATGTCCTGTCTCGGTGACTGGCTCAGGGTGCCCACGTTGGGGCTGGTGAAGCATTTCGTGTCTAAGATAAAACATGGATCCCTGTGTTTGTCTAGGCAGGCACTTATTCCACTGAGCTAACTCACCAGCCCTATTTCCATTATTTCTTATAGGAAAAATAGTCTTTATTTAAAATCAACTGGAGGGCTGGTGAGATGGCTCAGTGATCTAAAGCACCT